>NW_024582383.1:1888529-1939020 GCF_018398535.1 Haplochromis burtoni | reverse complement strand
GTGTGTGTAATCCAATGTGCTGCTGCTCAGCCTGTGCCATGCTCTCTCCTCTGTTGCTGTGCGTCTGATCAGATCTGCCTCCGTCAACCTGTTTGCCGTCTATGGCTCACAGACGCACACACACTTTTTCTCTCCCTCTCTATTTCACACACAGACACACACGCACGTTTCAGAAGCTGTTACTACTTATCAAGCCTCCTTCAAGCTTGGGAAAAACAACATTCATTCAGCCTTGGTTTCGCCGCCGCCAAGTGATGTGTTACCTGCTGCACTCCAAACACCTGAGCGCGCGCACACACACACACACACAGTGAAAGAAAGGGGAAAATGGACTTAAAGAGAGTGTTTTGCCCCTATTTTTCTCTCCTTCAGTCTAAAGTAGCCTACCAGGAAAAAGAAAAAGTGCATTTGTGTTGGAATGAGATCACACTGTTCCCTTAAAAAGTATCCACTCCTTTTGATCCCTTCACTCCAGTTTACAGCGGTCACTTCAGCTCACTTTGGCCCCTTTTTTAGCTTGTGGAAAACAACCTTTATAACTCTCTCTTTCTCTCTCTCTCTCTCTCACACACACACACACACCTGTATACTTACATACTTACAGTGACACACACACACACATGCACACGCACCTCCACAGCACTTCCCTTTAAGTGCAGAGCCGTGCAGCACATGTCATCATCACACACACACTCACAGACCTGCATTAATGCCACAAAAAGCCCAGTAAAGTCACCTTAGGATCCTTCTGTGTTCCAGACGAGCCCCTTCTTCACACTCTTCCTCTCCTCTTTTAGACTTCTCTCTCCTCCTCTCCTCCTTTCCTTCCGTCCTTCCTACCGTGCTATCCGTCAGTCCTTCTTCTCCCTCTCTCTCTCTTTCACTCTTCGTTTCGGTACTCGGTCAGTTCCCAGCGTTTTTCCCGAGCCCCTCCATATCCGCCCAGCCAGTCGTTTCTAACCGCCGAGCAAGCGTACCTACACACACACACACGCACACACACACAAGCCGCTTCTGCGTTCCTATGGTCTCTCTCGCTCTCTCCCTCTGTTTATTCCTCTCTGAGCTCGCGCTCTCCCTCTCTCTCTACTGTCGGAGAAGAGCTCGGTGAGCGTGTGTATGCGCAAGTTTGTGTACGTGTGCGCGCGCGTGGATGTGTGTGTTCCTGTGCTGTGCTGCTTTGCCCCGCCAGCAGCAGCAAGCAGCAGAGGACTTCCCCCGGTGCCCGCCCTGGGTCCTAGAGAGAGCTCTGTTCCCTGAAAGAATGCCATTGTGTACGGAAGACATGTCCAAAGATCGTCTATAATCTTAACAAGACGATTCATTCACCAGTTTTTTACCACACACACACACACACAGACACACACACACACACACACACATACACACACACACATATATATATATGTAGTAAAAAAAATGCAGTAAAAAAAGGTAATATGATAATATTAAAGTATAATGATTATCATATTACCTTTGATTTAATAATAAATCTTCTAAATCTTCAGTAAGGTGCATTTTGAACACACAAACATTACTAAATTAAGGAACTAATATATCTATCTATATAGATATAGATTTATAGATATATATCCTTGTGACATAGATACAAATAATTAAGTATTAGAACATAAGAAGGCTATTCAACAAAAGGTTCGATTAGCCATTATGACATCCAAAGGTAAAATGTGGGATTTTATTTATTTATTTATCTTTAAGCCAGTAAGTTGTTTTGATTCTGTACCCAAGTGGTCGCTATGGCAACAGCAGGGCAGAGAGGCAGATGCAGGGAGTCATGCAAGGGAGTAGAAGCTGTTATAGATGGCGGATGGAGGGGCATTCTGTCCTTTTGCACATCAACTAGACTGAGCTCCGTTGGACGCATTTGCCCGGGTCATAAATCACATATTCATTTGCTCATGTCAAGTAGCCTTAACACCGCTTCCTTTACCTTCTCTGTCTCTCTCTCACGCACACAGGCACGCGCACACACGGGGTTCACTCGGGTCTACTTAGAAAAACTTGACTGCGTCGCCGTGTGAGGCAGAAGTACAGCACCTTTAAAATATGGCGTACGCCTTTCTTTCTTAACAGAGTGAGTCATCTTCTTGAACTCGTTTAATCTCCCGTGCAGCTACCTTCTTCCTCATCTCCCTCCCCCTCCCTCCTCTCCTTTCCCCATCCTGCCTCAGAGCGTCATCAGGTTACCATAGCAACGGCCCGCCTATGGGAGACAGAGATCAGATCATTATGGACCATGGGATCCAGAAACTGAAGGACATGATTTTTTTTTTTTTCCTGTGAACACAGGAAGCAGGAACCCTTAACAGGAAGGCTTGAACACCTTCTTAGTTAAACAGCCAGAGTAGTGAGAACTTTGACTGAGCAGGTTTTTTGACGGGCAAAAAGCAGCTTTGATAATCCATTTAAACCCTTCAATAACATAAGTAATGCGTGCCTACCACTCCTGCACGTTGCTAAAAATAGAGTAAACTTCATTAGATATGCAAAATAGGGTGCTTTGAGATGTAAACACGTAGCCTCCAGAAACAGTTCACCAGAACTTGCTTGCCACACTTCTGAATTAATGAATCTGACAGACGTGGCAGTGATCAGCCCACTGAGAGCCCACAGCAAGGAAATCCAAATGTGCTCTCTTTTTATATATATGGGCGGGGAAATGGAAGCGGGCAAAGTGCGGTGCTTCAAGTTGAGCTCAAAACGCACCAAGGAAACTGTTTTGTTTAATAAAGATCAAAGACAAGTGTTGGGAGAATGAAGTGTGTTTACAGGCCCTCATATCCAGGCTGCTTCGCCGTGCCCCTATTATTAGAGGGAGGCCGTGTGTGTGTGTACGTGTTTGCATGTGTGCTTGTATTGCAAGCCTAGGGGGCTGCATTAAGCTGAAGCGACAGAGGGGGATCTTTAAGATGTCTTCCAAAGTTTGCTATTGAGAGAGATCTTATCTCTGAGCCCCACAAACAGCCTGGGAGAGGAGAGACGAGCCGAGGCTTAAGACAGTGAAGGAAAAACAGAGTCCAGGTAGCAGCACAGCTAAACAAGATATGTGTGATGATTTTACTCGTCAGCTACTGGTTATCTTGTAAGTTTTAAGACTGAAACTGGGATCAAGTCATTCACTGCCGTGGAAATACACACCAATAGAGCATTTATTACAGGTTTACTATAGTCACTAATGATGCAGTCAGCTACGTCAGTTATTGATCACACAGATATAACCCGGGTGATTAAATCAGTCAGGTTACTACTTTGATCCAGCACCAGAGGACCAAGTGTGTTTGGCATGTAGAGTGATGGGTAATTTCAGCAAAGAGTCCGTTCAGTTCAGAATTCGGATTAAAATCAGCAGGAATTTATTTAATAATTGAAATGCTGAATTGTTCTTGTTCCGCCCCTGTCATCAAACAGCCAATCAGCAATAGGATGGAAAAAAGAAGCATTGTTGTCCCACTGCATTTGGACAGCTAAAGTTCCCCAGTGTTTATTGGCACACAAATTTTTAATCTCCAAGTCTGTGGTTATCATAATGAGTAAGTAGACAAGTGTAGTCATTGTATTTCTTGGCTAGTCTTAGCCACAATGTGAATTAGCCTGGCACTGGCTCCAGGCTCTGGTGGGTTAAGCCAGACAGGAAGATCATGTCAACACATTAAGAAAAAGCCTTAGTGTTATGAAAATGTGCCCACATGAAAAACTAACTTGCGGTGAAGAAAAAGATTCTTACAACCTATTTTGCCACACAAAGCATATTTTATCAAATACAGCAGGGTTTGAAAAACTAGGCAGCAACCTCTGGGGCTAAAGAACGGACTGTACTGGACTCATTTATAGGTATAAGCATTTCAAACTGCCAATAAAAATAAAGAAATATAAAAGAGTCAGGAGAAACACCCTTCAATCATGTCGCGAGTGTTGATGTTGCACAGTTTGTCCACCAGAGGGCAAATTCTGTGTCGGCAGCACACGTTTGGGATGCAAAAAACAACAACTGGTTTTTATGTCCATCTCTAAAATAACTAAACTGCTATATGCCCTGTTGGAAGTTCCATGAATAGCCACTCGAGGCTAGCTCCAAACTTGGACAGTTTAATAGATCGATGTCACCCACTGGTTAGTAAAGTCCTATTATGAAGCTCCAGTTGAATGTTTTCGCTGTTGTCATTTTGTTGTGATGGCCTAGACCAGATCTGTTTGTGAAACCACGTTCTCATTGGCGAATTACTTCTTAGAATGACTATAATTTATAAAACTGACTTAATGTTTTAATCAATATAAGCAGAAATGACTGACTGAGGCCATAATCTCATCAGGAAACTGTTTACAGTGTTCAGAGCCAATGAAGGACTTCTTGCAGACTTCTGCAGGACTGGAAGTCGTTTTGGTCTCCATTAGATGAATGCTGAGTTAAGATACTTCTACGTTACCTTCAAACCTGGAAGCTTGGTCTTTGATAGTGTTTGTGTCTTCAAAAGAGGGATACTATTTAACTCAATACTGGATGCAATTTTAGTATTTTATTTGTATATTATTATTAGAAATGGTAGCAGAGGTTCTTTGTTTTAGCAGTCCTGTCCACAGTGGGACTGGAACATTTAATTAAGTGGTTATAAATGTCTGTCATTATTGACAGTTCATTTAAATTACATTTCAGTGATGCATTTCATTTGCCGCTTAACACATATACAGCCGAACTGCAACAGAACAGCACGATAGGGAAGGAGAAATGGAGAGAGTCTGTTAAAGAAACCCAAGCTGCTGCTACAGACAAACATATTATTTTATGATCACAACATTGTCAGATAAAATTAACTAAACTGCAGGTGTTGCCAATCCACAGACTGCATTTACGCTAGGCTGACACCTAATCATGCAAGCCAGACTTCCTCCAGATGTGCCACAGTACAAATTATGGTATTTCGGTTTACTGTGTATGCATTGATGCCCTCTATTAATATGTGTGTCCTTTAACCACAAAAATACATGTTTACTTATTTATGTGTTGTGTTTCAAAGCAGCTCCATCTTGGGTCAGCATGCTGACAACCAGTTAATTACATATTGTGACTGTGGCATCACTCATGATGATTTAAATTATGCTCAACTAAACACTTCTAATCACAAACTACATTGCTGCATCCACCTGAAACCCAAATAAATCTCCAATATCTTTGTGGATAGCGAGAACATGACAAACTGCTTGCATTATTGGGTTCTACTTTGTTTAACAATGCCAGCGCCCCCAAAACTCCAAGAGCTAATTCGTTTTTAGTTGTACCAGCAATTCCCAGCTGGTCTTTACTAGCTGAAACAAGTAGAGCCTGACTGGTTTATCTGTGAGCTGATATTATCAGCAGATATTAGCTATTTGCCCGTGTCATGATATCAGCATGTATAACTGCCAATGAATAATAATAATTATAAGAGGAATTGACAAGGGAAACACCCTTCAACCATTTTACAAGTTTTGATGTTGCATAGTTCAACCACCAGAGGGCAACACACATGTTTGGGCAGCCCGTTCTCACTCCCGACACGTAACACACTGACGATTTGTCACATCCTGAGGCGTTCCATGGGAATAACTAACAGAAACAAAACAGAAACAGAGATGCAGGGAGGCACGACAGACGGAGAGACGCAGACGAACCAGCAACGAGGACGAGGTAACACACACTATAAATACACACACCAGGAATCAGGGGATGGGAAACAGGAGGGGACCACACCTGGAAGACATCACAGCTGACGAGGCAGGGAAACGTAAACAGAACGCACTGACATCAGACAGGGACCTTCAAAGTAAAACAGGAACACATACACGCAAAGACACAGACTAAGAAACGCGAACTAAACACGGAGACCTTACTACACTAAAGGGGACACACAGGCAGGGATGACACCAAACAGAGGGAACACAACTAAACCCTGGGAAACCAAAACACAACAGTCATAATACATAAAACTATCAAAAGTAAAAGTACAACAACCAAAAACACTGGGTCCCTGACCCAGGACCATGACACCGTCTGCGTTCCTATGCAACGCGCCAAATTACGGATGAAATCGAATAGAATGACGCTCCCGCGATAACACACGTTCCAGCCGTGTATTCCAGCCCTGACCCTGATCTTGTCCCTAACCGTAACCGCCACCTTAAATGTGTTAGATAGTGTTTTCCAAAGCGATTTAAGTAAAATAACCACATCAGTGTACAGGGAGTGCAGAATTATTAGGCAAATGAGTATTTTGTCCACATCATCCTCTTCATGCATGTTGTCTTACTCCAAGCTGTATAGGCTCGAAAGCCTACTACCAATTAAGCATATTAGGTGATGTGCATCTCTGTAATGAGAAGGGGTGTGGTCTAATGACATCAACACCCTATATCAGGTGTGCATAATTATTAGGCAACGTCCTTTCCTTTGGCAAAATGGGTCAAAAGAAGGACTTGACAGGCTCAGAAAAGTCAAAAATAGTGAGATATCTTGCAGAGGGATGCAGCAGTCTCAAAATTGCAAAGCTTCTGAAGCGTGATCATCGAACAATCAAGCGTTTCATTCAAAATAGTCAACAGGGTCGCAAGAAGCGTGTGGAAAAACCAAGGCGCAAAATAACTGCCCATGAACTGAGAAAAGTCAAGCGTGCAGCTGCCAAGATGCCACTTGCCACCAGTTTGGCCATATTTCAGAGCTGCAACATCACTGGAGTGCCCAAAAGCACAAGGTGTGCAATACTCAGAGACATGGCCAAGGTAAGAAAGGCTGAAAGACGACCACCACTGAACAAGACACACAAGCTGAAACGTCAAGACTGGGCCAAGAAATATCTCAAGACTGGTTTTTCTAAGGTTTTATGGACTGATGAAATGAGAGTGAGTCTTGATGGGCCAGATGGATGGGCCCGTGGCTGGATTGGTAAAGGGCAGAGAGCTCCAGTCCGACTCAGACGCCAGCAAGGTGGAGGTGGAGTACTGGTTTGGGCTGGTATCATCAAAGATGAGCTTGTGGGGCCTTTTCGGGTTGAGGATGGAGTCAAGCTCAACTCCCAGTCCTACTGCCAGTTTCTGGAAGACACCTTCTTCAAGCAGTGGTACAGGAAGAAGTCTGCATCCTTCAAGAAAAACATGATTTTCATGCAGGACAATGCTCCATCACACGCGTCCAAGTACTCCACAGCGTGGCTGGCAAGAAAGGGTATAAAAGAAGAAAAACTAATGACATGGCCTCCTTGTTCACCTGATCTGAACCCCATTGAGAACCTGTGGTCCATCATCAAATGTGAGATTTACAAGGAGGGAAAACAGTACACCTCTCTGAACAGTGTCTGGGAGGCTGTGGTTGCTGCTGCACGCAATGTTGATGGTGAACAGATCAAAACACTGACAGAATCCATGGATGGCAGGCTTTTGAGTGTCCTTGCAAAGAAAGGTGGCTATATTGGTCGCTGATTTGTTTTTGAATGTCAGAAATGTATATTTGTGAATGTGGAGATGTTATATTGGTTTCACTGGTAAAAATAAATAATTGAAATGGGTATATATTTGTTTTTTGTTAAGTTGCCTAATAATTATGCACAGTAATAGTCACCTGCACACACAGATATCCCCCTAAAATAGCTCAAAACTAAAAACTACTTCCAAAAACATTCAGCTTTGATATTAATGAGTTTTTTGGGTTCATTGAGAACATGGTTGTTGTTCAATAATAAAATTATTCCTCAAAAATACAACTTGCCTAATAATTCTGCACTCCCTGTAGCATTGATCAAACGGTTGTCATGTTTCCTCATTTTTCCGAACTCTAACATAAGACGTGTTGGGTGGCCGAAAGCGCAATATACCGACGATTTGTCACCTAGCGTAAAATGTTACGCTTTGGCAGTGAGAACGTGTTGGTTTGGGACGCCACGAGCAACAACCATCTGTTACCATAAGTGAGTAAAGCAAATAAGTTAAACAACCACACTGAATAAATGTTTCTTGTGCCTGAAAAAAAAAAGTCCTTTATTGTTCAGGCGCCGTCCATACAATAAACTGCAGGGAAAATTCTTATGGGGTCAAGAGTTTGAAATCAGTGCTAATTTTAACAGGATGCAACTGGGTAAAATGCAACTAAACCATAAAACACAACACACAAAAATGACTGGATTCAAGTAGTCTATAATTATTAACATAATATGTATGTTTGTTTGCTTTTGCTTATTTTAGGGTAACGTTTATCTAGTTGTTTGCTGTCTGAAATAAACTGGGAGTGGAACATAGTATATTTTTAAATTCCTCTGATTTCCTGTAGACGTATTTTCTCGTGATGTCAGGGTTGATTGGTGCTTATTTCCATGATTTCAGGCTTCTCTTGGTAACCCTGCATTTAATGTCACAACGCTGTGAACTGCAGCTAATTCCCCTATAGGCAAAGGCTGCAGAAATTTGGACTTACAGAAAAGTGTGCATGAAAGGCTCAAAACGTCTGTGAGAGAGCCCCTCGTGCACTTGACAATTTCACAGTGGGACAGCCTTAAGTCCTCATGGTCTTAGCAGGAGTGCTCCTCAAAGTCTGCGAGTCCATGAGTGTGGAGATTGGGCCTAAGAGTTAAAGAAGATTTGTGGTTTTTAAGCGAAATCCAGCTACTTTTGAAGTGTTGCCACAGGTTACTTTTTTGTCTGCTCGATGGGTAGAGCTGTTTTGCATACATATACATAAGCTGTAACTCATCACATTAGACTATTTTAGGACCAAGGTGAAAGTCTATACACGCATTGTCTGCTCTGGGACTGCAGACTGGAACGTAGCTGTGCACGGTCCCTGACAAATAAAGATTTGAACCGAGCTAAAGAGCTGTTTAGGGAATCTTGCATTTTTAGTGTTGCTTTGTTGATATTACAAGACATCTGGGATCCTGTCGGGCTTTAAAATCTGCATATATGGCTGGACAGAGACTGGTTTTGATGGCTCACTGCGGTGGTTTGGTCACAAAGACCTGGCAACCCTGCATTTCCACAGATGCCTCTTTTTGTTGTTGTTGTTGTAGTTTGACAAGAATTTCCTGTGTTCTTCAATTATATTTGCTTTCCTTATCTGCTTGTTCACATTATATACTTCCGAAATTATGAGATGACTTTAATATAATGACTCAGTTCTAGTAACTCACTGCGCTGTTGTTAACACGCATTCAGACACACACGCAAGCTCGCAGACGCTGAGCGGCCTAGGAGCTATCCATCCATTCATGATACTTCATTCTTTAAATGGGGCTGCCATCTTTGCCTGTCTACCCAGAGGCTTTGGCCGGGCGGAGGGGTGGGTCAGCAATCATGTGGGTGACAGGAAACAGGCAGGCGTATTGGCTGTCAAATAGCCTCTTTATTTCCTCTCTCTGTGCTGCCTCTCCATGTGTGTTTCTCTGCTTTTCATCGTCTCTCTTTCTCCCCCCTCCTCCTCATCCCGTCTCTCCCTGAAGTCTGACAAGGAAAAGATTTTCTCTAAGTTCACAGAGGAAAAAAGAAGTGAGAGGGAGGTGTAAGAGTCTCCCCGTCTCCTTTTACCATTCCCTGTCTCTGTAGCTCTCTCGCACACATTCACGCGCGCACACTCCCAGCCTCACACGTCTGAAAGACAGCTAGCAGTGATTCGTCATTGTAACACTTTAGTGGACTGTGTTTCCAAATCATCCCGTACACTTTTTTCTTTCTTTTTTTTGCAGACATGCAGACACATAACATTCCTCAGAAGACAGGTCGGGTTGAGAGAAGGAGAGAGAGAGTGAGAGAGACACGAAGTTGCATACTCTCTCTTTCCAAATGCAGCCGAGCGCTCCGCACGGATCGATAGTAATCCTCGGTGGGAGCCGTTTATTTTGGAATGTGTGTGAGGCCCAGTGGGTGACAGAATCCACATTCGCACTCACACATGCGTGCCACGTTATAAATCTCGCTGCAGCTGGAGTGGGCGCTCGCACACGTAAGCACAACACGGCGCGCACTGGTGCAGACAAACTGGCACGCCGACTTACACACAGCGACAAGTACACACTCAGCACGCTCAGGGCCTGACAAGCAAAGCCTCCCGTTGGGCTGAGCTCTCTCCTCTCCTCCAATAAGTAGAGCTCGCAGAGCTCCAGGCTGAAGGAGGGGACCCAGCGTGTCTCAACGCCGTCCCCTGCCAAACACTCAGTTTTTTGGGAATGGCAGCTCTCAGCAGCTGGCTAGGCCGGACCTCTGTACGCTGGTTGTCCACTCCTGCCAGGAATTTATAAATCTACCATCACAGCGGAACTTTTTCCCCCTTCTTACAAATATTTAGACATGTGACAAATTAAAGGAAAATGGACTAGAAGGCGTTTTAATAATGTGCTGTGCTACCGTGCTCCTCCAGAACAGCTTTAGTGCAGTTTGGCATTTGAATCTCTGGTCTCTGAAACTCTGGCAGATCACCATTCTACCAAAATATGTTGGTGTGTTGAAAATAATGATGGAAAGCACTACAATAAGCTTTATTTATTGTCCTGTGCTGAATCTAACTTGGCACTTGCTCCACTCTGATGCCCATGTGTTGAGTTTATTTGAAACTGTGGAGACTGGAAGTAAACTTGTTGCTTCTATAGAAACTTACAGAAATTACAGAATCCTGGAATTTGTCTTATAGATACAATAAAGGCAATGAAAGACCATCCAGCACAGGCATGATCTTTGGACAAATCGTTACTCAAGCCAACCAATCACAGCAGCTTCGACAAAGTGTGGATTTACTTTTCCAGAGAAGTGCACAGATAAAGCTTTAGACACAGGAACATGACCGTGTTACAACCACAGCACTTCTCAGCATGTTTTGCTACTCGCCAGCCATCTTATTAACACCCTGGAGCAGTTTTTGAAGTTAATAAGCTCAGTCCCGATTGATGATCACTGTCTGTGGCTTCTCCTACCAGAACTATCGATGCTAATTCATGTTATGGATGCTGGCTACAGTGGTAATGGGTCTATCTGTCTACCGCCACACAGATGAGCTAAGTGGAGCTTCAAGTTCCATTAAGTGACTTTTAATGCCTTTGGTTTAACATATATATAATTATCAGGCTTAACAAATGCGTTTATAGTCTTCTGTAGGTTTTTAATTTCATTGAGATCTATTTCCTACGAGTGCTGTAACATGTGATTTACATTGTTTTGACACTACTCAAACTATTTGGTGACCCTTTGAGTGGGGGCATTTTCACCCTGGAACTGATGCTGAGGGTCGATCATCTATTCTTTCTTTTGACATTTAGAATCAAAAATCAAGACGGGACAAGAAGGAGACAGTGCAGGGATAACAACACAAAGAAAATGGCCTGGAATGGGCCTCAACCCAGGCCCTTGGAGCAGCCATAGGTGCCTAAGCTGTACAAATAGGTGTACAGCTTAGGAATAAATTGAATTATTAGTCCATTAGCACACAGAGAATCATATTGGCTAATAACTCAGACACATTAGAGTAAAAATATGAATTTGAATTACTTTTGGAGAGCGATTGCAGCAGCAGCTACTGGTTCCCCAGAAGTTGATGGTGCAACACCCTCAACCTCGGGGTACCTGCTTTAAGTTGCAAGGTGTTTGCACAGGTCACCACATACAAGGTTTGTAATCCGTCTGAGTCTGTGGCGACTTGTCTCTTTGTGGTATGGGACTCAGCTCAAATGGCTGCCAACTGGTTATATTCTGTTTCTACTCCTATGAAAAAGGTTGCTGAGTGCCTATTTTATTTTGCATTAAATCCAGGACCAGGTCCAAGGACCACTCACAACATTTGCAAGCAATGTTTCAAAGGCCACAAGTTTGCAAATTTGTGGTTGCAACATTACTGGTTTAGCTGCGGTTTCCAAACACTGTTAGTGTTACTCTTGCATAACATGGAGGTAAAACCATAGGCGTACATAAAAGTTAGACCTAGCCATTATGATGTCACCCCTTAGTTTGTAAAGGTTATGTGTGATGGTTGGGGGTTGTTTTACCCAGAAGTGACCACAGACTTCATAGACTGAGAGCTTCTTTTTTAATCAGAAATGGACTTAAATGTTCCAAAAAGCACCAAAAGCCCAAATACAGTCAAGGTTTCCAGTTTAGTGACTTGAGTCAGTGGAAGCGAGGCCTAGCGGTTAGCTAGCATCTATAACCTGTATCTCCATCCACCTGGCATTCAAAGTGGACAGGTGGTGCCCCAGGTAATGCATTCTTTTAGGCTGCTCAATGAAATTTACCTCAGTCACTACATGTCCCTGCTTGACTGGATATTTCTCAGAAGCTTTGCGGCTTTACATTCAACCACAATTTTTAAAAAATGTTTTAAAAATGACTGGAGGGTGTGCTTCAACGAAAGGGGGGGGTTAAACTCCTCAGCCTCCCCATAAAGGTGTATGCTAGGGTGCTGGAGAGGAGAGTCCGTGCGTTAGTTGAACTTCGGATACAAGAAAAACAATACGGTTTTCACCCTGGTTGCGGAACACTCGACCAGTTCTTTACCCTCTCGGGGATACTTGAGGATGCATGGGAGTTTGTCCAAACAGTTGACATGTGCTTTGTGGACTTGGAGAAGACATTTGACCGTGTTCCTCGGGGTGTGCTGTGGGACGTGCCTCGGGAATATGCCGCTGCAATGATGTGGGTGCTGCACTGGTCCATCGCGGTGAAGAGAGAGCTGAGCTGAAAAGTAGAGCTCTCATTTACTAGTCGAACTACGTCCCTACCCTCACCTATGTTCACAAGATTTGGGTAGTGACAGAAAGACCTGGCCTCCCCCTTAGAGATAGGGTGATGAGCTCCAGAGCCGCTGCTCCTCCACATCGAAAGGAGCCAGCTGAGGTGGTTCAGGCATCTGCCTCCTGGGTTGCTCATGGGGGGTGGGGGGGTGTACCAGGCATGCCCTACTGGGAGGAAACCCAAGGGCAGACCCACTGGAAAGACTATATCTCTTGGCTGGCCTGGGAACGCCTTGGTGTTACTCCGCACAAGCTGGAGGAGGTGGGTGGTGAGAGGGGGGTCTGGGCTTAGGGTTAAACCCTCCCTGCTTAGGCTGCTGCCCCTGCGACCCAGCCCCAGATGAGTGGAAGAAAATACAAAGATTGATAAAATATTTCCTTTGATATTATCATCATTTATAATACTATTTGGTTAATTAATAGCTAACATTTTGTTAAGCGTAACTGGACCATTTAACTGATGGTTCTAAAGTCTAATTTATAGTCATGCAAATGTGTTCATCTGCATATACGTTTCCATTCAGACGAGGTGGGAGAGGGGTCGTCCAACACTGTGCAGTCCTGACTGTGTGGAAAGATGACGTGAGCGTCTGCTGAACGCTGAATGTTTGACTAGTGAGAACAGAGCAGGTAGCGACAAACTTGAATAAAATAAAGCATAAAAAGCACAGACAGTGCCTGCAGTGGACACTTCACTGTTTTTAACAGTCTTTGTTTTACTTCAGTTCTTTGTGTGTTATAACTTTGCTCGTCTCTGTGGCTGGCTGACGGACCAACAGCACAAGCAAGAGCGGCCCACATCCTTTGTGCAGTGCCTCCATCAGACTACAGAGCTCTCTACAGGCAGGCAGGCCGTCCCCAGCAAATGTGCGCTTTCTCTAGTCAACCACAAATTTTGTGTAAGACGTTACACAGAGGGTAGCAACTTGTTAACGAGACAGTTGAATTCAGTTCTTGAAGCTGGCAAAATGGGAAGGAAAACTTTTTAACATGAAGAAAGCTTCCATAAAGCATACCTTGATGAACAGCCCATTTGGACACCTTAATTTACTAAATGAACTTCAGTTCAGAAACTAGCAACTAACACTATAAACCTATCAGGAAGGTGTTTACTGAGCTCAGTAAGCAAAGGACCTGAGGGCTGTTTTCTCAAGAGGACCTCCACAGAGCTATAAACCCTTCTGCAGCCAGAGTGTTGCCCCCTGCTGACCATTGGGGGAAAAGAAATGCAAGTTTAAGGCATTGACTTCACTTTTCAGATGATGTCATACAGCCTGAGGTTCTAGTATATCCCTGGGCTATCGGAAACATGCTAGCACTAGCTCTGAGAAGACTTTGAGAAATGATTAAGTCATTTCTGATCCTCTGCAAGTGAGCCTAATTAGTTTTTTTAATCATTAACTAATTAACACCCAGCTTCTGCACATGACTTTAAAAAAAACTTCACTGCAAATCAGTTTTTACATTTTCAGATATGATGCTCCAAATCACTTTGATTTGTGTCTAATAATGACACCAAAAGCTCTAGAGCGTATGCCACTCTGTAAGGACTCGTCTGGGCTTGCTTTTACACCTTTTTGGGGGATCGGTTTGGATCTCTGGGTAGAAGCATTCCCCTCAGAGGCAGCAAGGCAGGCCCACAGCACACACAAACCTGGGCTCCGCCTGAGAGCATTGCATTATCTGAAGCAATCTAGCAGCAACCCAAACCCTGCTGCCCTTTCTGCGAGGCGGCATGATGGTCGTAAAAATGACCATCAGTGGAAAAGCTGTATAAAGTATATAACCCCCCTCACCTTCATTTTCAACATGAAATCAGAAAGACACACTGCAGTTAAACACCGATGAGGAGAACGAGCTTTGCTACCATTATTTACTTTAGTTAAAGCTTCCACACTGAACGCACAGGGTTTAAAATAAAGCCCATTTTGGAAATTGACTGAAGCTCATTTAAAACCATCCTGTCAGAGAACTGCATCATTACATGACGGACACATCACCGTCAGGTCAATTTTAGACTGACGCACTCTCAATGTAATCAGAGAAGGGAGCTTTTTTTTAAATTATCAGATAGTATATTTAACTATGGAGCAAACCTAGTGCCCTTAAAATGTTCAGAAAGGATAGAACAGCAATGCAGTAGAGCCATATGCTGCGTGTAGCTCTACGGGCACATGGGACCTGACCACTCAACTATCTGTGGGCTTTGCAGCAGTCAGCAATACAGACATATCCTCAGCAATACAGCCAGCTCAATAGCGTGCCTCCTTCAATGCAGCATAATCGCCTCTTGTGACAACATTCCTAGCTCCCTGAGAGTCTATCTACTTTCTCAAATATCCCCACACCATAAGATAAAGACATTAGAGACCATGGGACTTGAAGAGAGTTTTGTCTGTGATGTGCAGTGATACAGACCTGGAATGCCTAGGAAGTTTGGGATCGCTCTAACAGATACCATCAAATGAGTAGAGTGGACCAGCGGGGACAAAGCTCAGCATGTTGCTGAGCTAGTTGGGAAGGAAAAGGCATTTTAAAGGAGAATACGGGAATGTTTAGGGAAATCATTTGTGAGACTTCACATGGGACCGGTGAGCCTCATCATGCATGTTTGGAGCCAATAAATGGCTGTGAATTACTTTTAGAGCGAAGAACACAATGGGATTTGCACAGCAGTGAAATTAAAGGTCAGTCAGGAGATGCTTTGCGCCATATGTCTTCTCTGTGAATCTATTAACTTGCTTTTGCCTCTCTGCCGTTGTGTCGCCGCTCACACTCTCCAATTCTTCTCCTCTCCCTTTCTCCTCCCTCACTCTCCCTCTGCCTCGCTCGCTCACTGTCCCTGGGTGGGATGAGTCATCGAAGAGAGAAAAGAAAGGAGAGGAGGTGTGTTCGCGTGTGCTGTATATGCATGTGTGTTTGTGTCATTCCTCCTGAGGTGCTGTGCCCTTCACACTTCTTCTCAGCTTCATGTCAACCTTGCTGTTAGGGTGTAGACATAAGCTCCATAGGTATGAACAGCGTACACACACACACAAACACACAACTTGACTCTGATGTCTCTATATGTTATGATAAGCATTAAAGTTCTACCTGAAACAGGTAGTGGGCGGGTCAAATAGGTAGTGGGTGTGTTAAATACAAGTGATTTAAATCTTACTACTGTGTAAACATCTCTCATATGAGAGGATGGAAACACCTACACTGTGACCACCTACATTTGTTCCTAGTAGACAAAAAAGTCACGCACAGCACTTTTACACTTGCTTTCCTAACAAACAAACCAGCATAGGTGAGGTATTTCTTTTATAACAACTTAAAAACAGTAAAGTGAGAGCAGATTTTGAAGTTCATAGCTGATAAAGTTTTGCTTAATTACCAAGGAGCTTCGGCTTTTCAGTATTTAAGCCAAGCGTTCACTAAAATATATATAAATAAAAAATATGCATATTTATTTTATCATTGTGGTTCCTCATATGTGCTGAATAAAATTCCTTCTTCGTTAAACTTATGCAAGATCGCTAAGCTGTGTACGCTGGTGTTTGCCACAGCCATAAACTGTAGTGACGGTGGTGCCACCTATTTGTTTCTACTGTGTTTTGTCTGCTGTGGGTTATCGACATCAGCAGTGACCAGCTGATGGAATGTTAAGCTAATGCTAAGGCTGGCTAGCTAGTTTTGTCAGTGAGTTGCATGCATAGATGAGCGTGGACAAATATCACATATCACTCGGTCACTTGGTGAATAAGCTCTCACATAATGTGAGAATGCTAAACAACAACTGTTGTTGTTCAGCTGGTTCATTGTGTGCACATTTTTGCTGCTTTGGTTTTGCTTGCTTTTATAAAAACTGTGTACTTTTATGCAGTTGTTATAAAAGAAGAAACACTGACCTTTCTTTGTGTGAGGGTGTACCCTTGTTTCTTCATGCTACAAAGGTTCGCATTTTACCTTGAAAGTCTTGTGGACTGTCTCGTTTTTGAAAGCAGCCTCAAGTGGCCACTTGTGGAACTGCAGTTTCTGTCACTTCCGTTCAGACTTCATTTTTCAGTCTCTGCTGCTTTCTCAAATTAGATGAGATGACAGATGATAAATCTAAATTTCTGACCATATTAGTAAAAACTGGAGCTCACAAAGCATTTTACTCAATTCACCTTAAAACTCTAATGAGTCTATATTATGCACCTATACAAGAATTACACAACATTTCTCTGACAAAGGTCCGTGCATGGTGATAAAATAACAGCACGTCTTGGTTAGATGTAACCACTTGTATATGTATTAGAAACATAATAAAAAGACAGCAAAGCTTTTGTTGCTAATAGTAAACATGGGATATAATTGCTAACTAATTTTTCTATCCACATTCTATGAGCTAACATGTACTTAATAGTGTAATATTATTTTTATTTGCTTCTTCTATTTTTAATAGACTATAATGCTTTAGTGCATTTTTTTCATGACTTAACACCTTCACACACAGTACCAGCACTTTTTGTGTTATTGTGGGCGTCCTTTGGCATTAGACTGTACACCCGGAGCATCGCAGGTGCACAACCACTACTCAAACAGGAGAGATAACATGCTTCATTAACCAAAGACCTTGAATACCGTCTGATGACATATGCACCCTCATTTTTAATGTGCCGCCTGTTTATTTCACTGTGCAACGGCGTTTCCTGTGCAGCTGTGGCTGCTGGAGTCGATTCAGTCCAAATACTCCAAAGCGATAGGAAGTCTGATCAGACTGGGCTGCCACAGAGCTGTCCAAAGAGACAGAAAGAATGGGTAGAGAAAGACATGGCCGCTCACTCTGGCTCTCTCTCCCTTTCTTTTTCTCCTTCCTCTCAGTGTTGCTCTCTCAGACAGTCAAAGTGGACTGGTTGGAGGATAGTTGACTTTCGTTTGCAGTGACAGGTCAGGGTCGGCGCTCTCTTGCCAAATGTGCAGAGGAGTTACAGTATAGTCCAATGCAAGAGATATAGACACACAGAGAAATAAACAGTAATGACCACTGATGCAGGCTCGCACTCGCACACGCAAGCTGCCGAGTTCTTTTCTCCTGGTAGATGTGTACACATGCAACACACACACACCTTAAGCAACAAGCGAGCAGCGTGTAGCCGTCCAGAGTGCCGTCCTGTCATTTCCATAAATACTCCTAAAAGGTGCAGCCAAAACCATGGACGGGTGCGATTGCCTCGCGGCTAGAAATGCACAAAAAAGCTGTTTTCTCTTTCAAGAGACTGTAGGAGAGGATGACCCACTTAATCGAACAATTTGGAGCGCCTGCACATGTGTGAGTGTGTGAGTGTGTGTGTGTGCGCGCATGAGTAAAAAAGGCCTCCCAGTGCCTGGAGACTAACAATAAACAAAACCAACAAGCTTATGGTATTGCCGAGACACGGCATGACGACTGTCTTGCAAGAGTTACATGCTTGTGTGTGTGTGTGTGTCTGTGTGTGTGCAGAAGAGAACTGTGTTATGTACTCTGCATTTATGAGTCAAAGCTTTTATGTTTCCATCTACTGTAGAAGTTTGTGTAATGACTAAAGGTGGGAAAAAGATGCAGGGTGTGAGCCAAACATTTAATTTTCAGTAAAATCTGTGTGTGTGTGCATGTGTGTGCACGTGTGTGTGTGTGTCTGTCATCCTCAGAACGACAGCAGTAATGAAGTCTTCCATCTGCCGTTTGGAGCCCGGTGAAGTGGAGTGGGGCTGGCATGGGGGCTGTGCCTGTGTGCACTATGAGTGTGCATGCAAAGGTCAATCCTGGTTTAGCCTCCAATGTTTCCCGATGTCTACCAATTTGAAAAAATGTAGTTGCTCATGTTTCCTTCTACAAAACAGTTACTTAGCTGCAGAAGGTAATGGTCCACTTTCATTATCGGCTAATGAATATCGACAGCATCACGCTCAGGACGCCCCGCCGCCCTTAATCCCCTCATATTTTTTTGTTCTTTCCCATATCCCTCACGCTCCCCCCTCTCCCTTCCCGGCCATTGAGATCCACTTTCATCTCATTTTATAAAGCCATGAAACATCAGGCAGCAGCATAAATCTAACATGTGATTGCCGTAATGACCAGGAGCTGCACCATCCCATGACAAACGCATAGCAAGAGGATGGAGGGCTCACATCGCACAGCGCATGCAGGGTCAAGGCTGTCCCATAGCGACAAACAACGTGCAGTAATGCAACACAGCCAGCTAGTTTGAAATGCTACTCATGCGCAGGCTTGTACATGCCATAGAGGGGCAAACCTTGCCCACTCAGATTGCACTGCATGTTCATCCGGAGATATATGCAGAATAAAACACTAATGGGATTTAATTTTCTTGGTCCTCTGGAAGCCTGACACGAGCCACAGCGCCTAACACAAATATCATTCACAGAGCGTACAACACAGAGAGCCATTGACAAGAGAGAGGACAATGAATGCAGGCACTTTAAACACCACATCTTCCTACACGCTGTGCAGTTTCATGGAAACACAAGTACAAGCACAAGTGGGGCAACAACAGTGCAGCTCTAAGTCAGAGTTTCCACAGTAATATTTAGATCCCAACCCGACGCTATTGCTGCCGTTTGCTTTGGGTGGAAAAATTCTGTTTTAACACTGAAACCTAATGTCCCTAAACTGGATCATTGCTTGCATCTTCCAGAAACGTCTCATGATGATGTCATAGGGTTGCAACAAGCAGCAATTGAAAAACTCTTTGTAGGTCATTTGATCCATATTCATGAACAGTGGTTACACATAACTAATGTTCATATCAGTGAGTTCTCACAAGGCGTCTCTTGTTGGAGTGGCAATATTGAACAAACAAAGTCTATATCTTGGGGGTTGGGGGGTGATGGAGTAAGTCAAGCGTGGTCAGCAGTGGTCAGGAGTAAGTCAGGACACTACAATTTGCACAATCTGCATCCCCTTGGGGATTTTATTTGCGTTAAAATGTGTTTCTTGTGTCTTGCCTTATGCTATGCAGAGTCTAGCACTTGAAGTGGCTGGAGGTCCATCCATCTTCTTCCACATGATCATAGTGATCATAGGTGAGGGTTCCCTTTTACGCTCAGCTCTCTCATGCACCACATACCGGTACAACATCTGCATCACTGCAGCCATGGCCCATATCTGTTTGTAAATCTCCCACTCTGCTCACTCATGACAGCACGCCACCCTTTCCGGACTGAGAACCACAGCTTCAGACTTGGAGGTGCTGATGATCTTTTTCCCTCTGCTTCACACTTGGCTGTGAACTATTCCAGTGTGAGCTGGAGGCCACCACCTGATGAAGGCAACAGAACCACATCATCTGCAAAAAGAAAAGAAATTCTGAGACCAACAATGCCTGGACTTCTGTCCATACAAATAATGAACAGAATTAGTGACAAAAGGCAACACTGAAGGAGTCCAACACTCACCGGAAATAAGTCAAACTTATTGGCAGCAATGCAGACCAAGCTCTTGCAATGGTTTTCAGGGACCAAGGGATGGTAGTGTGGGACATCCCATACTACCATCGGATCCCCCACAGAATACCTCAAGGGACATGAATGAATGCCTTCTCAAGTCCAGAAAAC
Organism: Haplochromis burtoni; assembly: GCF_018398535.1. NCBI lineage: Eukaryota > Metazoa > Chordata > Actinopteri > Cichliformes > Cichlidae > Haplochromis > Haplochromis burtoni. The sequence goes on along the minus strand of NW_024582383.1, from coordinate 1,918,687 downwards.
ACAGGTAGACCTCCCACGCACACTAGTTATCCTTGAGCGGATAAAGAGAATGTCAGAAAACTAGAGAGGAACACTGGGGTGTGATTGACTGGCAGGAATTTAAAAAAAAAAAAACTCAGTGTACATTGGCAACCATCCCCCTCATCTACTTACCTTTAGTTAGGCAAGTGAAGACATGGAGGGCAACCATCCTCAAAGCCCCATGCCTGTAGAGGACCCGAGGGTCCACTGATCCATTGTGTTTATTAGTTTAATTAGTTTATTTGTAAGCACTGATTTAATTAATTAACCACTTGTAGATTCCTGATTTCTGTCTTGTAGAGGTGCACTATGGATGGGTACCGGTATCCGGTGCCATTCTGACATAAACGGCAGTAACCAGACCGAAAAGCAGCGCACATTTCGGTGCTTTATTTTTCCTGAGATGTCATACACTTTGGATTCCAGCCAATCATTTTACCTTTGCAAGCGTAGTAGGCGGGCCCAGGTACGTACGTTCTTTTAGAGCAGAGCTACAGATTAAAAATGCCCAAGGCGAAGCGGTCAAAGTCTGGCTGTACTTCACAGCAAAAGATGCAAACTCAGCAGCCTGCAACAAGTGCTTTAAGCTGATACTGTGATACTGTCAAAGGAGGTAACACCTCGAATCTGATGAAACACCTGGCGACGCATAGCGTTTTTTTAAAAGCCGAGAAATGCGCCGTATTTGATAGCTTGCTGCGAGACCTCACACCGAGCACATCTACTGCGGGTGTGGTGCCTGTTATCGGACCCGGAGTTAGCAACATCCCCCAAGAACCCGAAGAGGAGAGTCCTGGCCCCTAGCCCTGCCAGTGTAGCAGAAATGATGAGGATGATGATGCAGCAGCAGCCGTTCTTCTCTGCGTGAGTAGCTTAATGTTGTTCGTGTGTAATTTACGTTGAGTAGGCTAACCACGTTATTACATTAATGCATGTAAGGTGAACTAGCAAACACCATCATAGCTACATGCGGCTGTCTTCTTGTTTGATGGCAGATACTCCCTTCACCCTGGCCAAAAAGGCTAAAATGACCAAAGAAAAAGTGGAAAACAGTTAAACATGAGAGGTTTTTGGACAAAGTTTGTGTTTTTTCCATTGTTTAAGCACTGCTTCCAGCCAAGAGTGATACCATATATGCCCCATAGCTGCAGAAAAGGCTAACATTGTTATCTTTTTACAAAAAAACAGCTGAACATGAGAGGTTTTTGGACCAATTTTGTGTTCTCCATTCTTTAAGCACCGGTTTGAGCACCGTTTAAGCACCGGCACCGTTTCAAAAGTGGTACTGGTATACTGGTACTGGTATACTGGTAAAACCAAAACTATACCCATCCCTAGGGTGCACTGCCCTTTACCTCATAATAAACAGCTGTTGTTTAAAAAGCTCTGTCTAATGGAACCAGTGCTAAAATTTATGCTTTATTTTCCCCAAACCAAAGGAAACCTTCCAGCTTTGCACTGAATGCTACTTCAAGAAACGCTAAAAAAAAAGTGTTTCCTGCAAAATGCCATACCGCTGTTGGCTGTGTGAGTGTTAAGTGTGTCCACATGGAGACAGGCCTGACCCTGGCAGCAGTGCTGAGGGCCGTACATCGCTGTGACCTTTCTGATCACCGCTCCAGCCTGCTGCCTTTGTTCGCCTAATGTGTTCCACACAAAGCGACTTTTGACCAAGAACAGAGGAAGAAGCGGGGCAGAGATGGAAAGATAACGACAGAAGGGACGGAATTAATGGATAAAGGGACAGGCGTCGGCTGGAGGTCCGCGCTAATGGTCCCTACGCGTTTTGTAATTAGGAGCAGTGTCAAGAGACACAGGGGAGGAAGTGGGGGTGGTCAAACAACGGGCAAAGAAAAAACAGGCCGACGGGGAAAGGAAGATGGAGAGAAGACAGATATCCAAGCAGACAGATGGAATAAAGCCAGAGTAGAGAGGGGAAGAAAGAGAATACAGAAAGGAGAGATTAGAGGCCAATTACGTGGAAACCAAAGAGCTTGACTTCTAAAGAAAGCCAAGAGAAGGAGCCCCCATCATCTGATCAGCAATTGATCTTGTGCCACTGTGCCTTCAGCATCAATGTGAGTGTGTGTGTGTGTTTGCATTGGGGTGGGGGTTTAAGAATGGACCTCTCATGCCAATAAACCTTTGAAGAGCACTTTCTGAAGGGGAACTTAACAACTTCAGGGACAACAATGATAAGCAGAGCACATGTTTTGATGGGCTTATCAAGTGAAATTATTTTTGCAGCGCTGAAACGAAATGATCTCATGGTACCGGTACTTAAGAAGTTGGTTTGAAATTCAAGAGCAGATTTTGTGCTCTTTCTTAATCCGCCTCGTTGTTTATTACAGTAATAGTTGATGCTCCCTGATGATTTCTAATTCAGTTTTTCTTTCAAACCCTAATCATTATGTTTCTTAGCATATAGGGTTCATACCAAGGCCGCCAGTTTAATAATTTCAGCTTCTAAGAAATCATTTCAGTTTGTCAGTGCAGACGGGTCTAAATACCTCCCGGGGCACCAGAAGCTCCTCCCACTTCAGAACAAGCTCATGTTTGTAATTCAACACCATTTTCAATGTGTACATCAGGCAGAAATAGCAGCTGTCAGACCAGGCAACAGAAAGATTTGCCACTGTAAATAAACCTCACGTAAGGCTAATACATCTGACCACGACTGGCTAACGTTAGACTGAAGAGTAACAGCTTGGTATCCTACAGTGTCGTGTCTTTTTCTGTGTAGCATTGACTCCAACTGAGCAAAAAACTCCCCAAATGAAAAATTTTCCTTTCATTACTCCAAAGATTTGGTTTATCTCTGTACTATAGGAATGGGATCATGTAGTCATATATTGTTACTGTGAAAAAGTCAAATTTAAGCTAATTCTCCATGCAACCAGCTAGAAAATATATTCTTGTTTACTGTTTAGGAAAATTGAACATTTTGCATACCGCAAAAGTTGATTCTGTTCATCTGGATGTTTTCAGTGGGAGAAACGTTTCGTCACTCATCCAGGTGACTTCTTCAGTCTCAGCTGACTGCAGGTTTCCCCGATCTTACAAACAGTGCATTTGCACAACGACAGTTTTTCTTGAGCATGCATCAAGACGTGCAGTGCAGAAGTGCAGAGCCACCCCTAAGTAGGTGCTGTGATTTACTGAAACTTGTGCAAACATAAATCAAAATACAGTATGTTGGGAAAAAACAGAGTTTATACAGTGCAAACAAGATTAAAAGTCAGTGTTGATCACTTTTAATCTTCAACACAACTTGAACTCTCTTCGTCAAGCTTTGTGTCATTTCTTTAAGTAGGCTTCAGGAACAGTTCTCCAGGCTTCTTGAAGGACATTCAAAGCTTTTCTTTGGATGTTTCTGCCTTTTGTTCTGTTCTTTGTAAAGATGATCCCACACTGCTTCAACAATGTTGATGTGTGTGAGGTCTGTTACTCCATGTGAGTCCTTGATTGCTGCACCTCTCTCCTGGTATCCTTTGTACATATTGATGACAATTTGAACCAAAAATGTCAAATTTGGATTCATCCCTCAATAAGACCTGTTGCACTGATTTTCAGTTGTTGTGTAATTTGGCATCCCTCAACTTTTTCTCCCAGTTTCCTTTCTGTGAGAATAACTTAACAGCCATCCTTCCACTGAGACCATTTCAGTTGAGGTTTTGGCAAACAGCCCTGCCACTTCTTCTTCTTTTGTCCTTATTTGTCCGGTTTCCAAAAATGTTATAAAGACACATTGCACACCATGATGAGATATGCCAAGTTTTCTTTGGGACTCACCTTGGTGGTGCAAATTTATGACTGTGCTATCTTTGCCAGTCTTCAGAGATTCAACTAAAGAAATGATAACAAATTATGTGTTTTCAAGACGGGCTGCTGGTAGGAAAGTGCCTAAAGATAAAATTTTAAATTATTCTTTGCGATGTTCATCCCTTGAGATAGATTCCTTTTAAATGTCTGAATGATTCATAGGTCAGTGTTAAGTGTCTTAACAAACAAAAAAGATTCCTCTGAAAAAGATCAGGCCCAGCTGTAGTTCCTGTGTCAGCTCCACTGTCAGCATCTATGCCCCTACATTTACTCTTTACCTGCATCCATATTAATGAGTTCACCAGGTCTACAGCTGACAACAACTTTCAGCCGTATTTTGTCTGTTTCTTTATGTCATTCTTTTTAATACTAATTATCCGCCCATTTTTAACATGGGATCCTATGGAGACTCGTATCCACCATAAAAAGCTATCTGCCTAGTGCTTAGCAGCTTTTGTGCTTCGTATCTTGCTGAATATCTGATAACACAAGACTACACAATTAAATACTTTTATATTGAAGATGATAATTAACAACAAAACCACATTTATGTGGTTGAAAAATCTCCCACAGCAAGCTAGTTAGAGAGCATTGGCATCGCTACAGGTTAGCTGTGCTCTTCCTGTGTTTGGTGTATTCCTGCCTAAACCATTATAAATCCTATTATTTCCTTTCCACTATACTTTAGAACAGCGGCCCCCAAACACAGGGGCAACGGACTGGTACCGGTCCGTGAGTCGTTTGGTACCGGGCCGTGAGAGTTGAGGCTCGGGTGTGAAATTCATGTTTTTCAGGGGTTTTATCTGATTTTATTGTTATTTTTTTTATTATTTTATCATTAACTGGGTTTCCCTGGATCTTTTTCCTGTGTGTTATGAATAAATCTTCTTTTTTTGGTAGCGGTACTGGTTTTATTTTCTTGTATTTATCCACAACACCTAAAGGCCGGCCTGTGAAAATATTGTCGGACATAAACTGATCTGTGGCGCAAAAAAGGCTGGAGACCGCTGATTTACAACCCATAGATTCTATGTAAGGCTTTCTACACATGCTCTAAACATGCCTATGCAGCTCCTTGTTCCCTGTGTGTGTGTATTAGCATGTATGAACACGTGTGTTTCCAACACATGCGATAAGGGATGGGCATCACCAGGGCAGCGCTACGAGTGAACGAGGCAGATCAGTCAAAGACTTAAAGCTCTGCTCCCCAGTGGAGGAAACAGACAGGCTTTGATGTTGATGTGAACAAATAAAAGGAAGCCAAAATGAGTGGAATGGACTATTATCTGCTGTGGAGAGGCCTCCCGTGGAAGGGAGACTGCCTGCCTGCTTTACTTGGAATCAAGAGGATGAAGAGAGGAACTGAGGAAGATGGAGAGAAAGATTTTGTGTGAGAGAGAAACACACACACAGAAAAACTGCAAGAATCCAAATGATTTCTCTTGAACTAAACACCAATACTGCAATATTTTATATTTCCTGTGTGTAAGGAGTCTGTGCGTACTCAATATCTACTTAAACACTATAAGAAGCCAAGTAAGGCTCATTGCCAGAGAATGCAGAAAATGGTCCTTGCTATATACGCTGTAGTCTGCTCAGATAAACAAATAAAAATATGATTTCTTAAGCAAGAGGGAACAGTGAATTTCTGTACTGGAATTAATTTTAGAGGCACTAATAATAAGACTTGGCATGTCCAGTTTAGTACTGCTAATGTTAACTCACAGAGAAAGGCACAAGGCCATTTGCCAAAGCCACAAATAGACTGAGTCCAACAATAAAATCTGCATTAGCTTCTTGCTGAAGCTGAAAGTGGAGAAATTGAATAACCATACCTACATTAACTGGTAACTAAGCAGAAGTAGGCCGTCTAATTCAATTACTGTTGTATGTTTGTCATAGGCCAATTCAGAACCAGACTTTCCCCAAAGCAAAAACCAGCATGCAAAAAAGGTCATGTATTCTAGAAATGAATAGAGGAGCATTTAAAGGCACAGGGAACTTGTTTGCACAAGCTGACACATGTTAACTATCTTTTGTACTGGCTGGAAAAAGTAGGTCAGATGTACCGCCAGCAAGTGTAGAGGGCTAACAACAGAAAGCAAACGAGACACAGAGAGGATTCGTGCAATGCTGACCCACTGAAGGTAGCTCTGTTTATTTTTAACAGATTCCACACACTGCAGGTTATAGTATTAGCACCAGAATGTAGCCATTAAAAAGTTTGGAGTCACTGAGAAATGTTACTGTTTCTGAAAGAAAAGGTTTCTCTTTACCGAGTATAACTGATCAAACTAAAGTGAATGGAAACTAATAATTAAAGAAGTGATACCAGGTTATATAATAAATTTACATAGTTATACTTCTTACCGTTTAAAGCAGGGGAGGGGGACCTCCAGGCCTTGAGGGCCGGTGTCCTGCAGGTTTTAGACGTGTACTTGATCCAACACAGCTGATTTAAATGGCTAAATGACCTCCCCAGCAAGTCTTGAAGTTCTCCAGAGGCCTGGTAATGACCTAATCATTTGATTTAGGTGTGTTGACTCAGGTTGATAAACCTACAGGACACTGGTCCTTGAAGCCTGGAGTTCCCCACCTCTGGCTCCCTCGACAAATAACCTTCTGAAATAAAAGCTTTTTAAGTTCCCAAATATTTTGTTTTTCGTGCAGCTTTGTACTCTTAAAGCTACCGTGTGAACAAGCAGCTAGTTACAGGCGTATGAGGTGTCTGTTTCTCAAACTAGAGACTTTGATGTACTTTGCACACTTGACCTCCCCCATGAAGGGAGTAGTACACGCTGTGTAAGTTTAACTAAGAACACATTCAGGCAGTTTAATGTTATAATAGTTAAAAAACCACTATTTTCTTTATTAAAAACAAAAACATTTCTTTTTTACATTAGTCTATATATTGCAGTGTACACATGCATTGACCCTGAACTAGATTATGAATATTATATTCCAGTTAGCAAGATGCCAAATGACACTGCAAATGAAATATCTGAGCAGAACGTTAAAAGGCATCAGGTAGGAAGCTGTGCTGTGTGGGATACACACATACTGCTTTTACCTTTTAAAAGCCTCACACAGCAGAAAATAAGAAAACATCCAAAGGTTTACAAGAATAATAACGCAGGTGGTTAAATGGCCCCTCATAAGAGCAACTAATATAATGCAGGAAATCCGATGATAGATTGTTGGCCCCTGCAAACCTACAACTTTGATGCAATTGATAATAAATAATTAAAAGTGGAGTTGTTACTTGGAGGATGATACACAGTCTGGTTCCTGCACAAGGCATGTGCTGAAGTGAAGAATGACTGGCTTTTACTTTTTACCGAGTTCTGGCATCTTTTAAACTTAGAAACGAGTTTTTTCTGTCGCAGAACCATGACAGTGAATGAAGGTTTGGGGGCGTCGGCTGCTAAAAGTTGTAATTAGTTTGCGGTGCCACATCTGCTGAAGGGCAGTCATCTTTAATGAACATCAGCAGCCCTAATGGAGCGTAAAATGACACTAGGAAATACAAGATGTCATGGTCAACGAGGGAACGGCTACATCAGTCAGACTCTTCATTTCCTTACACATACACTTTAGTTTAGAGAAGCAGCTCACTCACTTTTTAAATGTCTCAGGCTTTGGCACCAGGGCTATTCAGCAGAAGTTAAACATCCAAAGATGATTCATTCTAACTATTCTGCACGCTTAGTAAGCAATGCTCAGATGTTACACATCTTCTTTGCTTTGCTCCTTTTCCATCCTTTGTCTCCTTCTGTTTTATCTCTAAACATATTTCAGGTTTTTCTGTTGTGAAGTCGTGCTGCGGAACGCTGGGCTTGGCCAAGGTTTTGATTTATTCATGAGGTTCAATGAGGAAGGTCTTTGATGTCCATGAATTATTTAAAGACAACACTTTTTAAAATAATTCCTTACTTTGGGAATTACTTCCCAGCGCTACCCCACCAAATCTTTATCACTGGAGTGAGGAGAGATACCACGAAAGAAAAAGGCACCCATGACTGGCAACGCCTGAGACTGTGCTAGAATTCCTTTTTCCAAAGAGTTTGCACATTTTATCCATTAATACAAGTGTTTTATAAACTTTTGTTCTGTCCTTTAAGAGTGGGTGTCTCTTTTTATTTCCAAATGGTGGGCACAGTGTCTTGGAACAAAACACTTTTTACACAGTTGGTTGGTGCTGCTATCCAAGTACCTAAAGTAAGTTGTCTTCAAACACAAGTAATTCTCTGGTAGATTTTACAGCAGTTGCATTTGAAGTCCCAACCTGCTCTCTGTCAGTCACGTACTGTAGGGCTATTTTTGCATCTCAGAGACGACGTTAGGAAAGGAAAAAGTTTAGCCAATCGTATACATCCCAAAAGTCTTGAGCCACACCTCATTTCTTTATCTTTTGCTTCAAAGGTGGCAGACTTTGTTGTCACTGTAAATGTTGAGCGATGGTTCTTCAGACTTTCTGAATGCCATTCAAAGTTTTTCTTTGTCACTGCCAACTCTTTCACTCATTTTCAGTCCACAGGAATGTTTCTTTTTGCTTCTAAAGCCACTTAACGTTTGCCTATGAATTATTTAAGCATAAAAACACAAAGAATGAAACAATGTTTTGCCTGAATATAAAAAAAACTAGCAAACACCCATTTTAAATGGCATCTTTAGGCACTTTGTTATTAGCAGCATGTCACAACAATACATCATTTGTTCTCAATCTACGAAAAAGCTGATGGCAAAGATACAATATAGGTATAAAGGATAATATAGTATCTTCGAACCAACGAGGTGATTTCAGCTGAAGCCTTGGCATATCTGGGCGTGGTGTGCTGTGTGTCCTTAAAACATTTGAGGAAACTGGACACAAGAAGAAGTGGCAGGCTTAAAAACGATCTGCAGCAGATAAATGGCATCTGAAAGACCTGACACAGGACCTGAGAAATCCATCTGACCCTTCAGTTGATCCATCTACATCAGTGGGGGTCAAGAAGCCATTTTTAAGGACCGGGGAAAAAGGGAGAAAAGGCTGAGGTATCCCATATCACACATGAACTGGGATGAAAATCACTGGCATCAGGTTTTATTGAGTGATAAATGCGAATTAGAACATTTTCGGTTCAAAACCTCATCAGAAGGTCTGTAGAGAGGTACAGCCATCTGTGAAACACGGGGAAGCTTCATTTCAGACAGAGCTGTCGTCAAAGTCCAAGGAACTACAAACAGAAAGATACCATCAGATTTTGATCCAGCAGGCAGCACCATTTGGAAAGAAACAGCTTCATTTTTCAGCATGACAATGACCCCAAACACACACTGCCAGTTCACAACCAGCATACCTGGGTGTAGAAACAGACAGTGGAACACCATCAGTCGTGCATCGGCCTCCCCAGAGCTCGGACCTCAACTTTACTGGAGCAGTGTGGGATCATGTTGACAGAGAACAGAGCAAAAGGCTTTAAATGTCCTCCAAGCAGCCTGGAGAACTCTTCCCGGAGACTACTTAAAGAAATTATGTGAAAGTGGTCACACCAAACATTGAGTTTCAAGCAAAATATAAAGAAACAAAGGGTGAGTCAAGACTTTTGCACAAGACTGTAGTTTGATATTATACTGTAATTCATTCAGTGTCGCCATAGGTTTATATTTAATGTTATAATTAACAAGCATGATTGTTTTTAAATTATGGCCATATACAGAACTTTTGCTTCACAATAATCTAGACTCTGCAGAGCCATTTTCGTGTCCCCCACACTTCTCCCAAAAAAAGAAAAATCTAATTATAGCTGAAATTATTGCCAGTAATTCTGACCCACTTTTCCTGAAACTGAACTGAACAATTTAAAATTCACTCTTTTTGTAGACATAAAAAATCGTTATGGTTTTGTTTTTTAAACCACAGCAGGTCCACTAGTTCGGACCCACGGTGGACCCAGTATTTTAATTCCTTTATAAGTAAGAAATAAGAGATATGACTGATGTGTAAATGTTGCTTTACAGTTTTGTTCTTTTTAATAGTGCTGTCTCTCTGATGTTTGACTTCTTTATTAAAAACTAACCTTTAGGTGTTGCGATGTTACCTCCTCATCCCCAAACGCTTGATTCTGTTCATCTGGACGTTTTCAGTGGGAGAAACGTTTCGTCCAGGTGACTTCTTCAGTCTCTGACTGCAGGTTTCTCCGATCTTTTAAACAGAATCCACTTTTGGGGATTTACTTACCTGGATGACTGAGCATGCATCAAGACGTCGCCTCATTTAGGTCATCACATACGTTTAGATTTACAAGCCCACTTCCTCTTTTTCCCTCCCCTTGTTTTGTTTAGTTGACAGCAGGACTGTGCTTCAGTCACCTAAACATAGCGCTCAATAATCTGTCTTAATACATCCCAAATGTGTCCACATATGGCTTTCTGTTTTTGACAGTTTAGCAGGATACTGACATGAATGAAATATGACAAATAATATATGTGTCATTTATCCTGGCTGGTGGACTACGCAACCTCATAGGAAGCTGTAACATTGCTGCATGCACGCAGTTCAAACTCCTGGCGATTAGTGATAGCTGAGACCTCCTGCTGGTACCAATGTTAAGTCCGGTGAGTGCCCAACTAATCTCAGCTCGTCTCTCATTTGATTTGTCCACTGAGTAGTAACAGAGTGTGGTCTTTTATCACATTGTAAAACCACCCTTCTGTCATGTACAGTACTGCAGCAGCATTACTCTTTCTGCTCGGGCAGTTCTCCCTTTGTCTCAGTTTCTCGTTCACGTACCAGTGCAACGAGCGTGCAGGCACAAATTCCCCCTCCCTGCCCGCGTCCCCGTCTTTCCTCTTTCTTTGAATGCTGATATTATGCGATAGCATGGCATAATGTGGTGTAAGGGCAGCGGAGAGAGCAGAGTCTTGGATCTTCACCCAGCCGTGCTCGGCTGTTTTACCCCATGCGGTGGCACACAGCGCAAGCAGGAGTGATATAATTAGAATGGAAATTACAGAAAGTTACAGGCGAGCTAAATCCCCCCGCGCATCGCGTGGCTAAAAATGTCCCGGGCAACGCCAGTGGATGTATCACCATAGCAACAGCCTTCTTCTGCACTCTATTTTCAGACTGAAAAGGGAGAACCATCCAGAGAGAGAGAGAGAGAGGAAGAGGAAGAGAGAGGAAGAGAGAAATGCAAACATTGCCGTTTCTGTAGAAAGTGATACATTATTCACGTAAGGAAAACATCTCAGAGTGAGTGCTGGGGGGGAGTCATGTGTGCCTGCTTGTCAGGGCTAAACTGAACTGTCTTTGGGGGCATCAGTGTGACGGTCGTACAAGGAGAATGGGGGGGCTGCAGGGTTGACTTACAAGACTGAGCAGAGGTCAGTGCTGAAATCCACACCAGCAACCAGAGATGTTAACATCAATGCAGCAGCGTGATGAGGCTGCACCCGCTTCTATTTTAATCAATCACACATCAAATGGTTAGAGGATGAAGTGGCGAGGAAAGTGACTCATCTCGTGGAGGAACCGGAGTCGTTCGGGCTTCAATGAACCTGAGTGGAAGCGAGCGTTTAAGTTCAAGGGCGAATCAAACATCTGATTTGTCATGTGGCTCTGAAAAATTAGATTCATGATCAAATCGTGAAAAGAAATTATGAAAAAAAAAGAAGAAGCTCAATCCCGAAGCACTTAGTCTCTATGTCTCCCCTTTTCAGTTTGGTTCAATTTATTATAATTCACTTCAGTACAATGTGGTTCATTAGCATAGCGGTTGAAATGCCAAAGCAGTGAGACAAAAGATCCACATTTTCTCTCTTTCTCTGCTGGTCTAATCAGGCCTTAAATGAAAGCATGCTCTCTCTCAGCACACACACACACACACACACACACACACACACACACACACACACACACACACACACACACACACACACACACACACACACACACACGCCACTCTCTGTCCATCTTTCTGTCTCCTAATGTTTGGCTCACCCCCTGGGGGTCTGATTGAGCCGGCTGTGAGGCATGGATCTTTCTCTATTGATCCGCCTGCTGAATCACTTATCCCTTTTCCAATGGCCTTCATCACCACACTCAGGTTTTAGCACTCTCTGCATGCACAGATTTCCTTACTTGTACAGCCAAGATCCGGGGCTGGAAAGAAAATGGTTTACCCCGTGAAAGAAAAAAAAAAGAACAGAGTGACTGGATTGCAAAGAGCTCGCTAACCGCAGCGAATAACAGTTTCTTAGGAAAGCAACACGCCTAATTACTCTGATCGGATAATAAATACCTCGAGGAATAAAAAGCGATGTCTATGATGAGCACTTTCCAGCAGCAATCATTAAGAGTGGTTGAGGCAACTGGGTCATTGTCATCTATAGAAACACAGGAGATCCCGAAAGCTTCAGATCCTGCCTTTTCTGGAAGGTCTCAAACTTAATTTTGAGGTCAAAGCAGCAAATGGACTCTCGTGACAAGATTTAAAGAGTCTACATAAGTATGTCCAGGGAGAAATGGGCAGAAAAAAAAGTCAATTTCCATAAAGTTCTGCACCTGGTTAATGCAGCAAAAAGAATGAGTAATGACTGTGTCATCACATGGAGCCACTCCGCAGAGTCTGTTTTTTTCTCTTTTTTTAATCGAGGTGAAATGCTAAGTGAGATCCTGTTCTCATTTCCCACAGCGTTACTCGGTGACACAGTCCGCATTTAGCGCAATCTGCTCAAAGACAATGGGCTTTAATCTCCAAACAAAACATCTGAAAGCTTTTCAGCCGGACGTAGAAGAGGATCAAAAGAAAGCCTGGTCACGCGTAAAATTCCATTATGTAAGTCAAAAGCATGAAAAAGCCGAGTATCTTAATGAAAGCCAAAAAAAAAATGCCAAGAAAACATAGTTGTGATGCGAAAACAAATGGTAACATGTAATAAAAATTAAAGCCCATTACTGTTGAAGGAAACATTTGCAGCGTGTGCTCCCATATGGCCGCGAAACTATGCAGACCAGCAAGCATGCATTTAAACGGCTCGCTACAGCGTGTAGACTACTGGAGATCATTTGAATGCCACAGTGGCCTTATACAAACCCTACTATTATCACCATCCATCAAGTTGTCACGCATCGTTTTTTTTGGTTGTTTTTTTGCTTCTGGCGAACCGACAGGCTGAAGAGAAGAAACTCTCCCGAATGCTTGTAGGTTTGACTGTATAAATCAAAACATCCACGTGATTCATTCATCCGAGCACAACGAGGAAAAGGAACTCCATCCAAATGCCCGGACTCTCCTGGATGTAGCGTATTGTGGGTATTTTTGGCTCGTTCTATTCGGCGGATAACTGTGGCGGTGTAGCCCGCTGTAAACATGTTTTCAAATCGGTGAGGTTTTTGGGGGGAAAGCTTGAAATGTTTCAACACCTGGAAAAACGAACACTAAAAATATGTTTTCTCTCCAATCCTGCTGGGAGTGCACAAAAAACAACAACAAGACACAAAAACATGTTGTTACCACTGGAGGCAACAAGGAAGAGGAGGCCAACGCTGTAAAGACCGGTCCCTAGTGGTCACACGGCTTTTTGCAGTGTCAACCTGTGGGCTCGTACAGCTGCTTTCTGAGCAGGACGCCACCATCTCTGCCTCTGTCCAGGAACAAAACAAGTCCCTGCATCCCGATAATATCTGCTCTCTAACTCTGCTTCTTTTAATTCTGTAATTCGGGTCATCCCCTTGTGCTGTTTTTTTTAACTCGATCTTCCTCATCAACCATGCCGACCCCTCACTGTAGACATAATATGCTCTGGCCTCCGGTGCGCTCCATCATTTGAACCTTTGCCGTCATTCTGCTGGGAAGGACAATGTTGTGCTAAAACGTGATCATCTGCCAAAAGCGATTTTAAACTGTTATAAAAGACTCGTTGGCTCAAACATATCTCTCATGTGCAATAAAAGTGCAATACTCTTTTCTGACAAAGTTGTATTTTTACTCAGTTGCATATAGAATTTGTATTCTATTTTTATCCCATTGTATATTTTATTCTATTTTATTCTACTGTATATAGTATTGTATTTTATTCTATTCTGTTCAGTTGTGTACTGTATATTATTCTATTGTATTCTAATTTTTGCTATATAACTTTTGCACTGTCCACTTCCTGCTGTGACAAAACAAATTTCCCAGTGTGGGACTAATAAAGCTTATCTTATCTTATCTTATCTTATCTTATCTTATCTTATCTTATCTTATCTTATCTTATCATGAATGATATCAAATCATTCTGCGCTAGAAAGAACATTTGTATCACAAGGCACAAGCTGCAATCAGTTTTTAAGATAAGATAAGATAAGATAAGCTTTATTAGTCCCACGTGCGAGAAATTTGTTTTTGTGTGAATTTCAAATAAAACCTTTATTTATCTGGGTTAAAGGTGTCACTGACATTAAAAAATGTCCTTTTTAAAACAGATTTGACCAAAAACTGTAACAAATATAACATCACAGATCTATAAAGATACTTAAGTAGCCAAAAAAGACGGGGCTGACTGTAATTTGGCCCATTAAAGAAAACAGCTTGTTCTTTATTTTATATATAACCCTCTGATTAAAATGAGCTCTTCACTAAAGTCTATTTACTAATATAAGAAAAGATATTAGGCATAAATATACTGATGGCTGCCAGTGCCAATGCTAGTTATGGCATTCATAAGACTTTCAGAAAACTTGACCTTTGACCTTGACCTTGAAATTCGAAATTGCCTGAGATTTTTAGTAGCTGTACAGCGGTGTCAATTTCAAAATCCTACAGAGCTTCGTTCTCAAGTTATCGTACTCACAAACTCGGGTGTCCACGGTGCCCGCCCACCCAGCAGGGTGTTCAAAAACGCCCACACAGAAACATCAGACATCTCTTTTTGGACGCAGACAGACTGACAGACAGAATAACGATGAGCATTTCACACGAGGTTGAAAGTTGTCTCAGAAATAAGGGCGACAGATCAAAATGAGATGAAAAACAAAGGCGAGAAAGAAAGTGGAATAAAACTGGCCGATTCCACCCCAAAATAGCAACCATCTGTAACAGCGCTCCAGCTACGACTGTCGTGTAGCGCAGACAAAACTGATGTAGGATCCTGCTAACTTGTGATGGCAGCTCCCACACATGCACACAGCGGGGTCATCGGAGCTATTCTTGGCCAGTAAAGATAAATGTACGGCAACACACGACTAACATATACAAAAAACACACACACAGAAATAGCGAATGCAATATGTGACTTCTCCTTAAATCCAACCTCTTTCTGTCAATTACAGATGGAAGTTAAATGCTTGACTCAGATGTGTAATAGCAGGATGTGGTAACTGGGACTGTGAGAGTGAAGGAAGACAGGGAGAAAGGGGAATGAGGAAAGGAAGGAGGGGGAACAGGAATAACAGAGAAAGAGGCCTTAATGACAAAGTCAGTGTTAAAGTGTGAGGCAGGAGGCAGAATGGGAATCCTGGGAGAAGCAGGTTTCTTGCTGACAAACTCTAGAAGTGCTGCTGTAGGCCGGCTCCAATACCCAGAGTGTCTGTGTCAAGAAGATTATGATCCCCTTGTTGAGCAGGGTGAAGTACCTCCTTGTGCGTACCTCACGTAAAGAGGCATTTGGTTTTCCTTTAGAAGGAAGAAAAAGTTATTTTTCTTTTTTTGAACGTTCACTGTTTTTGGAACTGGATGGAAACCAACACTGAGAGGGAGGGGGGAAAGGGAGGAACGGATAAACACACAACCTGCTTTTGCCAAGCTGTCTGTACCCTCAAACCAATATTTTTTGAGCCAACAACACTCTCGAACAATCAGAATGTTTTAGTGGCTCTTTTTGGGGTTTTTCCTAGACTAATTGTGTCTTCATGTGCTCCTCGTCAATTTGTTTTCGCAGATTAGGAAACTGTACAATATGCGTTCCAATGCCTAAACAAAAAATAAGCCAGATGGATGCAGTTGTTTCATTACTGCAGGCGAGCAGCGGAATATTTAGCAGCAGATTGAGGAAGAGAGATGGCAATATGTAGATGCTAGAAATGCAGAAATCCGTATTAATCCAGACATCTTTACTGAGAAATCCATAGTCAGGCAAAAAGATCTTGAGCAAACAGTCAGCGGCTCCTAAGTATGTTTGAGGCAATCACTTTATATCCTGGTTCAGTTTCCCTTCTCTAATTGTTTCAGACTACAATTTGGGATAATTTGGCCAGAGGATTTAAAGGGTTTTGGCAAAGCTATAGCAACCAGTTTATCTTTAGAGACTGCACCAGTCCACATTTGTGAACCCCATCAAATGTTGACATGGGATTTCTGGAAAGCAGCATCTCAGTTTATAAGAATCACAGGAGAAATGAAGCTGTTTTATAAGTTGATATACCAAAGGAAAGGCAGGATTAAGACCAAGTCTACAAACTGCACTTATCTGACGACAATAAATGAGCCATGTGAAAAAGAAAGCACACACTCCTTCAATTCTGCGGTTCTTATGTATCGATGACTTGTTTCTCAGCAGGGTCTAACATTTTTTAAATACAGTGTCAGATGAACAATAACACATGATGCACATCATGCCATTATTTTTTTTAACAAAAAAATACAGAAGCCGACCTGTCAGCAGCTACGTACAGCCCATGATTCAGTAGCTTAGCAGCAACAACTTTAAGTAACTGTTTTTATATGACTTTTATCACGGTTGAGGAGTTCTCACTCCTCTTTACAATGTTGCCACAGTTCACTGAGGTGGTCATTCATTTATGCACAGCTTTCTTTAGTCCCACAATCCGGTTGTTCAGTCTGACGTCACTAGCCGTGTCTGGGCCTAAACTCCGCTGCAGGTCCATATATCAAACGATCACTATGGCATTACTGAGAGTTGAAAAACTGTCTAAAGTCTTTCATCTTTAATAAAATGATCAGCGTTCTGCTCTACCAGGTGTAACAATTGAGTTTAACATCCAGGCATCCATGAAAACGGAATTTATGACATTTAACGGAGTTAGAAGTTAGCAGGGAGTTAGCTCGCTAGCTTCTATCTAAATACAATATAGCATGTCCTGACTGCGGGGTTTTGGAAACAAATTAAAACGTACAGCTCTGCTATCACTTCCAGCATAAATGAAGACAGAAAACTAAACAGCAGTGACGTTTGTAGGGTTACTGAAGTTGGGCTAGCTGGTATATAATGATGTGCTACGTGACCGCTAGCGACACAGCTATGTTAATCATTTAACATGCTAACTGAGGCCTGAGTCTGACATGGCACTCTCGGGTTTTTTGCTGTTTCTCTGAGTTTCCTGCTGTGACCTTGGGGTGAATTTGCTGGGACCACTCCAGGGAAGACAGGCATCTGTTTTGAATGTTTCCCATTCATGAATAAGATTTCTTACTCTAGATGATGGACTTCAAATAGTTTGAAAGTGGCCTTACAATCCTCCCCATATTGATGGGCAGCAACAGTTGCTTCTCAGAGATCATTGCTAATGTCTTTTCTCCCCAGTACTGTATTTGATTTCCTATAAAGACATAACCTTGGACATACCTTTTTTTCATAAGTCCTATCATCAGACAGTAACGAGTATTTGGTTTAATCATCGGCTAAAACGTCCTTGTTGTGAGTGCCTGTCATTGTTTATGAATGTCAGAAGGCTACAGCTGCAGATGTAAAGGCCGATGGTTTTGACGCAAGTGCGATTTGTCAGTTGAAAAAAAGTCAGCTGGGCCAGTTCTCAAATAGCCACTGGAGGATCACTTCTTAAAGACTACACTCCTGTGCTATAAATGGTGGATTTTACTTGTTTACAGCCTGATGAAAATGATATTTGATCTCTATAATTATAGATTAAAACAAATATTTATACATGACTAAGACATTTCGATTTTTGCTACATGTTTGGGATGCTGGTACCTTTTGGACGATTTTTAATGGCATGAATCCAAAACTTTTGTGGTAAATTTTTACTGAGAGAAAATCTATTTTTTAGTAGAAATCTATGTCTGTGGGTTCTACTGATACCTTATGGACATTTCTTGCAAGCTAAACCTACTAGCATTATCTAATATTGTAGCACCCCAGTCCCTTGCATACATAATCTCACTCCCAGCAGTAAAAAATCAAGACGGTGATGTCCATAAAGCTAAAGGCAAGACTGAGTTATGTCATGGTGGCTACAGCCATCTTTGATATACAGTCTTTGAAATATGCATATGTAGACATCTTTTTATTGAAATTATATCGAGTCCTTGTTGATTTTATGTTTTCAAAATCAACTTGTAAATGCTTTTGAATATCTTTTACTGTAACTCTGCTCAAGGAACAAAAACTCAAGCCTTTAGTGTGCATTATTCTAATGTGAAGGAGCTTTTTCTTCCATCGGTACTTCCTGTGTTTATGCCGTAAACCTTTCCTGTCTGTCTAAATAAGTGCATGTTAAATCTCCCCACACTTTAAGCCTTTTTGAGAGTGATTCATCACCAAGAAACTGAGAAAGTGGAGTCGAAGCTTGTTCTTCGAAACAGAGAAATCTACCTGCACTGGGACTGAACTGGACTATTCTGTTGTTGAGGAATGACTACACTGGTGCCAGCATCTTATTTTATAGGCAACTACATGGCAAAATAAACACTACAGAAAGTATTCAGCTTACAGTTTGCATGTTGCTCTGGATAAAAGCCGAGTGTAAGCAAATAAGATCAAAGAAGATTATTTTATGCTTTTTCTTTTTGCGAGCAGTATCAGTGATTTGCAGTCGAGAACATTTTACACCAGACCTTTTTTCCATGCAGACATTTCAACTCGTCACAGGTGGCAGGATCTCCGCTTAATGGAATTGAGCCATCATTAATACGCCTGTGCTTTCTCTGCTGTGACAAGTCAAAATGTCAGCTGTGAAATCTATCACAGTTTCCCCGAGAAGCAGAGAAGTTCTTGCAATGAGCATGACGGAATTGCTGGAGGCTGACTGGCGAAAAAGAAGATGAATAAAAATCACTCCACAGTAACCAAAGCAGAGATTCGGGGTTGTATTTGCTCCAAACAAATGTAAATGACAGTCTATCGTTATACCTCCACCGACTCTTATCATGTGTGAACCTGAAATATCAACAATAATAGAAGCAGGTTGTAAACTGCATCGGATTGACGGCACAACTGATCAGCCCGCACGAGGCCGATCGTGAGTTTCAATGGGAATCAACGAGCACGGCTCTTTTCCTTTTCACCAGTCTCTCATTAACATATGTGTGCCGAGCATCAACGTGCTCATGACGGCAGATTCACCCATGTACGCGGCGCAGCGAAGCGGATGCCTGACATGTAACTTTGCGATTAGCAGGAAGTGAGTGACACCTTTAGTCACGCAGAAAGACAACAAAGGAAGGGTGGATGTTGCAGAGGAGGGGGAGACAAATAAACGGCACGTCAGTCAGGCTGACGCTGTATTGACAGCAGAGGTCACGGTGGGAGATCGAGTCTCTGTAGTTTCGAGCATAGAGGGCAAAGAAAGGGGCCTTCGGTGTCAAAGAGAGGGCGTGCTGGGAGTTCACGTTACATGTTAACACGCAGATCAACACGCGTTTCTATTAACCAATCTGCTGTTCCTAATTAGTCACGAGCCTGGAGGTCCTCCCTTTGCACACGGGCTAGTTAGCGCACACATAGCCTCCCCTCCACACCTCCTACACCCACACACATCACAACATATGATGTTGCCCCTGCCAACCTGCTGCTCTGTGTAACCTCTTGATTGGGCTCCCCGAGGACGGAACACGCCCACTCTAACAGACGCACTTTGGCAGCAGCAGATGACTTTAGATATGTAGGGATTTAATCCACGCCCGGGGTGCTGCAGAGGTATTATAGACAACAAAGGCCTGATAAAGATGCCATTCTAGTCCATTTAGCTCCGGGACACGATTAGTAACGTCTCAGACCAGGTGGGACGCTCGAGGCTACCGCGTCGCTATGACAATAATGAGAGAGGGAACGAGAGGAGAAGAAACAGAGTTTGAAGGAGAGTGAGAGTCTATGGGAAAAAGGGAGTGGTCACCTTGTTAGGAAATTAAACCCTCTTTTTATTTCTTTTGGGAGATGAGAATGAGAGACCAGCTTTCTGGTGATTATGGTGAAGCACGGTAATAAAAGAGATTACATAAAGGAAGAAACCACTGATAACAACAGATCATTATTCAATTAAAGCAGGCGGGAAAAAGTAAACCAAAATTTCAAGCTGAGGCCTACAGAAGGGAAGGAAACGAGGGAGGAGGGAGAATGACTGGGGCAAAGGGAGGAGACCGCGACAGCTCTCTGTCGGGCACAGCAGGTTAATTTGCTCTTGTCACAACCAGGGTTTTCCCTCTAGCCCTCCTTATCTTTGTTGTCCTCCTGGATGTTGGTGTCAAACCGAGAGGCTGTGCGGATCCCGCCTCGGCACTGTCACCTCGCCGGTTGCGGCACTGAAGTGACAGAGTAGCAGCTTTACACTGTAATCCTGTAATTATGTCAATTAAAGGGCTGAAGAATGGAGAGGGCCAGGAATCCAAATTCTTCTTGTAATGCGGAGAAAGTACAGGTACACACAATTACACGACAAAAAGAACCGGTGAAGGCAAAACGGAGCAGTGCTGACAAAGTGGATGTAGGCTTAGTTAATTATGCTTTAATGAGTTCGGATGATTTAATTGGTTAAAGGAAACCAATCAGTGTTGACGGCAACGCTGAGAGCAGCCAAAGAAAACACACAGAGAGAAAGAGAATAATGAAGAGGAGCTAAATGCAAATTCAGGATGAGTGTCATGCAAGAGGACTTAGGGAGCCTTAAAGTGTTCTACATTACCTCAAATAGGATTTACAGCAGTCATAGTGAGAGATTACACAATAACACAGAGTACACAGCCATGTACTAATCATGTATATGTCAGGTCCCAAGGAAGACCACTGTTTGTGACTTGTTTTATAAATTTAACAGAGTCACAAGAGAAGGTGAAATACTTTCGAGTGCTGACCAACAACTACAGCTGAGACTGAGGCTAATTCACTCTTTACTTCTAGTATTTTCTCTGAGGCTTGACAAGGAGAAAACCAGAAAAAAGTAAGCAAAACTCAAAAGGTTTCTATGGCGGCCCAACGACGAATATACACTCCAAAGACTGAAAATACGCACACGAAATAAATTTACCACAAGCAGCTAACTCTGAATATATGCACTTATACCAGAAGTTCTTATAGCGCGTGCTCACATGACCTAGAGCAGCGGCCCCCAACCTTTTTTGAGCCAAGGACCAGTTAATGTGTCGCAGATAAATACAAAAAAATAAAACAAGTACCGCTACCAAAAAAAGAAGATTTATTCATAACACGAGGGAAAAGACCAGGGAAACCGAGTTAACGAAAAAAACAAAACAATTCAAAAATAACGATAAAAACCCTGAAAACCATAAATTCTCGCGGCCCGGAACCAAACGACCCACGGACCGGCCCGGGGGTTGGGACCGCTGACCTAGAATAAAGCAGGGCCCTGTAATTGTGCATGGATGAGTAATATAATTTATGCTTGATATATGCACTATATAGTATTTTACATGTATTCAGTGTGGGGTTTTTATGTATATGTGAAAAGACTATAATTGGTCACAAACATAGGCATTTAAAAAAAGTGGATGTAGC
This sequence comes from Haplochromis burtoni, assembly GCF_018398535.1. Taxonomy (NCBI): domain Eukaryota; kingdom Metazoa; phylum Chordata; class Actinopteri; order Cichliformes; family Cichlidae; genus Haplochromis; species Haplochromis burtoni. The sequence continues at coordinate 1,897,171 of NW_024582383.1, read as the reverse complement.
TTTCCAATCAGAAATTTGAAGCCATTGTGGAAGTGCCTTAAAGATGAATTTTATCTGTAGGGCACCGGATGATGATAGCTGTGGTTCCAAAAATACTTCCAGTCCCATAGAAATCTATGGAAAAAGGCTCTTTCTCTGCTAACCTCTGTAAGCACATCGTTCATGATCTTGGTAACTCATTTTGAGTAACTTTTCACTTCTGCTCATAGAGTAGTTGGCTTTGTTTGGAGAAAATGCAGCGAATTGCAGCAACCTGCAGTGACCACCGCGTACCTCTGCCATCAACCTCTGCCAACCATTTGCCAATCGGTCAGGGAATATATGTCTGATATATGTCGTGGTCGCTGGATGGTCTCCGTCCTGCTGCATCACACGTACAATATGGCAGGCAAGTTATTGCCACGTGTTTAGAAATGATGTGATTATTGTTCATGTTACTTGAAAAATGCTGTTTTGGAATTGTCACGTAACATGTAGGTTTTGCACTTGTATGGCAACTAGTGTTGACTGGTGAGACAGCTCCAGTAATTCATCCATGTTATGACAGTCATCATTGTTTTAGCTTGTGTGCAAAAGCCTGAACACAAGACATATACCTACTAGAGGTCACTCAAGGACTCGCTATTCTTGTAATCCATCCATGCTGAGACCTTTTATTGCTACAAACCTGTCCTTTCACTGCTAGGACGAGTCAAAACATTTAAACACATCAAGAAACATAAGAATCTTATGAGCTGTGGGCGATAGTATAGATATTAGTCATTACAAAACTGATTTATTGGATAAATAAAGTTGCCAGTGCCAGCTTTAGCAAGCCATTTGGCTTGGGTTTTGGCTGATATGTTTTTAATTTGGTAAATGTGGACTATTTCCATCATTTATTGTAACCATCTTAGTGACTTGTTCATTTGATTTAGGAAAAAAATGCTTTGGAGCAAACAGAGCTGCAAAAAACTGGCACATCAAGTCTGTTCAGTGAGCACCAAATTCAGTGTTTACAGTTTTCAGATTGCGAGTGAGTTCGCTTGTATTTCAGGAGCTAAATGAAGGTTGATGATTTCAGTGTGACGTACAAGACACGTTATCTCTGTGAAGGGGATGTATAATGTCACAGCTTACTTAAAAAGAAAGAATATGGCCTGCAGGAGCAACAAAAACTGTTTTATTTTCATGCTCTGATAATATCTTCCTTGCAGATTAGCTAGTCTCTGGTGAGCAGATATTCAGAGATCCCCTGGTTTTATTCAGAGCTGGAGGGCATACGAACCCTGCAGCTTCCCTGTCAGGACTTCTAGAGTAATGCATATATTCAGCAGAGCTGAGCAAGCTGCTCATCACGAGTAAGTAAATACTGCTTATTAAAGGCAGCATACACATTCACATGTGTTTTCACTTATTCTGGCTGATTAGACCTCTGCTCAGGTTGAAGGTGGGAAGCCTCGTAAGGTGGGTGTAATTTGTCCCCCCAAGGCTGGTGCGACAAAGCAAACAAGAGAGTGAACAAGATGTCAATCAAACACAGTCTTCACACTCCCACAAACCCGCAAGATGAGCTCCAATTATCCAAAAATAATGAAATCATATGTGTGGGTGTGCAGTGGTTTTGCAGGGAATTGCAATGAGACAAGAGTGTGGCAGCTTTGAGACAGCAAGAATTCAACTTTTGACACTACTGCGCTGAGTGAAAGAAAGCAATGTGACTGCTTCATTAATTGCTGCTTACATTAGTAACTGATTACATTTGCACATTATGTAATGTCCAAAACACTTTTACTATTATTATTGTGCTAACAACAGACCACATAATATGGACACAGCTTTCACGTCTTTAATGTCCACGAGGGGGTTACCTGTGGCTGCAAAAACAAGTCTATGGAAAAGTGACTCAGTAAACACTTTCTTGATGAGTTCAGGGGTCTTTCTCTCATTTTCAGTCGTATTAAAAAAGCACAAATGAAAAGCATTGAATCTATTTTGTGGCTGTTCTGAACCCCAGAAGGAGGATTATCCAGAATATGCTCAGTGAGTGCAGTTTCACAGTTAGACCCACACCAAGCGACGGCAAAATGCCTCCAAAAAGGACTTCACTGAATCATGGTGGCCGGGTCCTTCTTTTGTCAATGCAACTAACAAAGATCCCAGAAACCAAGCTCCTCATACTGAGTATAGATTCATGTTTATAGTTAATATATTCTTTGGTTAATTTGTATTTATTAATATGACAATTAATGAGAATTGGAAAAAGACCAAACAGTGAAAAATATATTTCTATAAAGTTTGTTTTTTTACCTTTATATGTGTGCTACATTCACTGACCTCAGTGGGAGTCTGCTGTGTTTTGCTCTCCTTAGTTTCCCTTAGTTACGCTGCAATGGGCCTGCACTGCTTCCCATGATGCACTGTGTGTTTCATTTCACCTCACAATTGTGTGTTTATACACCACTCTGAATTTAATCATTAGTTATTATTAATCTCTGTCTCTCTTCCACAGCATGTCTTTATCCTGTCTTCCTTCTCTCACACAAACCAATCACAGCAGATGGCCCCGCCCCTCCCTGAGCCTGGTTCTGCCGGAGGTTTCTTCCTGTTAAAAGGGAGTTTTTCCTTCCCACTGTCGCCAAAGTGCTGCTCATATTTTATTTTCCACATAAAATTGAATTGACCTGAACTGATTGGGCTGACCGTCCATATGGAGTGGACGAAACCTCCAACTGCAGATATATTTTAAATGAACATATTTACTTTTAGTATTTCCATGCACATTCTTCTTTTGTGTCTGTTTGATTCATTTTTGACTTGCATCAAATTTCCAAAACCTTTGGAGGTTTGTTTGTTACTGTTTTGTGTTTTGAGATGTTTCTGGATTTGGAGTGGGTTTTTTTGTTGCGTCTGTGCGTTGACTGGTGTGCATTTAGATGTGTAGTTATGGGTTTTGAGTCGTTTCTTCTAATATTCATTTTTTCCCATTGCTATGTCTTTTTTAATCTTATTGAAGTAAGCGGGCAAATGTTTACGTGAAAGTTTTTGCACATAAACATGGGATTTGAAAAAAGTTCCACACTTAAATCCATAAAGGGAAATAAGCAAGGGCATTTTCAGACCTAGCAGCAGCTGATGCACCATCATGCCATCAGCAATGGTCCCCCAGGAGACGTCCCTCGCTGATGACATCATCTCTCAGCGTGGGAAGTTGATGGATCCCTCGCCATTTTGGTGCCTGTGGTTTTGATGAAGTGGTGAGCAGGTAGCTGAGGGGAGGATGACTGCCAAAAACACCCATAGTGCTTTGTCAACGTCAGAGAGGTGCACACAGGGTCCCGGTGCAGCCCAGACAGAGATAAAGAGCAGGGAGAATAGTGGAAGCAGTGTGTGTGTGTTTATGTGTGTGCATGTTTGCGCCATCATCAGATATATCAGGTTATCTCACTACAGCGCCATCTATTATATAGTGAAATATTTCGCCATGACTCACTAGAGCAGTGGCTGGGATTTGAAGTCACACCGATTCCATCCAATCTTAAGTGAACTTTTAGCCTGAGAACCAGCGTAAGACAAAGAGTCATGGGGGGTTAGGGGGGAGTCAACAGAGGAGAGAAAAAAAGAGGGATAGATGGAGTATGTTGAGCTCAACGTGAATTTGTACAGTCTCTGTTCCTCAAACGGCTTCGTCTCACTTAAGTCTCGAGCTACAAAGGGGCCAGCAGGGGGCCTCGCAGCCGGGAAGCTCGCCACGAGCTCATACAGTTAAAATGTAATTTAACTGCATGTGTAGAGCATATGGATACGTGTGTGTGTGTGTGTGTGAAAATGACAGGTTTATATACTGTAGATGAGACAAGGACACGAGGAGATGCGAGGCCTGTAGCCGTATTTCTGTCAAGGGCAAATCAGACCTGTCAAAGCATCAAGCGTCGCTGCCATGGCAACGACGTTAACACCCGCGAAGGTCACAAGATGGAGTGTGTGTTTCCCCCCTGCTGGGCGGCTGTCATGAGTGGAACACAGCTAAAGCCACGTACACACACACACACACACGCTCGGTCTGTATTAACAACAAACTACCGGCTCCAATACTGTTTTATCACCGACTGTTTTTTATGGTTGAAGCAAAGCAGGCAGGATGCTGTTGTACAAAGGAAGACAGATGAGAGCAGTGATTCAGATAAAGTTGATTTCATTTTGTATTTGGGGAATATGAAGAGCTGGTTTTTGCAAACCATAAGAGATGCATCACTCTGAAAGGGTTCTATTTTTATTCAGTCTTGGGATAAGAATTACAGATTTGAAAACACAGGACTGTCTACACACCGCAGTAAACACACACACACAGGCGCTCACCACATCCTCGCACGTCCACACACATACAGACACACACACACACACTTCTCAGCAGGTTCACAGGCTCATTAGAGTTTTCCCAGCTGTCTGGAGAGGATCTGTGGGATGTCGCCATCACTTACCTCAACTACGCAGGGATCTAACACCATCAGCAACACACACACCTGCAGCATCGTGAGCAAATGCGAGCTCAAAGCAATGTGTATTGTCTTATCCGCAGGGCCGGCTGCTGGTTGGATGATGAATGCGCCGCTGTGCCGTGTGTCCTCCCTTTGTTAATAAAGTGATAGAGGCACAGTGGCACCCGGCGCTCGCCACCTCCCTCCCCTTAGCTGCACGCAGGAAGCGGTCATAAATAAGTGCATAAAGCCCTCGGTGTCTTAAACGGGTCAGAGAGCTTTGTAATTTTTCCGTCATTACAAAGCAGGGGCTGATTCTGAGCCACCAGCTCCTCGAGACAGTCTTTCTGTAAAGCTGGTTCACTTAGAAGAAAACAACCTAATGAGTAATGGTGACCTGACAAGCCTTACGCGGTGTGTGAAAAGATGATTGGTGCTGTACAAACTTCGCCCTCTGGGCCCTCGCAGTAAAAAGCTCTTAAATGATCACGGTAACACCCGGCTACCAGATGTAACTTTATGCCTTGAGGTAGGAAGTGTATCGTCAGCTCCGCCCTCCTCCTCATACTCAGTTGGCCAAGTTCGTACCCCAGCACCTGTCACTCATCTTGACGAGCTGTCGTCTTTAAAGCAGGATTTAGCCCGAGGCTGCAGGCTCAAGCTTCCGTGAAGCTGGCAACAGATGCTGAAGAAACAGGCTGTGTTTGAATGGCTGTCTACCAAAAACATTTCCATTCACAGTTCTGCTGTAACTTTTCTACCTCGGCGCGATGTTAACTGTCAGCCCACACTGATATGAAAAAAAGAAGAAGAAAAAACAGAAACGACAAGCAGAGTCGAGTATGCAACTCGGTCATCCTCCCATGTGCACTGATGCATGCATGCAGAGGGATACGTGCTAATGAAGCAAACTTTTCACTAGCTGCTGCATATGATGGAGTTTTAAACTGCAGCTTCTGTAATTGTAGCCTGTTTAACTCGGCCTGTTTGCTGGCACTTCATTGCTTTGCTGACTAAATTTTTCCAGATCAAGTTAGATTTTTTTTACCATTTGGCTACAAGTGCACTCACAGCCTAAAATAGACCCACCAGTACTCAATATACAAATAGTAAAATGATACTATTTCACCTCACACACAGAGCTGGTAAATCGGGTTTCTGAAATGATTTCCCAGCCTCCTCAGATGTGGTCCCAACTCTGTCAACAGGAGCTCAAACTGCTCCACTCACATCTCGAAACATGCACTAAAGAAGTTGTGAGCTTCACTCCTGCTCCGGGATCAAACCATGAAATTCTCCCTGCTGCTGGCTTCTCGCCTTGAGGCGATTGTTATTGTGATTTGGTGCTATATAAATAAAATTGAATTGAATTGAACTTGGACTACAGATGAAACCTAGAAAAAACTGTAGAGCAGCACCTGAAGGTGGCTGTCAGAGTATCTCAAAGGGGGAAATGCAACAACTGGTGGTGTTCATGAGTTCAAAGTAGTTTCATTTAAATATTAAAACAAATCTTATGTTTAAATTTATATTAGTTTGTCCCATTACTGTAGAAAATGAGAGGACTTTGTACACAAAGGTTTATAATTCTTAAACAGTTTGTGCTTTTTTTTTGTGTTGTGAAAAAAAAAAAACCCTGAAAAAAATCTCAGTCATATCTTAATTGTTTGATTTAAAATCCACTGGTGTGTCGCTCAGAGTAAATAGTTGTGTAAGGTTCTATGACGTGTCAAACCACCCACGCATACTGTATTTTCTGTAACACACCAGGCGGTGTTTTTTCTTTTCGTTTCGTGCGTCCCATTCTGTTCTCTCAGATTTATCGTCAGTAAGCCGCAGAGCTTTTTAAACAAACCCTTTGATGAGGATCACTAGTACCTCAAAAATGAAAATACAAAAGTAGTGGCGGTTGATGGTCGGTTCAGCTAAACACCCTACTTCACAGTAAGTAGAGGTTAGAGCTTATTTAGGACAAGCTGAAGCAGTAAACAAGGGTGATGTAAAACAGAGCAGAAACACGAGGCTATACGCGATGAGTAGCTTCACATGAACAATTATGCTTTTCTTTCTGTCTGTTTATATGAGGTGTCCAAAAAGCACCACAAGAGTGTTTTTCGAGCACGGTAAACTTACGGTAGTTACACAGGAGTGAGCGTCATCAAAGACTTGTTTGCCAAGGACTCGCTTCATACATCGGCTGCAGCGCATACAGGTATTAATAAGAAATGTCAACATATTTCTGTTTTCTACAGGTATTATAGCACCAGTGTTGTCAGCATGCTGCTTTTCTTTTCAAGCTGCATCGTCAGTTATGATCTTTTATCACCGTGGGTGCCACGCTCTCTGTGTGCGTGTGTGACACACTTTCATCATGGTGTAGTTTAACTGTATTCCCTGTTGAACAAAACAAACCTCTGCCTCAGGGGTTTCTCGTGTCTAAATATAGACCTCAGAGGATCATTCTGAAAGACTGCCGAGTTCCCAAGGTGGTGCTTCAGTTCACTCGTGTTTCACTGTAAATGTATTGTCTGCGAGCCAGCCTGGCCATGCATAAAAGGAAGAATTCAAGTAAAATACGTGGCATTTGAATATAAATTAAAGTCATTTTCACTTTTTCTTTTTATTTGCTGTCGCTGTAAACACTGATAAGGGGATTGGAGTTTTCTCGGTATTTAACAGGGAAAAGCCCTCGGGCATGAGGCGGTAATGAATCTGCTGTTTCTCTGGAAGCAGCAAAAGTGGTTTGTTTGGAATAAATTGCAAAACCGGGCACATAGCACCCGCCCTGGCTGGGCTCACAGAGAGTCAGTACCTGCTACACAAGTGCACCAGCTGAAAATCAAGCATTGTTTGAACGGTGGAGACTCTGGTCTTCACACCAGAGTGTTGAAAATCTGCTCCTCTATTCAAGGACTTATAAAAAGAAAGAAAAGCCCGAGTTTGAGAAAGAACTGAGTGAAAGTGGAGAAGGGTTGATAAGGGTTCAAAGTATATTACACATACTATTTGATAAGAGGCAGGTTGAAGCTCATAAAAGTTCGAAAGGCTAAACGAGTAAATGCTTTACGCTCAGCGCAGAAAATTTGGCATCACAGATATTGCATTAAAAAAATACCAGTGCTTAAAGCACTTACCTGCTGGATCTAGTTTGGTCAATAAAGTTTAGATTTGGTAGAAGCTCTACAAGCTTGTTAGCTTAGCCTGCTAACTACGTTACATGTGTATATTAGCATTACTAGCCAAAGCTTTTCAAATTGGTCATTCTGGAGTAATTTATGAAACATGAAACAAAAACAAATGGAAAAAGTGACATTGCATTCACAGGGGGATGATGAATATGAAAATCAAAAGAAATGGGATTTTTATTGATTTTCACTGAGATGGGCTGACGGGGCAATAGTAGATGGGTTACATAGAGACATAGACGTGTTAGGGATGTGCCCAATTAGTTGACTAATCATTGCCATTGTCACTGGTTGGTACCAGATATACTAGTCATTTAATCTAATTGTTTTACATTTTAATTCATGCCTAATGCTGGTAAATTATTGTATGCTAATGTTATGCAGCGATCTGCCACCAGGTGGAGCATTGTTGGTGTGAAACGCTGTAAATCTGTTAATCTTGGCCCAATCTTTTTGTTAACACTATTATTGCTAGTTCTTCAAGATGGAAGGGCTTTCACTAAGTGATGGGGTGAGAATTCCAGTTATTCGGGAGGGTCTCAGAGTGAGGCGGCAACTCCGCCACATCTAAAGAAGCCCAGCTATAGCGGACGTCTTCTGGGTAACATGTTCTGACTTGCCAGGGTAGACCTGGACCCATTGGAGAACATGCATCTATCAGCTGGCCTGGCCTCTATATATGATAAGCTGCAGGAGGCTGGTGAGAGGGAGGTCTGAGCTTCCCTGCTTAGGTTGCTGCTCCCCGTGACCCAACTTAAGATAAGCATAAAAAAATGGATGGATGATTTATTCTTCTGTTATTTTAGATTTTAACTTTTATTGAAGTCGTTGTCATGAATCTTTGAACAGCGTGCAACATTCATAATGGACAATTTTTCTTCTTCGTTGTCTGGAGTATTACATGCAATGCTAACGATGCGATGAGCCGCGCAGCTCAGCAACGTGATTCATCATTGGACAAAGTGATTACTGCCTTTAAGTTTTTTGACGTTAAATTGTC
>NW_024582383.1:1836245-1880921 GCF_018398535.1 Haplochromis burtoni | reverse complement strand
TTTTTTTTTCTCCCATGTCCCCTGGGGGGCTCCGTATCTAAGTCGTCAACTAGATCCCAACACTAAAATTGATTTTGTGTTTTTCCGCTGAAAAATAAATTTTGCTGGACTCCAGAAAACATGGCTAGGTCAGGATTCATCACTGATGATTTCTTTGATGATTGAAGATGAACTATCCTGTATAAATGTTACCCCAAACCTAACTAACCCTCACAATAAAGTAAACCTACTTTTGGAGAAACAAAGAAATGGATCTTTTGGAAAATATATGTGTCAATTAGAAGGATTATTTTATTTGTTCCCTGTTATTCACCAAAGGTTTGGGAGAACAATTGAATAAAAACAGAAATGACATGTTCTGTTTGCCTGGGATTTCAGTTATGGTTGGACTTGTTACGATGATGTTGACATTTTAGACCTCAAACTGAGTCTTAAAAGTCTTGAAAAAGATATAAAAACGTTCTATGGTCTTTAATGCTCACAAAGACAGCTGGACATGGACACATTTTTTGTTTATCATTATCAGATTGTAATTATTTTTAGTGCTCATTTCTTTACCAAGCACCTGCCCTGTGGGTCGTGTTTTTGCAGGCGTGTATGCTAATTTATGACGTTATTCTTGTGATCTTTACTTGCCGTTATAAGTCCTGCGCCTGTGCCGGCTGCTCATTTTGAAATTGTCGCTATAAGAAATAACTCGAGTAACGCACTCTGTTAACAGGCATGTTGGATTCATGTCTCAGTAGAAAACTGTCAGGCTGCTATTTATAGTGTCCTTATATATTTAAGTGGAGGGTCATCAGCTGCTGTCAGCCCAGTGATGTCAGAGTAACAGTGACACTGGACTGAAGTGATTGGTGGGCAGACCAGCGCAAAACACCGCAGAGGTGATCGTTTAGCACCGACATGTTGCCAGAACAAGAAGAAAAAAAATCACAGATTATCACTTCAGCACATGGTGCTGGAGGCCTGCGACACCCTTCAAGCCAGCTGATGGCTAAGCTTTTCTGGATCAAGGTTTCTTGTAGCTGGTCCCTCGTGTTCGCTTAGCGTTCAAGGCTTTGGCCTGATCTCTCTACCGGGAACAGGGGAAGATTTAGAGTAAGACACATCGCTCAAAGAGCATGAAAACAAATACAAATGAAAGATGTAATGCCTCTCAGCGAGTATCAAGAGTTACCAACCTGTGCAAGCTTGTTTTTTTTTTCTTGTTTGGCTCCACTTTGTAACCTTTAGATTGCCCCCCTTCACCCACCCACCCACCTCTTTTTTTAAAACTCCTGTCACTTTCAACAGAAGTGCAATTTAGAAAAGCAGAAGCACCAGAAAAAAACAACAACCCCATAACAGCAAGGGAAGGAGAGCTTTTCAAAGCTGTGATGTTTGACCTAGAAAAAATGCCTACGAATCCTCTTTGAATTAGCGTTTGGAATTAGTGGCAGCAGCGCACGCTCTCACTTCAAAAACAAACGGATAACAGTCAGGTTTCGATTTCCAGGGTCAGGCCGCAGCTTTATTTGCTCGAGCTGCTACATCATTGTCTTTGGTATTTGGTACATTCTCATTAATGGCACTGGTGGATGTTTGAATAGCTATTTGATGTTTATCGGCTTTGATGATAGGAAACCGCTACCATCGTGGACCCTCAGGAGCGAGCGCGCACATTCACGTGCTGATTATGGCTTCATTCATCTACCATCGAATCCATGCTCAAAAGCACAAACACATAACCCCGAGCAGTTTGTTATTAGTGCAGTTCTAGGCAGGTATAGAGCTGCCTGTATAGGAGCCTGTGCTGCAAAGTGCTTTGAGAGGCACGCATAAACATACGCACACACATTCACAGTCACACTACGTTGTGACTGATAAAATGATCAAACAGCAGCAGAGTGCTGATTACAAGGAGTGATTCACCGTCAACAGATGTTGTGTGATCATAAACAAGAGGATTTTTGTCAGAGCCATGAATCAAACCGCCTGCCCTAATGCTGCAGTGTGCCGCACAGAGCCTCATCAAGGTGCTATTATTATTCCAGGCAAACTTGGATTTCAACTCTGAGGAGAGAACAAGTGGCTAAACTAAAGCTCGGGTTGAGTCACTCTGCCTCTTTGATCACAAGCAAGAGATTCAAAGTTTCTTCAGGAGCTCACACGTCCAACACTCTTCTTCTGTCTTCATCACGCTGCTTTTGTCAACTTGTTCTGCTAAGACTAAAACACTGGATACCACTACGACTGCACTGCTATCACTAAGGCTCACTCACTTATAAGACTAATATTGTCTGCCTTCTGTTGTATTTACTGATGTGATGTGGACAGATGTTTATCAACAGCTTTTCTTGGCTCTACACTAAAAAGTAATTCAGTAGTGTCTCATGTTTAGGTAAAATGATATATATTCTGTATTAACTAGAATACTAACATTAAACTGGTGTTTAAAACAGCCTCTGTGTGAGATAAATAGTCATAATTCTTCAAGTTACTCACTTGTGGGCTTGGTCAACCCACTGGTATTTTCTTCTGCAGCAATTTCTATTCGACAGTATGGCACACATGGAAAGCTGGAGAAAGCAGCAATACCTGGCACAAAACCGATCGCACATCCATGAGAGAAAATATGACATTCGCTGAATCAGAAACGGCATGAACAGAGGAGCTGGAGTGGAAGGGGGTTGCAAAGTGGTTTGCAGAAATAGCTAGCCCTACTTGAGATGTTCCGATTGGACGTCTAGCTTAGCAACTGAATTAAAAGCTTTGTCTCATTATTTTCGCTTATTTGCTAGACAGGTGGTTCATATCTTAAAAAAAAAAAGTTGCTGTGGTTCTCCTGTGGTTTCAGGCTTTCTGAGTATCCTCCATGTGGTCCCAGACTGATGGCATTTCAGGACTCGTTCTTCCATGTACGATGGTGTATGTCAGCAGTTCCCAACCCCCCGGGCCACAGAGCGACACCAGTCCGTGAGTCGTTTGGTACCGGGCCATGAGAGGCTTGGGTGTGAAATTTATGGTCTTCAGGGTTTTTCGTTTTTATGGTTAACTGGGTTTCCCTGGGTCTTTTCCTGTGTGTTATGAATATATCTTCTTTTTTTTGGTACTGGTTTTATTTTGTTGTATTTATTCGCGACACCTTAAAGGCCGGTCCATGGAAATATTGTCGGGCATAAACCGGTCCGTGGTGCAAAAAAGGTTAGGGACCGCTGGTGTATGTTGTTGTTCTACAAAAAAAACAAAAAACTGATGACAATGAGTGACGGATAAAAAACTCTACATTTTTGCACAGCAGCTCCATGATTGGTGGCTTATTAAATGCACTGGGAAAGCAAAGTTTATCCAAAGAGAACTGGGGTTTGTCTGCAAATTCTGGGTTTCTCCACTAGTGATTTATGCAGTTATGCATTAATCCAGTTGTGTTTTTTTTTTAAAGATGTTCATCTATGCTGGCTGCCCTTCAGGAAATTTTGGACCTAGAGAATCCAGCTGCAGTTGACCTGTAAGATCCTTGGATGCTATGTCCCAGAAAATAAGAGCTGTGCATTCGGCTGTGCGTGCAGAGCACATCCGACAGCTACTGGGGACCACCTCATTAAGGTGTTAATTGGGTTGGCTACCTGCACTGTCCCTCACTGCCCTGGGCAGTGTGTGTGTGTGTATCTGTATGTGAAGATGTGTGCTCATGTTCATCTGTTAAGTTTTTGCACTGTTAAGATAACATATGGGCTCTAGTCAGAAGCCCAAAGAAGGGTGATGGAGATGAAATCTGGGGAGTCCTGTGGATCTCTTGGGGGCAAGGGGGAATCAAAAACAGACAGGGGGTTTGATGAGATGTTATTTGATTTGTGATTGATACAAGACCCTCTCTAATTGGTCTGTGCTGTGAGAAAGATGGCTCGCAGGCACAGCTGTCACTCGATCAGATGTGTGCTGATGTGTCCCCGCATCATCAATGACCTTTTTGAAAATGAAGGGCCCGTGGAACCGAAATCTGTCATGTTGAACAGAGTAAGAGACGACGTTGGGGTTGCAGAAATCAAGTTACCAACCTGATTCCACTTGTCACAATTTATTGTCCTTGACAAATTGGTTCTTTATTAAAACGTGGCACAGAGGAATGCAGCCATTTGAACCAGCACAATAATTATAAATATCCACTTTACATTTGCTCGCCTGTCTATGCTTGTACACATCATTACTGGCTCAGTAAGGGTAGGATCAATGTATGTTGTGCTGTGCCAGAGACTTTTATGAGGGAACAAAAAGCTGCGCTTTGTTTCTTTGGAAAACACTAAAAGAATGGGATGTCTTATATAAGCTTCAGCATTACAACCTTTTTCTTTTTCTGATATGTTTAAGCTGAACTCAATAGTTAGGAATCAAAGCATCATTATTTTAATCAAGGTGTGCAAATTCATCATTTCTTCATTATACACAGAAATACTGGATCTGACTCTTTATGGGAGACATTAATTTAAAAAAAAGATTAAGATTGGGATTTAGCCACAAAACATTTGCCCCAGACACTGATCAGAACAATCTCGTGAAATATTTCTGAAAAAACACAAGAGTTTGCTGTCAGGTTAGCGGCCATGCAAGGTGTCGCGGATAAATACAACAAAATAAAACTAGTACCGGTACCGGAAAAAAGAAGATTTATTCATAACACACGTGAAAAGACCCAGGAAAACAGAGTTAACGATAAAAACGATAAGTAAATAACGCTAAAAACCTTGAAAACCATACATTTCACACCTGAGCCTCAACTCTCGCGGCCCGGTACCAAACGACTCACGGACCGGTACCGGTCTGAGGCCCGGGGGTTGGGGACCGCTGTGCTAAGGGACACGTCACAGGTGACGTGGATAACACTGATTATATCTACCATCTACACATGATAGTGAGTGGGAGGGTGAAAGTGAACATTTTGTCCTCAAAGTTGAAGCAGGAAAAATGGACAAAGATAAGGATTTGAGTGAGTTTGATGAGGGCCAAATTGCAAAGGCTAGAGGTGTTGTGGGGTGTTCCCAGTTTGGAAGAAAGGAACAGCAGTGAACCAGTGACAGGGTAGCTCAAACTGGACAAACAAGTCTGATCCTTGGAGGCTCCACACCACAACATACAGGACTGTTGCTAACATCCTAGTGCCAGATCCCACAGCACAGCTTCAGGGGTCCATGCCACAATGTGTCATTTTACAGCAAAAGAAGGACCAACACAATATTGTGTTTGATCATGTTTTGCTTAATTGGTGTATATTTGTATGATTGCTTATTAGGGCCACTGAACTGTTCTATATTACCTTAAATATCACAGAGTGTGGTGTCATGGTCCTAGCCTACATGTTTTTTGCGTTCTAGCATTGCTTTCTCGTCTGTTCTCCACTTGCCCACCCATTGCCAGAATGGATACCCTGTTTTCCTGAATTCCTGTTTCCATGAGGAATTTAACAGACATTTCCGGTTATACCTGAGCATTCCAGCTGGTCAGTACGCTTGTAAAGGATAACACTTGCCTGTTACTCACCTGCCTGCCTACTCTTCACCAAATCTCTTTCTGCCATTTTGGAATTCCACCTGCCTGCCAGCTGCCACTCAAGATACAAACAGGTAAGGTCTCAGAATGAAACTGAGAACATCACAGGAGTCTGTGAAACCCACCTTGGCAATCGTTTTATCTCCTCTCTGGCAGAAACTCCTGTTCCACTCCTGTATAGAAAACACCCACCAGCACGACTCACCTGTTCTTTGAACGCTCGTTACATTTTTACATTAAAACTGCTGTTAGATTCTTGATTACAGCTTTTGGCAAATAATGACACAAAATCACTTCACACATCAGCGGTATCCTGTTGATCGTGCTACAGGTCTGAAAGAAGGTGATCATAATCATTTGAAGGAGATTTTTTTAAAATTATCCAATAATGTCCAACTAATAAAGTGAACATTTGATAGTATTTCAATATTTTAATTTAGAGAATCTCTCCTAAGTTTACAACTTAAAGGCCACACATTATTTCTTTACATTTTCTATGAATATGGAAAATAGGCGGAGTCGATTGAAACGTACAAACATTTCTACAAAGAGCCTGATTTTCTTATAATTGTTTTAAAGTAGTCTTCAGATTAGTTCTCCAGGCGTCTTGAAGGACATTCAAAGCTCCTCTTTGGATGTTTCTGCCTTTTGTTCTGTTGCACTGCTTCAATAATGTTTATGTCCGGGCTCAGGGGAGGCCAATCCATGACTGAAGCTTTACCATCTACAGATGGTTGTAGACACTGTAGACATCTCCTGACCCCTTTTGTATATATTTGCAATCATTTGACCCAAAAATGTCCCCTTTGACAGCCACACATCCACTGACAGTATTTATAAGGAGATTTCAGCAAACAGTTGCTGATCAACTGAACAACCAGATTCTTCTCTCAGGTCTTGTCAGGTCTTTGCTGGATTCTTTTTCCTATTTCTTAAGGACATGACTTTCAAATACTGTTTAACTACTCTAGATAGTCTTTTAGGTCTGCGGCTTCTTCTTTGGTCCTCTTGTTCAGTTTCGTGAAGTTAGAATACAACTTGGTGAAACTGGACAAGTGGAGGAGTATCCGGTTGTTCAGTCTGACCTCACTAGCCGTGTCTGGGCCTAAACTCCGCTGCAGGTCCATATATCAAACGATCACTATGGCATTACTGAGAGTTAAAACACTGTCTAAAGTCTTTCATCTTTAATAAAATGATCAGCGTTCTGCTCTACCAGGTGTAACAGTTGAGTTTAACATCCAGGCATCCATGAAAACGGAATTTATGACATTTAACGGAGTTAGAAGTTAGCAGGGAGTTAGCTCGCTAGCTTCTATCTAAATACAATATAGCATGTCCTGACTGCGGGGTTTTGGAAACAAATTCAAACGTACAGCTTTCTTATCACTTCCAGCATAAATGAAGACAGAAAACTAAACAGCAGTGACGTTTGTAGGGTTACTGAAGTTGGGCTAGCTGGTATATAATGATGTGCTACGTGACCACTGGCGACACAGCTATGTTAGCATAATATAAACAAGCTAACTTTTTTCCACTGGATAAAAGTTAACGTGAGTGTTCTCGGTGGTCAGGAACAAATGTAATCGCATGGCAGGATGCTGTAAAAGGACCAAACTTCAGCCAGGAGAACAACTGAGATAATCCATCCACGATACGAGGTTAGTCATTCATATACTGCTGCATGGGCTGGGCTGTAGCTACATCCTAAGGTTTTAAAAACTGAGCTTAAATAAATGATTAGCGGTAATAAAAGCCGAGGGAGGTCAACAGTGATCACTGACTGTTTTAGGAGCTTTTTGAGATTAAATAGAAGAAAATACAAAGCTTTAAACATGTTAACAACACAAAAGCTATATTAAACGCAGACTACTTTAGACCCGGAAGTAGGATTCGTCACGTCATCACTTAACAACTGGATTACTTTATTGTCCCTCATTGGGGAAATTTAGTTGTTCAAGCAGCAAAGTGACAGATTCAAAAACAAATTAACAACATAAGGGAAGAAATACTGTACAGTTATTAAGTATTTAAGAATAGAAAAAAGACTAAAACAGAAAATTAAAACACTGCAGCAATAGAAACAACTATAATATAATTATAATATTAACAACTTATTGCATTTGTTGGAAGCAGTGATGGTTAAGTCTAAAATTTGCTGAGAGTAACAACCTGCGATAAGACTCCTTTGTGCACCTAGGATGCAGCAGTCTGTCACTGAAGGAGCTCTCTAGTTCTGCAATAGCTTCATGCATGGGGTGGGAGACATTGTCCAAGAGTGATGTTATTTTTACCAAAGTTATTCTGTCTCCGACCACCTGCACTGGCGTCCTGGGACACAGCTGGCCTTCCTAATGAGCTCTTCCTCTCAGCTGTAGATAAACTGCTGTTCCAACAGCCCAAAAGAAGATGGCTGACGTCACCACAGAGTTAAAAAAGGTCTTCAGGAGCGCCTGCTGCACTTCAAAAGATTTCAGTCTCCTCAGAGGGTAGACTCTGCTCCGACCCTACCTGTAAAGAGCATTAGTGTTGTGACTCTAGTTCAGTTTATTGTTCGGGTGAAAACTCAGGTAGTTACAGTATAAGAGTTCACCTTCTCAGTGTCACCTGTGTTCACGTGTGCCAGTGTGGTGGGTCTGAGTCATCCTCACCTGTAATGAGGCCAACTATGGCAGAGTCATCAGAGAATTTTGTAGCCTGGGTAGTTGATGGAGAAGTCTGCAGTGTAGAGGCTGAACGGTGCCAGGACAGTTCCCTGCAGGGCCTCCATACTGCAGACCAGCCTGTGGGCGGCCAGTGAGGTGGTCCAGTATCCACTGGTGGTGGGCCACTCCTGATAGCTCCACCTGACCAGACCTGAAATTTCAGACCTGAAATTGAAATTTCCAAACCACACTGATGTTGTTCTGCTGTAGTTGGTCCTTCATCTTCTTCCTATAAATGTTTCTTCCATCCCTGAGCCTCCTTCTCAGTTCCTTCTGCACTGCTCTAATCTCCTCCTGATCTAGAGGCTCTCTTCTTCTCCTTGAGGAGAGCCTTGAGGAGATGAGCTTTATGCCTCCTTGGTGTTGATCTACAATAAGTCCAGCGTTTTATTGTGTCTGGTGTGGCAGGTAACATATTGGGTAAAAGTGGGCAGAGTGGAGAACATGGAGATTATTAAATTTCATGGGGACGCTGTGTTTGGAGTCTGCTGGTAACAGTATGGATAACATTACAGGCTGTTGCTGCAGCCTGTAATGTTATCCATTACAGGCTGCAACAACAGCCTGGGGGGGCATACATGTGTAAACTCCTGCGGTAGATAATACGACCTCATGCTAACAGCTAGCAGCTCAATGTCCTCACTGCAAAGTGTCTCTGTGATAGTTAAGTGCCCATCTGTCATTCACAAACACAGCCTAACCCCTTCCTCTCTTAACGCTCTCCTTGGTTCTGTCAGCCCAGAGTAGATAAAAACCATCTATGTTTATGTGTGTGTCGGAAGTTAGCTCAGCTAGTAACGTCTCAGAAAGAATCATTAAGCTGCTCTCTCTTTTGTGTAGTTAAGGATACACGTACCATATCGCCTTTATTGTATCCTTCACTAGCCCAAATATGCAGTCATGTATTCATGTATCAAATCTAATATTAGATGTGGCTGTATTGCATATTCAAGGTAGTTATTTTAGTATCCTATGTATGAATGCTAATGTTAGCTAAGGTGTTAGCTAGCTACTGTAGCTAGCTAAAGCGCTTAAATGCTTTATTAATTGCAGCTTTCTAAATGAAACACATTTCACTGACATACAAGCTGTAGTACAAGCTACACACTGTCTCTTACTTACTCTTCAGCTTAAATATCAAAAGTATGAGACCTAAAACTGACATTAAGATAGCTGGGTTACTGACTGCTATCAGTTTCTCAATCTTTCTGCTGGTATCTAGTTTTTTGACCTGATGAAAGACTCAATTCAGCAGCTTAAAAATAAAAAATCAAACGAACAAAACTTGAATCTTGGATCATATACCCGTTAGGCATTTCTCACTCTTTTATTGTTTTTTCTACCACAGGGAATTGTCAAGAAGGCACCTTCACATCATACAAAGTTAATGAAGTGCCATGAATTATTTCCCCCTCTATATAGAGCCAAACAGATTGCTGTAATCAGCTTATAAAATACTGACTATGCATTACATTTTCATGTAAACACTAAATAACACAATAAAAACAAGCAAACAAACAACAACCAAAAAAAACAAAACAACAGAAAATATGATTGCAGGGTCTACAGGGGCACTTATACTTCTCAGCAATATTTTTGCTAGCTGCAGTCAAGTCAGACCTTATGCCGATTCAAACACAAATGTCAGGTTCAGCCTCAGGTGAAAATGTCAGTGTCGACTCTGTACTGTCCAGCTGCTTGGAACTGGCTCATTCACCAAATCCATTGATTTTCCTGAGACCAATTACCCAGGCGTCAGAGATCTCACTCACAAGTTCCGGGCAGCAGTGGGATTCTCTGACTTTAATCACACATCAATGCTAGCCCCTCAGAGCAATCTTCACTGTTTATCCCAGGCCCCAGCCCTTTGCCAGCTATTTATCGATTACTACCCAGCTTTAGCCCTGTACTGCGATTCGCCGCTATCTGTGCCCGTCCTCCGGCTGTCCCCCTGACTCTAGTCATTGCAGAATAAAAACAGCCAGAAGGGACTCAGGCAGCGGAGAACAGAAAGAAAGAGAGATGATTTCCGCATGAAACAGTCATCGATTTTGAGACTTTCTGATGCCATTTCTTTCTCTGTTAGGAGAGAGAGTGAGCCAATGGTCTGGTTTTAACAGAACAGTACTGGTATGTAAAACTGTGAAAGCTTTCGATGAGCGGGGTGCAGCATCAGCGGGTGATTCACAGCGAGGCAGGTAGATTGTAGTACTGTTTGGTGATTTACTCACACTGTAAATGAGTTTTGTTTTCAGTCAGAGGTGTGGAATGGCATTTCACGGTTTAAACAAAAGTAGAGGCTAAGCACTCGTGTAAACTGATAACATCCATTACAATCCAAAACCCCATGAGCTCAAAGGCAGAAGCTTAATGGAGCAGAGCCATTGTTAATGTTTGTACAGTGTAGAGCTTTTTGTGCAGTACAATTACCTGAAAACTGTACTTTACTTGAGTTTCTTCATCTGGTGCTCAATTTCAGATTCAAGAATAAGCTTTTTATGTGACAGCCGGACTTACTAATTGTTCTGTAAACTGTCTTCTTACCTGTTCGGATGGTCTTTTTAGGGGTTGCCACAGCAGATCACCTGCCTCCACCCCTTCCCTGGTATGCTCTTCTGTCACACCAACCTTCTGCATGTCTTTTCTAACTAAATCTATGAACCTCCTTAGAGGTTCCTGTTTTCCTCCTGCCTGGAGGATCCATCCTTTGTCCAGTATATTCACCCTCCCTCCTCTGCACACATCCAAACCATCTCTGCCTTACCTCTGACTTTGTCTGCAAACCGCTCAACCCGAGCTGTCCCTCTGATATACTAATTTCTAATCCTGTCAATTTTGGTCACTTCCACTGAATATCTTAGCATCTTTATTTGCCACCTCCAGCTCAGCCTCCTGTTTTTTGTTGATATGTCACCATCTCTATACCAAACATCAGTCTGGTCTCACTACCATGTTGCAAACATTCCCTTTTACTCTTCCTGCCATCCTTCTGTCACAAATTGCCCCTGACACTTGTCTCCTGCCCGGCCTGCACTCTCTTCTTCGCCTCCTGTGTGCACTGTCTGTTACTTTGGGTGGTTAACCCCAGGTATTTGAACTCATGTACCTTCACTAGTTCTACATCTTGCATGTTCACCTTTTTACCTGTCTTGCGTCTACTGTCTTTCATTTGAACTGTGATTGTTTTAAAAGAAATAAACATAAAAACCAATTACCTGACAGTTTATAAAGTGGAAATAAATGAACGCCACCTTTCTTTTCCCCTCTTTCTTTAACGTGATATAAAGAACTTCCTAGCAAACAGCTGCTTATTTAAACACTATTCTTTGTACTTTGAAAATTGTTAAATAGAAAGAGGAGATTTCTAACAAACACCTTGTGTTAGAACAGTGTGTATTTGATCCTAAATCTTTTCTCAGTGATATTCTGTCAGAGCAAGCAAGGCTGGCAGTGCTTTCCCAGTGAAATTGTCACGCTTCTGGGTCATTTTGAACCAGCATTTTGAGTTCTTATGTTTTGGTTTGATTTTGTATTATGGGATGTATTCTGCCTGCGACAGACTGGCGACCTGTCCAGGGTGTGCCCCGCCTCTCGCCCTATCACAGCTGGGATAGGCTCCAGCGCCCCGGGCGACCCTGAAAAGGATAAGAGGAAGCGAATGGATGGGTGGGTTGTATTCTGATTCTCTTGTTATGCTTTGTTGATCATTATTATAAATCTATGTTTCAGTTTATTCTGGTCAAGGGTTTCGTTTTTAGGTGTAGTTCAGTGTCAAGTCTGCGTCTTTGTGAATTGTTTCTTGTTTCCTGTTTTATTTTGAAGGTTTGTCTTACATCAGTGTTTCTATCTTCACATCTGTCTCGTTAGGTCTCGTTTCTCCCGGCTGTGTTCCCACCTGTTCCTACCTCGTGTTGTACCCTCAATAAGCTGTGTGCTTTGCTTCCGTGCTCCCAGTCTCTCATCTTCAGGGTTTTCCTAGTGTTTTGTTATTAGCCTTGTGTTTTCAGTTTAGGTTTGTTCTTGTGAGTTTATGTTTGGAGTTTCTGCCACAGCGCAATAAAACAGCCTCTTCCTGTGTTTGGGTCCTCTTCTCCTGCCTGCATACAGCACACCATGACAGAAATCTAAAAAGAGTCAACGTGAAAGTGCTCTCTCACTTCCATTTGAAACACTATTGTTTTAGTCGCACACTAGAATTACTCCACTGTTTGAAAAGTAGATGCTATTGTTAGCTAATGTTAGCATTAGCCAGAAAGATATCCCTATGTAACTCACATAATGTAAACAGTTTATTGCTATAACAAACCCATGCAGGCATTAATTTGTAATCTATTTTTGGATATCTTGTCTGCCTGATTTCAAATGAGGCAGCTGTAGGTGACCATGTATTAAAGGGAGACAATGGAGGATGCTCCCAAGTTCATGAGAGAGGCAGTGCATAAAGGATGGAAAGTGTAACTAACGAGGTTAACATTTGGTCTACTGCTTTTGAAGTTAGAGCCAACTAATAAGTTTGCTTGCAAAAGATACCTGATAAATCACAGATTTTGACTTATAAAATGTATAATACAGAAGCCCCTCAAACATTGCTTTGTTTTAGCATATTATAAAAAAAGGTAAGCAAATAGCAGGTTATCTCAGCAGAGGACATATTGTCTATTTTCTGCTTGTGCCAATCCCCACTGATTTATGATGATACCTTTGAAGCAACTGACTCAAGAGGGCATTATTTAAGCTAGGGAAATGTGCCATTATCCTGTTATTGCAACTTGTGCCCACAATTTAGAGCACAACAGTAGGCTACAAATGACATTACAGGTGCAGTGATCTGGCACCATTTCCTGTCATTGAGCTGCAACAAATACTCACCCTGGCTACAGATTTGGATCACAAGCTGCATTTTAGCAGCAAACTCTCTCTAACCTAAGATGTGAGATTGTTTGCTGCAAACATCACTCTGATTACTTCATCGTAATTTATTTCAATGGCATCGGTCGACCATCGGGGAGACGATGTGGCTGGTGTGTGTGTATGTTTGTATGTGAATGTGTGGCTTAAAAAAAGTGTATTTAATCATGCTTGTCTGAATATGAGTGTGTCACATTATTTTTGGAGTGTATGGGTTCCAACAGAGGTGTGTGTGCGCATGTGTGTGTTTTGGCTGAGTCACTGTGGTTCTGGCAGGGTCGAGGCAGGCTGGGCTGCGATGGGTTGCGATTTGGACGAAGTGGAGGAGCGGACGTGGGAACCCTCTCTCCTGTTCTCCCATCTGTTCTGCTCGACGGAGGTGCAAGAGGTGATAGAGGTGCTGAGCGTGTGTGTGTGTGTGTGTGTGTGTGAATGTTACAGGGACGCAAAAATGACAAATCAAGCAAGAATGTACAAACACGCACAGGTGTGTAAAGAGATTCAAATATCCAGAAAAACACATTTAAATAATGTAACATTTAAAACAAGCACTGGTAACATATATGTTTATGAACGCAGCATAAATGACTTGATATTACCTCGCCGCAAAAGTTGCTTAAACTAATTCTGTTCTATGCACAAATAACACATTCCTGTACTCACATATGCCACACACACCCCTGAGCCACAGATGGCAGAGTGAAGGGGTTAGGGCTTCCTGAGGTCTGCGGCTGAGCATCCTGTGGGCAACATCTCTAGAGCCAAATTTTATCTTCCTCGTCCTCCTCTTCTCCTCCTCTAGTTCCCCTTCCCTGATGACATGACACTCATTCATCACCCGCAGACAGGGATTCTGCTTTACAGCCATTAGGATGCAGGCGGTGCATCATTCTAACCTTGGCCGAAGGTCCGACTCCCTCAGTGGTGCTTCATCACCATTGAGGATTTGATCAGGCAGTGGGCACATCTCACTCTGGCATTTTCAACTGTTTTCACTTTTTTAAAGCTTAGAGTTCTAGTTTTTTTTTTTATCCTATTTTGGGGGGAATGGTTTATATTGGTCACGATCATTTAAAAGCTAGCCAAATTAGCTTCTTAAAAGCAGACAATGGAGTCCCACAGGGCAACAGTTTAGCCAAATTATCTAAACTGATGAATTGTCTAAAACACAACTCCAAAACCTCAAAACTACAACTTCTGTCTATTTATCTTCCTGGAAAGTCAAGAAACATTACCAGTGGAGAAGCATTAATACTTAGTAGTTGGTGCCTGCAATAAGCATTTATATCATTAAGTGATTTACATGTGTTTGACAGAGGAATAGGAAACTGTAATCTATGTCACAGGGTTTTTTTTTATTATTTATTATAATATTATTTGCACTGGAACGGTTCGCAGCCGAGTGTGAAGCAGCGGGAATGAGGATCAGCACCTCCAAATCTGAGGCCATGGTTCTCAGCCGGAAAAGGGTGGAGTGCCCACTCCGGGTCGGGGATGAGTTCCTGCCCCAAGTGGAGGAGTTCAAGTATCTCGGGGTCTTGTTCGCGAGTGATGGGAGAAGGGAGCCGGAGATGGACAGACGGATTGGGGCTGCAGCTGCAGTAATGCGGACGCTGCACCGGTCCGTCGTGGTGAAGAGGGAGCTGAGTGTAAAAGCGAAGCTCTCAGTTTACCGGTCGATCTACGTCCCTACCCTCACCTATGGCCACGAGCTGTGGGTAGTGACCGAAAGAACGAGATCGCGGATACAAACGGCAGAAATGAGCTTCCTCCGAAGGGTGGCTGGCCTCTCCCTTAGAGATAGGGTGAGAAGTTCGGCCATCCGGGAGGGGCTCAGAGTAGAGCAGCTGCTGCTCCACATCGAAAGGAGCCAGCTGAGGTGGTTCGGGCATCTGACAAGGATGCCCCCTGGGCGCCTCCTGGGTGAGGTGTTCCAGGCATGTCCCACCGGGAGGAGGCCCCGGGGCAGACCCAGGACATGCTGGAGAGATTATATCTCTCGGCTGGCCTGGGAACGCCTTGGTATTCCCCCGGATAAGCTGGAGGAGGTGGCTGGGGAGAGGGAGGCCTGGGCCTCTTTGCTTAGGCTGCTGCCCCCGCGACCCGGCCCCGGACAAAGCGGATGAAGATGGATGGATGGATGAATATTATTTGAGCTTCTGGACTTTCAGTGGTAGAGTTTAAGTCAAAAAGTGAATTCATTTGCGCAATATAATATATTCAAGCAGTTTTGAGATGACATTTATTCACTTTTGGTATATTCATGTTACTCCATGGCAGCTGGGATACCCAGAGCAGTGGTTCCCAAGCTTTTGGAGCCACAGCACATATTTCACATTAGAAAAATCACACGGCACACCACCAAACGAAAATGTCACAAAAAGCATATTGATCATTTTTCGCTGAGCACCAGGTTTAGCGGATTTGGCTCGGTTTGTCTCCAGTGTACCTTTGTTGCTTTCTTCTGACCACTGCTCATGCTCGGCCTTCATCTCCAGGACTCAGGTCAGACTGACTACTCTTTCTTTTCAAATATTTATCTATTGCTGTTACGTAATTTCTTTTTCGTCATCTTTTGTTTTACTGGCAGTACCTGTTTAATTAGAGCAGGAAGTTGTACTGCCCTCTAGTGGAAGAGAATGGAATTGTTCAGCCCGTTACTCACGCCGGTGGCTTAGAGTACTAGGTGGAACCAGATAATCTTCCACGGCACACCTGATCATTTCTCACGGCACACCTATGTGCCGCGGCACAGTGGTTGGGAAACACTGGCCTAGAGTCTATCACAGCTGCTATAGGGCAACTGTCTGTTGCAAGACACAGCACTTCAGTCAGTTCTGATCTGGACTTTGACTGGACCTTTGCAACGTCTTGATTCTTTTCTCTTTTTTTTTTTTCAGATTTGCTGATGTGCCCGGGGTCATTGTCCTGTTGAGCCAATTTCAACCAAGTTTTAGCTGTCACTCCAAGGTGCTCAGGTACTGTGGCTGTAAAACAAGCCTAAACCATCACTCCTCCATCAAAGCAGTGTGCAGCTGGTATGAGGTGTTTGTCCTGATATGCAGCGTTTTCGTCTGGTGTGCATTAAAGCCAAACACCTTGGTCTCGTCTGTCCAGACGACATTGCTCAAAAGTCTTGTGTTTTGTTCAGATTCAGCTTTGCAAATCTAAGCTGTACTGAAGTGTACTCTATAGAGAAAATAAGTTTTCTTCTGGCAACCCTTCCAAAGTAGCCATACTTGTTCAAGCGTTTTCTAGTTGCACTGTCATGAACATGTAACCTGCTAACCAAGGCTCTGAGGTTTTCTGTGTCTCTGAGCATTGCCCGGTCGGGCCTTGGGATTCATTCTTGGGATGTCCACTCTTAGGAAGATTGCTGCATGGTGTTAACACAGCAGGATGCTGCAGCAAACTGCCAGAGCTTTAGTTTTAATGAAAGTGCTCACACTTGACGATGATGAGTTAATCATGTACATTTTATTAGCAGCACTTGGCTGCTGCCTATTCTCTTAATTCATGTGGAAGCAGTAAGTGTGCACAGTCCTGTAAAAATCCTTCTTTTTCCACATCTTTACAAATTATATACACCATTTTATAACAAGTTTTAATTTTTAAAATCTATTTATTGTTGCAATGGTAGATGCTCATAAAGCTTCAAAGCACAAACACAAACAAATAACTGATAAGACATAAACATAGTTGGCAAATAGGTGGTGAACACAGTTGAACATTTAGCAGATTAGCAGAAGATCAAAATGGAAACCAAAAACAGAGCTTAAGGAAAGAGAGTACTTAAAAAAACCCTAAAACACCTCATGTTGCTCCATAGCTCCTGGATAGGTAATATATAATATACAGTGTAAAATACCATCTGTGTCCTCTGCATTTTCTCTGTCCACTGCATTCATGGTTATACCAGACGTAGAAACGTTCCTAAAACGCCTCGTTCTCATTCATCATTTATACTGCTCATGCATATATGCACAAGTATAGCTATTCATAAAATATGCAAAATAACATTTATGACTTAATATTTTAATCATGTACCTAAATCAAATAATAAAGGCTGATTTGTATTAAATTCATGATTAAGGCAAGAACAAAGTGTGAGTCTAAACTGAGTGTAAAATTGAAAATGGGGGGGGGTGGTATCAAAGTAGCATTTAGCCAGACACCAATATTAAAAAGAAAAAACAAGAACAGTTGTGTATGTAGAGAAGTTCAGATGAAAATGAAACTGGTCTGGGCATAAAAGGAGGTTATTGGTGGCTTTTCGTACACGCACTTTTTATGCAGTTTTAACAGCTCAGCAGATTCCCATTTATCTCTTTTCTTTTTACATCCATGCATCAGCCTATCCCTAATCTTCGGCACGAACAACATAGATTCTAATGCACATTTAACCGAAAACAACATCATGTAAAACGGGGGGGACTCTAATCAGATATGATTAAGTGCTCCCAGAAGCTGGTAGTGCTATCTTGTAGTCATCTGTCCATTTCCTGCAGACATTCGATTAGATGAAACTTTGAGTTGTTGCAGCAGCAAAGATTTGGTTACTGTTTAAAAATAGAACAAATTCAGATAATTGAAGTCAGTGTATGAAAGAACTGCAAAAAATACAATAAATTAAAGGATGCTGCATCTTCTTTTCTCCTCAGGGAGTCTATTTATGATGAATTTATACATTGCTCAGTTGGCAGCTATACTAACTCACATTAAACACACATACATGTGTTCTGTGACTAGACTGGATGAGAGAACACATTGTCTTGAGAAATTCACTTTCATACCTCCTCTCTCAAACACGCACACACATACATGCTTCCCCATAATCCCACCTCCCCTGAGTCTCTACAAACAGGTGACATCCTGTGCTGTTCCTGGTTTGAAATAATCTCATACAACAGATGGGTCTTTTTCCCCTAGCCTGCCAGCCAGCCCCGCACGGCACCGCAGGCACTCATGGCAGTGAAAATACAAATGCTACCCACGCCAGCAGAGCGGTCCAATTCTCTGCCCACCATCACGGCAAACCACCGCATGCACTGCTCCGCCGGTACAGGTTTCTTTTCCTGAAAGGCCAGTGAACGTTTATTTCACTTCCTGTACCCTTTGTGGTGAGGCGTTAATGCCCGCAACTGTGATACTTAAATGTGGAATGGCCAGAGAAATGCAGAATTGGTAAGTGTGAAGCTGCAGCGACAGGTAGGTGGCCACAATAGCACAATGTATAAGTGGGCAAAAGGCCAGCAGCAGGAAGGGGACTGCACACAGAAACACAGGTCTTTGAGGTGCTTGTTTCAGCTTCCCTCTCAAGTTTCCCCAGTCAGCAAAGCCCCAGTCTGCCTTACAACAAAAGCTGCTAACATGTAAATGGAGCCAAGCTTTTAAAGACAGATTTAACAGAGTGGTTTGATAAATTATGAAATCTATCATATTCATTTTCTGTCTGTATGAATGGGTAAGCATGTCCAAAACTGTTACTGTATATATATCTTCTTGCTAAGAGTTAGATACCATTTAGCACCATCAAACATAAAGCTAAGGTCAGGGTGCTAGTTTAGCTTAGCATGAAAACTGCTGCTAGCTTGGCTCTGTGGAAAAGGTTAAGAATGCATATATTGACAGCTAATGGAGGTAGCAGGGAGTTTGGTTTGGTAATCCCCAGCAGGATGTTAAAGGACATGTACCTGCTAAATGTGTTGTTAGCTATGGCGGTGCGGTCAGTGAAGATGACATTGAGCTCTATTAGAGTTGTGAATATTTGCATTAGCTCTTAAAGATGTGACTGTTAGCATGTTGATGGTAAAGTTAGCTGTGTGTAATAGAGATGTGCACAACTTGTTGGTTTTAGAAATACTAGTTTGGTTAAATATATTATTCTTATTTTATTAATTCACAGTTAATTAATGTGCTGCTAATTAGCTGCTTTGCCATAGACTTTTATAGGTGGAAGTCTGCCAGTGGACAATGGAAAAAATGCAGGTTTAAGGCCTTTCCACGTTGGCTTTGCTTTTTTAGACATGGAAGTTTTGACCATCTTTTATACTCTACGCTCATATTCTGGTCTGCTTCTGAATAGGCTAGCAGATCTTTTTTACCTAACCTAAGCTAACCACGTACGCTCTGTACCTTCATGTGTAACAGACAGATACTGTGACAGAGCGGTATAAATCAGCTCATCTTGATTTTGATATAAACACCATGTTGACTGTAGGTACAGCTGTGACCTTTTGATAAGCCTGTCCTGAAGTTTTCATTGTATCAGGCTGATACCCAGCTCTGAGAGCAGATTGATATTTGGCTTAAAAGGCCATCGTTCTACAAGCACTACATCCATTCAGATCCTGATGTGTGAGATTGTGCGTGTAAGCATGCTGACCAAGAAAGAGCTCGCTGCATCCTAAATGAATCACGCTGCTTTAACATCTATGTGTTGTCTGCTGAGCCAGCTCTAAAGTTAGGAGTGAGTGTGAGAGAAAGAGGAATGCTAAGCAGCTTCCCAAACAAGCATCACAAGAGAAACTTTGAGCGTTCACTTCTTTTATATCCGTCTTTGCTCCATGAACCATCGCCTCTCTCCACCTGCCTCACTTCCCCACCTGACCAACTTTTATATTCCTCTATCAGTCCCCTGTCCTCCTCCTCCTCATATCCCATCTCTGTTACCACATTAATATTATCACAAGTCATCCCTCCTTCCCAATATTTTCCCCCACGTCCTCTTCCTCCAGTTCTTTTCTTACTCCCCCTTCCTCCGCCTGCGTCCTCCCCCCATCGATGCCCTCTGAGCTCTGTTCTGTAACGGCTCAGCTGGTGACGGCGTGCCAGGAGACTGCTCCTTTTGTGCCCTGCTGAAAGGGACTCGTAGCCTGTGAGAGCAAGTGGGAGAGAGAAAGTGTGTGTGTGCGTGTGAGCGTGAAGTGGGTGAGTGGGTCAGAACGATTGACATGGACATCCATCAACGGCAAGCGTGCAGCCCTGCCTTTCGCTATCACCGAGATTTCAGTCGAGCTTGTCCGCATCAATTATCTGTGGTAGATAACTACACACACACACACACACACCGTTACCCTCTCCCACGCCAAATACCACCAACCAAACACTCCTAAAATTGTATTGATGCCAGCCCTCCTTTAACCACACACACACACACACACACATAAAAAGCTAAACAACCTCAAACTCATCTCTCTTTCAGCGAGACACAAAAGAGGGGTGCATGTTTTGAAGCTCAGTAGAGCATGACGCTGGATAGAAAAAGTAGCCTTGTTAAAAGCTCGAGCAACTCTGTCTTCTTCTGTGTCTCCCACTAATGGATGGGTAAATTTAGAAATATAGTCAAAAGGGAAGACAAGAGAAGGGCGGAAATGGTTTCAGCCTAAGGAAAATTCTTTTTTTTCAGTGGAGGATTGTAAAGAGCTTTCTTTAATACGCTGAAAAGGGGTTTAAAGACAACAACAATGCAACCAACCTGCACAAGGTTTTTTAATCCAGAGCCAAAAAAAAAAAGAAAAAAAAACCCTCAATAGGGCATCTTCTTTTGTCAGGTCAAGAACAAAGTAAGTTAAAAAGCATTTGGCAAAATGGTGTTGTGGTGGTTAGCCATAAAATATGATAGGTTGAAAATGGCAGAAGAAAGAGAGGACCTGTGGGGGATGATATCATCATAATGACATTCATCCTAATGCACCATCTGGAGTAATGGCTTTGGGATGCTTCTTTGACCAAGTCTCAGGCTACAATGATTTAATGAGTTATTGACAGTAGTATGCCTTAAGGATATGCAGCTGAATAAAAGCGTGTAATCACGTCATTTTAAAATCATTATAATGTCGGTGGCTTGACTAGAATAGGTGGCACAAATACTCCAAATGCCGATTTAGGGCTGTCAGACTGTTTTATAATCCTTGTTGGCCGTCCTTTATAACTTGGGCAGCGTATTGGTGTATTTTTATTTAGCATTTTATATTAATTCATTTATCCTGGTCAATAAATTAAGTTACTTTAGGGTGGTTAACGCAATATCAATTCAAAATTTTCTAATTTTCTTTTTAATATTCACAATATAAAAAAAGAGTGAATTCAAAACAAATATATGCAGTGAAAATGTAACTATTTCAGCAGAATTAGGCCTCAGTCACACGGGTCTCGAGGCCGCTCACTGACCCCGGGGCATCTACAGGTCGGGAAGGAAAAATCTGTTTTCCCTGAGTGGTTGCTGGAGTTTGCTGGCTGTCGCTGGGAGATATCAGACGGTGCTGCACCGAAAACATTCTTGTGTTTGCTTTGGTCACTAGCAGATTTACATGGGCACCAATCATTTGCGTGCAAGACACCAGTTTTCATGCAAACATCAACTAGGAACAGAGTTGAGGTGAAACTTGAGAAAGTGCAACAACCAGAAATTGAGACTGTTTACGTTCAAAGTAAAAGGCGTCCCTTTTGAAATGTGTTGGTTTCAGACGTAAGGCACAACTTTTACTCTGAAGGTGAGCATTCTCCGCTTCCAGTTTGCTTTGCACTCCTCACAGTTTCACAACCACTTAGCTGAAGTTCTCCAGAGGCCTGGTAACGAACTAATCATGTGATTCAGGTGTGTTGACCCAAGGTAAGATCTAAAACCTGCAGGACACCGGCCCTCGAGGCCTGGAATTGCCCACCCCTGTTATAGTCAATCCGGTTGTTCAGTCTGACGTCACTAGCCGTGTCTGGGCCTAAACTCCGCTGCAGGTCCATATATCAAACGATCACTATGGCATTACTGAGAGTTGAAAAACTGTCTAAAGTCTTTCATCTTTAATAAAATGATCAGCGTTTTGCTCTACCAGGTGTAACAGTTGAGTTTAACATCCAGGCATCCATGAAAACGGAATTTATGACATTTAACGGAGTTAGAAGTTAGCAGGGAGTTAGCTCGCTAGCTTCTATCTAAATACAATATAGCATGTCCTGACTGCGGGGTTTTGGAAACAAATTAAAACGTACAGCTCTGCTATCACTTCCAACATAAATGAAGACAGAAAACTAAACAGCAGTGACGTTTGTAGGGTTACTGAAGTTGGGCTAGCTGGTATATAATGATGTGCTACGTGACCGCTAGCGACACAGCTATGTTAGCATAATATAAACAAGCTAACTTTTTTCCCACTCGATAAAAGTTAACGTGAGTGTTCTCGGTGGTCAGGAACAAATGTAATCGCATGGCAGGATGCTGTAAAAGGACCAAACTTCAGCCAGGAGAACAACTGAGATAATCCATCCACAATACGAGGTTAGTCATTCATATACTGCTGCATGGGCTGGGCTGTAGTTACATCCTAAGGTTTTAAAAACTGAGCTTAAATAAATGATTAGCGGTAATAAAAGCCGAGGGAGGTCAACAGTGATCACTGACTGTTTTAGGAGCTTTTTGAGATCAAATAGAAGAAAATACAAAACATTAAACATGTTAACAACACAAAAGCCATAATAAACGCAGACTACTTTAGGCCCGGAAGTAGGATTCGTCACGTCATCACTTAACAACCGGATAGTAGTTGGCGGGTGGTTACCAACCAGTCTTGTGCCCTGTGTGACTGATTAGCTCTTGGCTAATCTGATTGATGGGGACAGATTTTTGACTTTGTTTTGGTGTTTTAGTTTGCTAATTTGGTGGTCTGGACCACTGAGGAGTTCACGTCCTGAATAATAAACTTGTGTAAACCAGTTTTTGTTGCTCTAAGCTAAAGTTTAGAGTTATACAGTGACAGTGAGGGAGATTCTTATTCATATGACTGGTGATTGGTTCGTGGACTGGAGACCTGAAACTGCATGGTCCACATGTTGCTCCCAGTCTCATAGAGAAGGCCCTACTCTATCTTTAAGTAGAGCTGAATTTAAATTGTCAGTTAACCACAGGGAATCTGGGACTTTCAGCTTGTAAAACTTGGCCCAGCTGTTTAATTTGCCCTCACCCTCTTTGGTTTTTCAGCCTTACATAAATCATTTTTGAATCTGTTCGCGTACCTTGAGCCACATTGTGTCACATTCTGTAGAACTAAGGACCAGTGTGGGTGGGTCTGCAGTTAAGTATCCCTTGTTGGACGGATGGTTGCTGGTTGGAAAATTTTAATGTGACCTCCATATCGATGCTTAAGCAAACCATATTCTGTGATAATAAAGACAATTTTGGTAAAGGATGCTTACGAGTAAATGCGTTTACTGTCAGAACAGCACAAGCTCAGCAACTTATAATGGAAGATACCCGCCACTCAAATCACGGGAAATCATTGAAAATTAGAGTTAGTTGAGCCTCTTTGCTCATTGATTGAGGGCTGCGTAGCAGCATGGGTTCCATTCAAGGTGTGAACAGACCTCTCTCTGTCTGAGCAAATTGTGTTTTTGTCAATTTACACCTCCCTGACATCAGTTTCTGCACCAAAAATGAGTAGTTTAAGATTTTGTGAAATTAACTCACAAAGACTCAGATGAAGGGATCATTTTCTTGTCGGTGCGTGCAGCCTAGAAACGCTCTGAATCAAAACTCAACAGTGAACATTTTATATCTTATTTGTCAAGTTATGAAGAATTATAAACATATGTTGTGATTCTGTAGAGATTATTATCTGACTTTCTCAGCTAAAAGAAATACCTCCTCAGGAAGTAACTGTTGTTAGCCAAAGGATAGTGCTTTTACACCACACACTGCTGCTGAGGTCTTCAGAAAAGCTGTATTCTTGACATTTTTCCTTCATTAGGCTTTGATATTTGGTATATACTTCAAATAAACAGAGTATTGGTTTAGAAGTTTCTAGAAAGACTGCTAGTGTGGGATTTTAAAGTTCAATTCAATTCAATTTTATGTATATAGCGCCAAATCGCAACAGCAGTCACCTCAAGGCGCTTTATATTGTACAGTAGATCGTACAATAATAGATACAGAGAAAAACCCAACAGTCATATGACCCCCTATGAGCAGCACTTTGGCGACAGTGGGAAGGAAAAACTCCCTTTTAACAGGAAGAAACCTCCAGCAGAACCAGGCTCAGGGAGGGGCGGCCATCTGCTGCGACCGGTTGGGGTGAGAGAAGGAAGACAGGATAAAGACATGCTGTGGAAGAGAGACAGAGGTTAATAACAGATATGATTCAATGCAGAGAGGTCTGTTAATACATAGTGAGTGAGAAAGGTGACTGGAAAGGAAAAACTCAATGCATCATGGGAATCCCCCGGCAGCCTACGTCTATTGCAGCATAACTAAGGGAGGATTCAGGGTCACCTGGTCCAGCCCTAACTATATGCTTTAGCAAAAAGGAAAGTTTTAAGCCTAATCTTAAAAGTAGAGATAGTGTCTGTCTCCTGAATCCAAACTGGAAGCTGGTTCCACAGAAGAGGGGCCTGAAAACTGAAGGCTCTGCCTCCCATTCTACTTTTAAATACTCTAGGAACAACAAGTAGGCCTGCAGAGCAAGAGCGAAGTGCTCTAATAGGGTGATATGGTACTACAAGGTCATTAAGATAAGATGGGGCCTGATTATTTAAGACCTTGTATGTGAGGAGCAGGATTTTGAATTCAATTCTGGATTTAACAGGAAGCCAATGAAGGGAAGCCAAAACAGGAGAAATCTGCTCTCTCTTTCTAGTCCCTGTCAGGACTCTTGCTGCAGCATTTTGGATCAGCTGAAGGCTTTTCAGCGAGTTTTTAGGACTTCCTGATAATAATGAATTACAGTCGTCCAGCCTGGTCTCAGTGAGTAACTGAAAATACCAGACGTAGAAGTGGAATAAAGCTCCTCAAGCTACAATAGAGCAGTCCAAACTTTTCAGAAGCAATCTTATGAAGAAAAAGTGCACGGTTTGTCTGGCTGGGAGAAAAAAAAAATCATTGAACATATTCTGTCCACACAGAAACTCTTAAATGAAGTGCATGAGCTGAGAACTGCTACAATGGAGTTGCTTGAAGTCCACGGGGGCTGCAGCAGTTCCCAGGTGTGCTTAGTTCTGCCACTGAATATGCAGGACATGCTGAAAAAGAGCAGATGTGTTGTGCAAATGCACTGCAGGTTAACAGAGGCTTGAACAAGATGCCGTTTGTGCATTTAGAGCACGTTTTCCACACTGTTTAGAAATCTGAAAAACAAGGCTGCCCTTTGTGTACTCAATGCAAAAACTAAAAGATGTCACATCTCTGGAAAAGGTAAACGTGGCATGTTTCAAATCATGCCCAATGAAATGTTCCAGTGCAATTGCTATGGTTTCAGCAACAGCCTGCATGCACGTCTCCTGCCTGCCATAAGACACTCAGGCACAAAGACACACGCCACAGCCATGCAAACAGGATTTTTACACTCTCAGACAAAATGAGATTATTTTTTGCCATTGAGATTATTCCAGGCAGGCACGCGTGTTGTGTCTCAGCCCCGCTCGAGCGTACAGCACACTTCTGCACATCTAAGAAAAAAGAAGGGGATAATATAATAAGAACAGGAGTCAATTGCCTGGTTTCACCTACGGGGCTGAACGGGCTGGGCCAGGACTTGCTCATTATTCACATCATTCATCCTCCGCAGCAGAAATGAATTGTCTGATGGGCTTTAGTTTAAAATAAGCGAGCGGCTCTTTCAATTCTAAGTCGGAATGGTAAGCCCGGGCAATGGCCACTTAAGCCTGTGGTTGATAAGTGTTTATTGTGGGCTGAGATTGTGAATCAGAGGAGAAAACATCCCATCTTACCCAACCCCATCATAAACGCTACAATTCATCATCTTAACATCCCTCCTGTTGGGTTCGACTAAATTAACCACAGAGTGCTGTATGCTTTAACTTTGTTAACCTTTTTTTCCCTCTTCATTATGTTTCCTGCACAGATTAAATCTCACACACTTTGCATTTTAACTCTTGAGATGCATCAATTGCCACCGCGGGCGCTGTTGCAGACAGAAACACATTCTCAGCATGGTTGTCAGAAAATTGAAGTGTCAAAGTCTGGAAGCAAAATATAGTTCTGTGATTCTAAACTCTTTGATCTACGCTTTCTTTGGGCTGCTCTAATTAAAAGATCAACATCTAACAGGTATGCCTGGTGCAGACAGCAGCGCAGACGCTGTAGTAGTTAATTTCCCATACCACTCCTGTGTGGCTTCAAATTGCAGCAATTGGATTTTAATCTGTGTACCACTGATTAGTCATTTGGCTCCCCAGCCGCTGTGTAATTTGTTCCACAACAGAGAGCGGAACAGGGACGTGCACATGCATGCACGCACACTGTACACGCAATCACCGGAGACCCAGATGCACGCAGGCAGGCAAGCATGCAAAGTAACACACGTGCAAAGAGAATGGCGGACACATGACAGAAGCAAAAAAGAAGTGAGAGAAAAACAAAGAGAAAAAAAGAAGGCTGGGGGGGCAAGAAAGAGCGCCACGGTAGTTTGTTCTGAGGGATTCGAGAGGATCTCAGCTCCCTCTCATGGCCGTGCAGCGCACCACACGAGGTTCAAAGATCTGACTGATTCGTCTACAGCGAGCGAGCGTACAGACGTCCAGAGGGGATGGACAAGGTCGCTCACTTGAGTCAATCCGTTTGGACTGTCACAGTGAAGCTGGGCCTCCTCCAGCCATAGGTCAAGAGCATCGCAGGGAGAGGAGGGAAGAGAGTCATTTTCACCTGACAGGTAATGAGCGTGGACCGTGTGTGTGACGGCCAGCACAGCTGTTGTCCTTTTCCTTCTCTCTGGGAAGGTTATCAAACCAAAGTTACAGCATGCTATATATGATATCATTTTTTTTTCTTTCAGCTTTTATTTTTGCAAACAGAACTTTTGCAAAAAAGTTCTTCTTCTGATTTTTTTTCTTTTTGGCTTCTCCCTGTAGTGGTCACCACAGCAGATGCCACCATGCCTCCTTTATGCCTAGCATGCTCTTCTGTCATGCCTTTGTGACCTCTCTAGCTTTGTCTCCAAACTGCTTAGCCCGAGCTGTCCCTCTGCTGTCCTCATGTCTAATCTTGTCCATTCTGGTCGCTTCCAACTTAAATCTTTGCATCTTTAAGTGGCATCTTCAGCTCAGCCTCCTGCCTTTTTGTCAGAGTGACTGTCTCCAAACACAGCATTCTCATTCCCAACACGTAACATACCGATGATCGCAACCTGAAAGGTTTCAATTTTCTCCATCCAAAGTAGCAGTTAAAAAAACAAACAAAAAACTTGTTTTCTGGAAAGTGACACTTTCTTTTAATGCTTTTTTTGCACTAAATTGTTTTGAAATTCTTCTAGAAGCTCTGAGAATAACTCATAACATGATCCCACAACCTGTTGAAGTGTGGTGCCATTATTGCACAGAGACTCGACTTTCAGCGACGCAGGAGATGCATCATATATTTAAAATATAATCTTCTTTTTAGTGACGGACGAGTGTTGGGTTTCACTTCATTTCTTCTTCTGGTTTTTTTCTTTTGGCTTCTCCCTGTAGTGGTCACCACAGCAGATGCCACCATGCTCTTCTGTCATGCCTTTGTGACCTCTCTAGCTTTGTCTCCAAACTGCTTAGCCTGAGCTGTCCCTCTGCTGTCCTCATGTCTAATCTTGTCCATTCTTGTTTCTAGAGGATTTTGTTCCTCTTCTCTCCTGGGCACATCTCCACCTCTCTAGGCTCTCTTCCACTGCTCCCTACTCTCACTAAAGATCACAAAAAGCAAACAACATCGTCCAAAGAACCTGCTGCACATCCTTTCCAGCTCTCTGTCTAGCCAATCGAGACAAGTTTTTATTTCTCCTTCCTTAACATCCAGCCTCATACATATCTCACCTTTGCCTTTGCCACCTGTCTCCTTGCTTTTCGCCTGCCCTCCTGTTCTCTTGTCTACTTCCTTTGGCTCTCTGCCATTCCCCATTTTATCTTTGCCAACCTCTAGTATTAAATCCTGTATTTGTCTGCTTCCTCGTTCTGCTACCAACTCTCCTCTGTCCATAGGATACACCAAATTTAATGGATGTATTATTAATACTATTAGACAAAATTATAGCTAAAAGCAGAGGATTTCTATTCAATATATCATAACTGAAGGGGAATTTAGGCAGTTATTATGAGTGTACTATACACCATATTCCACTAGATGGCAAGAGTAAACTGATAACTCTTGTCCTGTGCTGATTCACAGAAGGAAAGTGTTTGAGCTTTTCTGCTCACAGCTGCTGACAATCGTTCTAATAGAGACTCAGTTCCAAGGCTGAAACAAACCTAACCTCTCGTAGGGTTATACAATGAACATGACAGTTAAAAGGAAAAGGATCACACTGGCAGGTATTTAGAGTTGTTTCTCTCTGTTCTGGTCGTCACTAAATCCTAATCGAAATTTCGATGAATTGCTCACTATTTTCACCTGCTGCCTGCCAGTTCTGACTGTGTGTTATTTGGTGTTGGGCTACAAAATCATTGATTTGTAGAGTTTTTCCCTAAAAAACGTGGCTGCTGTAAACAATAAGAGACAAAACAAACAAGAAAACTAAACTAAACATCTAATCAGTGAAGCTGTAAAAGCAGAATCATGAAAGGAGCCGACACATGGTGTGACTGCAGGATCCTACCCAGCTGGACGATCTGTGCCTGTGGGTTTATTACAACAGCTAAGCATTTTGCAGTGTTTGTTAATATAAGAATACGGAGCAGCTAATAATAAGGATCGTTTTAATTTTTGGATAGATGAGAATCCTTTTCCATCGATGACTACCTGACATCATATCGTCTGTGTAGGTTCTCAGTCATCCAGGTCGTGCTAATCTGAGAAGCTTGGAAAGAAAAGTGACTGCACTTCTTGTTTCTTGAGGACGTTTCGCCTCTCCTCCCCAAAACTTCTTTAGTTCTAAAACCAAATGGTGGTCTCAGGTATTTTAGGCCCCAGTGGGAGTTTTCCCTTAAGGTGGTCGTTGACCTCCTATTGATCATGTGTCTCATCACATGAAAAAGGGTGTGGGTCATATTCGGTAAAGGTTCAGGGTGAAACCATTGCGAGACCTTGCCTCACCGATCTTCTTGAGATCAACTGATGCAATATGTGAGTGGGCCTTAAGGCACCTGGGAAAGGAGCTCAAACTGGATAATAGGTGGCAGACGGTTGGTGTCGTGAGCCACAGTAGACATAGATGGCTTCTTTCACTTGTACATCATGCACTTCAAACACAGCCTCACACTCACTCAAACACTGGTTCATCCCAAGTCCTGCTATGAGCTGTTTCTCGCCTTCTCTGTACTTCTTCTTACCATCATTTTGGTACAAGCTCATCTTACTTTCATCTTTCCAAAGTTTTCTCTGGCAAGAGCTGTGCAGGCTCTTTAAGATGTTTTCTGGCTAATCAGCTCTTCCTCATCTTGAGTGCAGCCAGTGGTTTGCATCTCAGTGTAAACTCTGTATTTCCATTCCTGAAGGTGTCTCTTGATTGTAGACTTTGGTGATGATGCGCATGGTTGGATGTTGAGGGAAAGAATTATGGCCAGTGCATTCCTTTCTTTTTTGGTGTACCAGATTGGAGCTCATAAAGCTTTCTGTCTGAAAGATTCATTTGGGGGTTTTCAGCCTAATAATGCAAGTTCAAAACTTGTCATTGGTCACAAAATAATAGTATTTAAAAATGGGGTACTTAGTGTAAAAACAGCTGTAATTCCAAAACAGTTAATGCAATCCTTCTGTTAAAATCCTCAATTAATGTTATAAGTCTCTACTTTGATCAGATCATGATTGTTGGATTTAAAATCCAATGTTGCGGTATGGAAAAGCAAAAGTACAAAAACATTACCATAGTCCAAAAACTTATGGACCTGCTTATGTGCAGTAAAGTAAAATCCAAAGACTTCAGTTTAAGAACAGCTTGGGTTTCAGAGTGGCAGGCAGCTCTTTGCGCTGGTGTGTGTGTGTGTGTGTGTGTGTGTGTGTGTGTGTGTGTGTGTGTGTGTGTGTGTGTGTGTGTGTGTGTGTGTGTGTGTGTGTGTGTGTGTGTGTTAGAGACACATTGTAAAGTGCTTTGCACAGCCTAGATAAAGGTTAAAAGTCACAATGTAAGTGCAGACCATTTACCATTTCACCAGTCATGTGTTTCTAAGGAACATTAGAACAACATCAGCAGCTGTACTGTGTTTAATTATTGTCAGAAATAGATAAGGCACCATTAGTGTGAATGAATGAAGCTCTATTCAGCAGCCCTGCCACAGTGAGAACAAAGTCACTGATGACCGTTTAGTGTGTGTATCGCTTAGCTGCACTACACTATTATTAATTGTCTCTGTCACAGAAGCCGCCTAATATTCTGACTCATGTGGGAGTTACTAGTCGATTATAACAAGAGAGATCCTCATCATTGTTTAGCTCAAGGACGTCAAATAAGCATTGGAGACGAGGGATATCCTCACTGAACTGATGAGGCCATCAGCAGACATATTCAACTGTGGATATTAATTTCCTCTATATTAAAGAGAGTTTCTGGTGGATGTTGCAGACATGGAAGTTGAACTTCACCAGGAATGAACACAAAATTCATCCATCCAGCTTTCATCCCAGCTGAACTTATTATTAAGAGTTTATTGTCATTTAAAGATTTCAAATTTGCCAAAAAAGCACAACTTCCATCAAGTTTCATTGGAATTGGGAACAGTGGTACCTTGAAGCACATTTGACTTTACAATTTTGACCTTTAATTGCACAGCCATCATTAGGTATGTGTGAGGGAGCAAGTTTTTTTTGTCAGTCAGCGTTTGATGGGAAATTGGGCATTTTCAAAGATAGAGAATTTGACCTTTAGTTATGGTGCACTGGCATTTTTAAAAGGCTGGAACACTTTACACTATAGGGTACAGGCTATCATTTTGGCCAAATACAGGGTGACCACAGATGTGAAGGACAGACTGAGCCGGCTAAACAAGTATCGCATGTATGTATCGCACAAATAATATATTACATATTGATTCTTTTCAGATTGTTTATCCCTCTAATGCGGCCTAAAATCATAGCAGCAGGAATGCTGAAGAATCTCCTCAAAAGTCTGTAATTGTTCTTTCCTCCAGTTCTTCATATGTCTGTATGAATATATTTTGTATGTAATTTCCCCAGAGCCTCTGAAGATGGCTCACCTCTTGCTCTCTGTGATTGTTGAACGCTTGGCATTG
Source organism: Haplochromis burtoni (assembly GCF_018398535.1). Taxonomy (NCBI): domain Eukaryota; kingdom Metazoa; phylum Chordata; class Actinopteri; order Cichliformes; family Cichlidae; genus Haplochromis; species Haplochromis burtoni. The sequence goes on along the minus strand of NW_024582383.1, from coordinate 1,849,644 downwards.
ATCCCCAGGTCTTATAACCGATAGCCTGTGGTACCTACTTAACATGTTCCCCATGATCCACCAGTGATCACATATCATATCTCTGCTGAACTGATAACATCAGAGTCTTTGTTGAAGCTAATGAATACACAGAAGCTGACACAAGCTGTGTCCCAAAACGTCGGCTGCATCCTTCGGAGGACCTGGCCTTCGTGGTCTACGTAAAAATCCCGGAGGAACCCACCCGATGGATTAATAAAGTTTTATTTAATCTAATAATATAATAACTTTGATCTCAGCCAAACCGATTTACTCCGGAACAAGTAAAACACAGAAAAAAGCCAAATAATTACATGACTTATATATCATGTTTAATCTGAGTAGCGAAAGACAGCGGGGTCTGAAAACGATGAAGCCGGGAGTCCGCTGCTCTCGCCGGCTCGAGTGAACATTGAACCCCCCGGCTTGCTATCGAGCTGGTGGGTAACAGACGTCTCCAAAAACGTCGGCGCACTTTTGCAAATATGCGATGTCTTGATAAACCGAGCAGATATTTGTAAGTTTACACAGCTGCTTTTCCTCCTGAAAATATGTTAAAAGTTTATTTTGTGACCCAGAAAGATTAATAAGAGTAATTTTAAAACTTAGTAGCGGCTGACATCGTTGGAAACGGGAATTCTGACTTTTTTCTCAGAAGAAAAAAAAAGAAGAAGGAAAAAAAAAGACGTGCCCAATCCTCTTTCTTAAAAAATGGAGGCTGGAAAAAACAATGACACATTTTAATCATATGATGCAGTCACGTGACCAATTCAACTAAGATGGCGGATGGCATTGTACAGCTGTTGTTTTGTTTGCTCTCAATTCTGACAGCCCTATTAAAGATTAATATCAGTTTGTACTCTTGCAGCAACAACATTGTCAGTCCATTTAAAAAACTCGGTGCTTTTCCTCAACGTTTTGCCGCGACGTTTCAAAGAAAGTAAATAAATGGCAGATGGAAATGACGCAGGTCAAATCGTCTTACGCTTCACGCAAGTGTTTTCAGTGTGGATGAAAACGACTGAAAACGATAGTGTGGATGTGGAGTGTTTTTAGACGAAAACATCGTTTTCAAATGTATCCAGATTAGCGTAACTTTTAGATCGAGATTTGTTACAGTTGGTACGAAGATTTCAATTTGCAACCTTTTAGACACACCTAATCCACACAGTCACGCTCACTCGCCGAACAAAGGCGTTAAAGACAGAATACAATCAGTCACCACTGCCCGTTATTTGAGTAGCTTCAAAGATCTGTGGAGACACTTCAGACCCTGCGAGCCAATCGTAAGCCTTGTTTTTCTCCCACAATGTGACAAGAAGATGTTAATGAGGCAGGCGGTTGAGATGGATGCCTAAAAATAGCACTGGCATGGTGACACCGCTGACAAAGTGTGCTGAACTCCTTCAGGAATAGAAATACAGGCTTCTGGGGGGGAAGAAGAGCTAAATTGCACTTGTGGCTGGAATGTGAGCTGCTTTAAACAGTGCAATCACTCACACACACACACATATTTCCATCTGCAATTTTTGGTCCTTGAGGGGCAGACTCATTTCTCCTGTATGGGAGTCATTTGTGCCAGCCTCTAAGCTCTCACTCTCTCATAACGATCACTTGTCATCTTTTGAAATTGGTTTCTCTTCATCTTGTTATCAGTTCTGTTTCTTCTCAGCTCGTTGCTAAATTTCCACTTTGAGTCCCGTAGTGCTCCGCAACTTACCGAACTGTTGAAGGTAACAAGCCAGCTGATGGATATTGCCAAAGAGCCAATTTATGTCTCACTGAGGCAAATTGATGGCAGCGGGAGTGGCAGGCATAAGCTTTTTTTTCTGAACTAAAGGTATTACTTAACTGTGGAGCTGGGATTCAATTTAATATTCTTTCACATTCTTGGCACTTTCCTGCTCACCTGGCTTTACCCTAAAAGCCGCTGGCCATGATATCACTCCTACTTACACACAGATGCGTCTTCACCTCAGCTCGACCCCATCTTCGACCCCTCCGTGGCTGCCGAACCTTCTACCCCAAGGTTGCCAGGGAACGGTGTCCCCTTGAATTTGCATAGTGGGTGGATGCATGGACGAGTGGAGCAGTGGATGGAGGAAGATGTGTGGGGTAGGGGAAGATTAAGGGCCTCCAGAATGCTACTCTTTACGCTACTTTTCTTTTTGATCTTCTAACTGTCCCTCTTGGCAGGCCGACGCTGTTTGAGCCCAATTAGACTGCTACAAATGCTGCTCTCGCATGTCTTTGTTCCCCCTTTTTGTTTTGTTCTATGCACCACTACAGACACTAATGTTTCTCTTTGTACATATTCATGCTCTACTGAAGAGAATGGAGTTAATGAGTCACTTGGTGTATTGGCTGCGTCAGATTAAAAAAAAGAGAAAAAACTATGAAAGAGTATAAATAGTCTTGTTTATGTGAAGTCAGCAGAAGGGACCTGTCTGAAAACAGTCCTTGCTGAGCACTATTTAAATATACAGGCAATTTTTTTTTTTTACAAAGCTTTCCATCATGACCTTGGATGATATCCCACATAGCAGACAGGTGTGGCCCGGATCTGGTGTCAATCCAGCACTGCTTGCTGACTTCTGGCATGGTAAGTGGTATGTCGTCCAGATATGGGCCAGGCCCGGTATAGATGGCACTGTCTATGTGATGGCATGGCATATCTGGCCCGATTATTGTTTGGTTTATGTGGCCCAGGCTCATAGAAAACAGGTCTGGCCCGGATGTGGCATCAAGCTGGCACTTCTGACTGACCGGTGTCATGGCAGGGTGTATGTCCACCAGATGTGGGCCAGGTGTGGCAATGATGGCACTGTTTATGTTCCTATTTTCCTATTTTAGTTAGAAGACCCAAATGTCATGTTGCAATACTATACTGCTATAGTAGCCAAAGCTTCAAATGCAGGTTTGACTGCATTTGAAATGTGCATAGGCTGATATCTGGGGCCAGAGCTGAAACTGTTCTGGGCCAGCACAGGGCCAGCAGTATGTCTGCAAATGCCCTTGTGCTGGCCCATGTGTGGGCCACCTCTGGCAAACCAGGTCTGGGCCACCAAAGGGCCGTCATTCTTTGCGGTATGTGGGCTACGTGTAAGCACATTGTGTGGGCCCGCCATACAAATTTTGCTATGCAGGATGGTTCACTTCATGCATCATTACTATCCACCCCAGTTCATTTAAGGGTTTCTGTGTATAAGTCCGCCTGCAGGGCCGAAGTTGATCCCCCATTGTGTATTTGTATCAAGTATTAATCTCTGTTATTTTTTTTTTAGTTATTTGCAGTATATTAACAGTTCAGCAGTGAAGAGTAGACAAGAAAGAAGGAGCAGGGGAAAACACACAGCGAAGGGCCACAGGTCAGCCTCAAACCCGCCACTGTATTTTGGCTATAAGGCATATGGGCACCTGCTCATCCAGGCACCCCAGTATTACGTCTTTTAAGCCTACGAATCCTATTAAAAAAATTCTCCTCTTGCCCCTGCGGTCTTCATCCTTCAAGCTAGGGTCTTTAAGGCCTGGGAGCTTCAAGGTCTTGCGCAGTATCTTAGCTGTTCCCAGGACTGCGCTCTTCTGGACAGAGATCTCTGATGTTGTTCCTGGGATCCGCTGGAGCCACTCGCCTAGTTTTGGAGTCACTAGACCTAGTGCTCCGATTACTACTGGGACCGCTGTTACCTTCACCCTTCAAATCTTCTCGAGCTCTTCTCTGAGCCCTTGGTACTTCTCAAGCTTCTCGTGTTCCTTCTTCCTGATGTTGCTGTCATTTGGTATCGCTGCAAGCAGATGTTTTCCTCAACACCAGATGGAGAGCAAAACAAAGCAAAGAGTGAGGAAATATTTCCAAGTCCGACTCTAGATGCAGGTAAACGAATGCTTGGTGTTTGCTGGATAAGTGCCAGGGCTTCTGTTGGCTAACACGTGCTTGAATGTGTTAGAAACAGAATGCTTGTTGAACATACTCATGCTCTCAGTGATTGGTTAACTAAACTAACAGAGTTCACAGCTAATGAATGGCGACCCTGTGCAATTCATTATGAAGCACAGCTTGTGAGCATAAATGGTGTCCGCAGCATTTCAGACAGCAACGGCACAACTACCAGTCTTAGTGCTGAAGCCAAGTCCATATGAACATTTGAACAAAGAAATCCTGGCAGAAATCCCTCCTTTTAATGCAAATTCTGCCCAGAAGCAAAGTCAGAATATCAGCTGGACTGGCAACTGAGTTGGAACAATCACACTGAGATGAAGCATCCAACTGGTCTTTGGAAATTTTTGCCAGTGAACAACGGTGGCAAGAAATCATCACCAAAGAATAAGATGGTGACTAAAGTGCCACAAAATTTCCTACAGAGCTGAATTACATTTATAAACTTGCATGTTTTAAGGCGTCCTGCTGGTTTACGTGCTAACAGTATTATACCGTATTTCTTTTGGTGAGGTAAGTGGAAAACGGTAGAGGTTCTACTGGAAAAGAAGAGCTCACAGCATCTCCAAAAATGTTAGGAACGTGACTAAAAACTGAAACAGCAGCACTCGCCTCTCTGTTTGCATAAGGCTTATCCATGAAACATTCCATGTGCCTTACTGTTCAAGTTCTTAAGCAAAAAGGATGAGCACGCTGAATCGACAACCAAGAGACACCGACTTAAAACAAGGGGAAGCAGGTAGTTTGGCTCTGTCCAAAGTTCAACACAACCCCCCAAGGCTCCCTAACTGACATGTTATATCTTGTTTGTTGCATCAGTACACAAAGTCTCTGCTGCTGGTTGCCAGGCTACCAGACTATCAGACTCCTGGAAGTTCCCAACATGTAACTCGACCCTGAAAAACACAATTTATTTTCATGTGTTAAATAAATGAGATAAAGTGTAATAGAGTGAGGACATTTACAGCTTAATCGCTTATAACTGTATTGGGATGACCGTGCATTCACCCTCCTATCAAACTGTCTGCAACAATAGGGAGTAGAATATTTCCCAAGTGTCACAGAAATCACTAATAGCAGCTGGACGATTACATCCATGAAATACTATATAAGTAACCTGTGATTTTTCAGATGTAAAGACACTAAACACCCCCCCACACCCACTCAAAAAAGTAGATATTTTGTTTCAGTCGTTTCCACTGCGCAAACATGTCCAAATGTAGCTGTGAAAGAGGTGACACACGGTGGCAATAAAAACAAAAGACGCAAATTGTCATGACTACACAGCCTCCCCACCCCTCTTTCCAATATCAGTCCAATAGCTTTAGATCCCCAGGTCCCTGACAAGGTTTATTAGAGTGCGGTGCTGCTGGCTAACTGCTGAGAGGCTGAATGAGGAAGGGAAAAGTGTTAATTTACAGCTGTTTGCAGTGACAGCATAATTACTGAGGCTGGGGGGGCACGGATTGCTTCTTTACCAGCTGGATGGGGTGATGATGGTTGGTTGGTTAGTTAGCGTGTGTAAAGTTAATAATACAGCTTGGCAGTGTAATTGATTTGTTGTTCGTTAATTAGTTGTTTATCATTCAGAAAGATGCCGTCTGAAGCAGAGCCAATCCGCTGTGAGCGCTGCTGCTTCGGCTAATAGGTCATTACCAGTACAGTGTTTTCAGGCAATCTCATTTAACATGCATGGATGTTCTATTTCAAACAAAGCTTGTTTTTCTGCTTTCTGTTCAGTTATGACTTGCTTTGTAATATGAAAGCCGGGCACATACCATTCAAACCATTAGCTTATTTGTGTTTGACATCAAACGCACATCTTTGTGGACTCTGAGCACTTTCACCTCATCCAGTCTGTAGGAGATGACCGCAAGGCTATTATGCTGACCTGCTGATTCCTGGCAGTCTGGGAAAGTATATCAAGTCTTTTTTATCACTGTGCTTTGAAAAGAGAGCAGAAAGGAGTGGGCTGGGTTATTTAAAAAAATGGCCCTTGTAGAGCATTAGCGGATTTTATCCAGAAATCCCATTTGAGCAAGTAGTTGGTGACAATAGAGAGAAAGAGCTCCCCGTTAACTGGGGGGGAAACAAACTTGAGCAGAACCAGACCCAGGACAGGCCAAGGAGAGGGGGCAAGGGTGGAGAAAGACCAGAGTGAGTATAAAAAGATGAGAAACATCACACAGCCTGACAACAAACACCACAGGAAAGTAACGTGCAGAGTCTGGACCCTAAGAAGAAAAAACCCAGCATGTAGTGTTCACATAGAAATGCAAAGAGACTGAAAAAGAGTGGAGGACAGGTTCCCTTTGGATTACAGGAGCTCCAACTGTGTTCACGGAGGCTGTTATTTCTTTTTCTCATGTGTTGTAATGCTTTGTATCTGGTTTTATTTAACATAATCAAACCCTTAAAAATATCAGTGGTCATTTTCGGCTTCTTTCATGTGCATCGCCTCTTTAAGGTCAGTTTTTAAAACCTTGTGATGTCCCTCCAGCCTATGTGCTCACATTTTTCCAGACAACGAAATTTTGGAAAGCTTTAGAAAAAGAATCACTCTGATGAAAACTAAGATTTCCAAGGAGACATGAAGATGAGGGTCAGGAATTTTTCATAGCAAGTCATCCAAACTAACCTCATGCTGTGGATGAATCATCTCACGTGTTCTCTTGACTTAAGCCTACAAGGTTTTCAGCATCATTTCACTGCCATGTGATTGCACTTATTTCTGTCACACTGACTTAAAGTTATGCTAACGTGTTTACAATATTCTAACCATTTGCTCTTTAGCTAGACATCACTATATGTCAGTTAGCCCAACTTTAATAACCTCCAAACATCGCTGCTGTTTAGTTTTTTATTTGATTCATGTCTGTGTTTTGGCTTTTTATAAATCCAACATGGTTTAATATCATTAGGTGGGAACTAGCACAAGCTAACCTCCTGCTACCTTAAAAATTCTGTTAAACTTCATAAATCCTCTTTTTCATGGATGCCTGGGTATAAAACTTTATTGTAACACCTGGGAAAGCAGCAGCACTGACCATTTTATTAAAGATGAAAGAATTTGGCTATTTTTCAACTTTGAGATAAACCAAGAGATGGTTTATCATCACCTGATGCTGTCGCCGTGGCTACGTGCTTGAATGTGGGAAATACACTATAAAGATCGCGCATCAGCTTGTGCAGCCTGAAATCATGACCCTACCAGAAAGGTTATGAATGTACATGCAAAAAGTGGTTCATGTGGTTTGGCCCCAGTCACACATGCTCAGAAGCCAGTTAGCGGAAACCAGTCATCGGGTATGTCAATCTGGCTGCAACCAAACTTATCCCAAAAAGGTTTTTTGGTGAAGCTCTTTGCGAATGAATTCAGCAATCAGTTGTCCGCTGATCAAGTTGACAAGTGGTGGTTGGCAGGGGGTTGCTGATCAGTCTCTAAGACTAGAAATCAAATTCAAATTTTATTTGTCACGTACACAGTCATACACAGTAAGCTTAGAAAAGCTTAGAAAAGCTCTATTATATACCAGTGATTTCGATGTAGTCTGCTATTTAATGATTTACCCAATGAGCCATTATTATTGGTACAAACGTTTGTGTCCACATCTGTCATCATTTAAAGGATATGCCTTTTGGTGTGTTGCATGTAGAAATCAAATCACCATTTGCCCTCCGGGATGACGTTATCACACCCACCCACTGTGTATCCCACCATGTAGTTGTTGCTTAAACTGGTGGATCAATCAAACACGAAGTATAAGTAAACAAATTATATTAATTTGTGTAATAATAAAAATTGCACTGATAAATGTCATGCATATGTCACTAACATATGCATGACATATGCATATCAGATCCATAGACGCACACACATACAAGAATGCAATGTGCACACACACTGGTGGGCTGCTCTAATAAAGTGTCTGATTTCCACGCTGCTTAGTGGAAAAAGAACCATCTGCTACCTCTAAATCATCAGAAAACGAAGAGCATCTGTTTTTAACACTTCCTCTGAAAAACAGCAACTTTTCAACACCACCTACTGTGCATGAGCTTCAGCTTGAAACCATGGTGATGGTATTTATTATTAGGATGCTGGGTGAAGTGTTAGACTACAGTGGCATAAATGCTGCTAATCTAGTACTTTCTATTTCTTTTGATACTTAGTTTTCCTCTCTTAATCTGAACACAACTATTCATTCATCTTCACTTACACACAGTTCTACCTACAACACGGATGTGAAAGGTTGAACAGAGGCTAAGCAAGGCCTGCCTTCCTACTTCCTACTGTTCCATTTGGGAGGCAACTTGCATTCCTGTCTAATCTTCTAGTTTGCTTAACTAAACACACATGTGCATGAAAGTGGTTTAAAAGTTGCATCGCTGCCATATCGATAAGAACCTGTGTTGGAGTCACAGGGCAGGGTGGTACAGCACGGGTAGGAAAAGCTGCAATGATACATCAAAGGGCCCGTTACTGGAAATAGCCATGGCAACCAGTGTGCCTCACCATGACATCCCCACAGAGGGCAAAAACACCGTGCGTGGCCTTTCGGATTTTTCTCCTGCTACGTCTGATTCACTGGAACAGAGGAAAGATAAGAAAGTATTTGATATGTGTCCCTTTGAATTTGCAAGATCATTTGATCAAATGGATGGCAGGTAATAAATACGCAGCCCTGCTGAAACATGATCCGCAAATCAGAAATGCTGTGGCTGCGTTAATCACTGAGAGGACAGCAGAATAATGTTCAAGGTCAAGGCAGATGTTAGAAATCGATTGGCTTCACTCTTTTTATGAAGTTGAGTGAGCGATAACTACTAACTGAGTTTTTTAAGAAACTGGAAAACTTCAAGCTAACAAGGACATCTCACACTTGAGGGTTGGCTATTGGTAAAATTCATATTCAGACTACAAAGCCAGTCCGAAGTAGTGAAGTAATTATGACACGGATCAAGGAATGCCAGATTTCTATTGTATTTTTTCAGTTGCTCTGAATACGATTGCCTGTCAGTATTCACGCAGGCCTCCGAACATCGCTGAGCCATTAATTTATACAGTGTAATTGCCTCGTTATGTGCTTATCGCCACATAATGACTCGTGCACGTTGCCCCAAAGGTTAAAAAATGAGCCCGCCACGTGTTGAGCAAACATCTCCGATGTGTTTGGATCTTTGCTGACCAGCAGCTACAGTAAAATCCCAGAGGGGCAAAAACGAATCAACCTAGCAGCAGTGCAACACTGATCTGTGGCTGCTGCTTTTTGGCCATCTTGGCAAATTGGGATCCTGCTGTAGAAAAACCACAGAGGCACGTTTTGAGCATCTTGACAGGTGGTTAAATAACTGTTTCCTCATATGAACTCTTAATCTGTCGTAGTGAATAGCAGCAGATACTCTGCTTTACAGGCGCTCTCACTACAGGAAAACTGTGATTGGTGTAGGCGAGGCTGCTGCCAGCGTAGAGCTCGCAGGAGGCAGGGTTACCCTTAAAGGTAGGTTTTTACATCCTTTACTGACCTATGATGCAGGGCGGGTTCAAGGTTTATTTTAAGTGTGGTGGCACGTTCCCATCTGCCTTATCTGTAACTATCCAACAAAGGCAAAAAGGTCAGTAAATGTTCCCGTTCATAGTTGATACCTGGTGTTGTGTCTGCTGCAGCAGTCCATCTGCTTCAGGGTTTGATGTGTTGTGCATTCACAGAAGCACTTCTGCATACGTTGGTTGTAACGGGTGGTTATCTGACATACTGTTGCCCTTCTACCAGCTCAGAACAGGTGTTCATTTTCAATCAAGAAGGTATTTTCACCTGGATGTTCACTTTTTCAGACCATTCTCTGTGAACTCCATGGATGGTTGTGTGGGAAAGTCCCAGTAGATCAGCTCTTACTGCAAAGTCAGACTAACCTCTGACCTCTAACAAGACTGATTCTGTGAGAAATACACAATTTTAAAAAAACATCAAAAATTTGATGACATGCAAAGAAAAGTGGAGCAATCTCTAAAATCACTGCTGACACGTTGTCGTGCACAGACCCACGCTGGTAGTTTGTCAAACAGCCGTATTCAATTCCCACATGAGTAGCCTAAAGCTGATGAATAGCTCTAGCAATATTGCAGTTGCTGCTATATACTGTCCGTGTTTGTGATAATTACCAGCTCATAATGCACACGTGCGCTCTTTGCTTTAGAAATGAAAAGAAGAAAAGGCAACAGGTCAAAAAAAAAGGCAATACTGGTGGGAGAGGTTTCATCGCTATTACAGACCACTAATAAGCTGCCATCACCTTTCTCGCTCATGAATGATGAATCATTTCATTGACACTGTTCATATCAAAGAACCAGTTTGAAGGGCAGCTCTCTGCGAGTCAGTCAAAGGTTCCCTTTTTCTGTGGCCGGCGATACCTCCGCAAATTGAGCAAGTTCATTATCCGTGCCCGAGCAGTTACGCTGGGCTTGTGAAGCCGCGGACTCTACTGGCTGCTGATTGTCACGTGCCACAGTGTGAACCCCCCCACCCCCTTACAAAAGAGAGCAAAAAGCTGTGAGCATCAAAGGCATTGGAGATGAAGGCCTTTTACACTAATACCCAGAGTTGCACACAGTCACACAGACTCCCTCAAAGAAAACGTCTCATGGATACACAAACTAATTGGCTCGACAACTAATCCCAGCTCTGCGTGGCTGCTGATACAACTCCTGTGCAGTAAGAACATGAAGTGAGCAGGCCAGGAAACAGGGATGCAACCCTGAAGAACAACACATTCAGTCATTTACATGAGCAAAGGTGAAAATTTAGGGAAAGTTTGCAATGGAGAAAATGAAAGCCATAAGTCAAGGCCGTGGGGGCAAAAGTTCTCATTCACCTTTAAGGGTCGGACTGCTTTGCAGCAAAGACCAGTGCATTTATTTAATAAACCTAGTTATTTCTTTTTATATGAACTTTGTGCGAGTGTGAATGCAGCTGGTTTTTAGATGGATGCAGATTTATTTCATTATTTTTAAAAACAAAGCTTTAGCACTTCTTAGAGGATCTGAGGCGTAACAAATGAGTCTGGCAACATTTTGTTTCTGTCAGTCCAAAAGATGAAAAGACTAAAACCAGCTGGGTTTGATGGCCTTTGATACATTGATTCCTTCAACAGAGTAAATCTTTAATCATTCAGTTTTGTTTTGTTTATTCTTTTATGAAGAGACTGTGAGCAAACATCACGCAGACAATAAAGACAGAGAGAGACATGGTTACACTATGGAAAACTACATTGATTGACACCATTCATGCTGAATGAAGAAACATATTACTGAGTGTAAAGACATGTTTCAAATTAAGCAGTTTAAAAAGGTCATAGTATTGTATCCCTCCACAAAAGCACTTTGCCTTCACTCTGCTGCTTTTCTTGTGTTTCCTGTTCCTGGAGTGTTTAGAGGTGGAATGGGAGGCAGAGCCTTCAGCTTTCATGCCCCTCTCCTGTGCGACCAGCTCCCAGTTTGGCCTTCCCAGTTTAACAGACACCCTCTCTACTTTTAAGATTAGATCATCCCCAACTGGTTGCAGCAATATAAAGTGCCTTGAGCGCTGTTGTTGTGATTTGGTGCTTATTAAAGTTGAAGAAGAACTGAAAATGATGAAGTGCGGCCCAGTTCCCACAGGCCTGTCGCTAAGGAAAAAAAAGAGTGTTCCCCAATCGGCTTTAAGTAATTGCTGGTAGCTGCTAGCATGAAATTGGTCACAAACAGACATACAGTGCTGCAGTGAAAACCTCCATGCAATTGTTTTGTTCAATAACAGGTTGTTGTAGTCACCTGTAGTTTGCATGGACGACATCAACTTGTGTGCAGTGACTCACAAACTACAAATAATGAAAGCAGAGAAGATTCGTCTTCAAAGTAAAAGTTGTGCTGTTTAAAATGTGACGGTAAGATACAGCTTTTACTTTTGCAGACAAACATTTCAGCTTTGAGACTAAACAGCAAGTCTTTGCAGATAGGTCAATATAGTTTATGCAAACTATAGATGATTGTGGAAATCTGCCAGCAACCAAAGCACCTGCAAGTGCAGCTTCTGCTTCTTCTTCTTCTTCTTCTTCTTCTTCTTCTTCTTCTTCTTCTTCTTCTTCTTCTTCTTCTTCTTCTTTATCTGAAACAAGCTGTTTGTTGCAGTTTGAAAACAAACAAAACTGACAATAGAGATGGTCATCTATCTGTGGAGAGGATAGATAGATCTGTCTGTCTCAAAAATTTGAACAAACTAAAAGGACTAAAGATTAAATCACACAATGCATCATCCTGAAAATGATGAATTCAAATCAAAAATGTCACTTTTTATATTGGACGTTTTTAAATCATATTCCTGATGATGTATCAACTTGTTTATTGGTTGACCAGCACTCCCCCACCCAGCACCAGGAAGTCGCTGAATATTGTTTCCTGGGCTTAATCTGGTTAGTCAGTCACATCCATTTTACATCTAAATTTGAAAGATGAAAAGTGGTGTTTTCGGGCCATTATAACGACTACAATGTAACCAATTTCTCACTGAGTAATTTTCCCTTGATTAAAAGTCTAAAAAGCATCTAGGTGATACACAGCAGTCAAGGTCAAAATCAGATTATCTTTGAAACAGAAAATGTATTTCTATATAAAATGTAAACGTGTTTTCTGTGCGTCTGGATTTGAAATACATTTGATTTGGTTGTAAAAGATTTTCAGATCAGCCGTCTCACAAAAGCTGCCTTCAGTGTCTGAGTTTTTGCAGATTAGATTTAATCTACAAAGCGCTCACCCTGGTGATTTCCATACAGTATTTACTGTAGCTTCTGTACAGGCAGACTGCCTCATGTTTCTTTAAAAAGCTCAGCAGCCAGAGATGCTGTAATATGTGAAAGTGAGTCAGACGGTGAATAAAGACAAAGCCAGACACACATCCTGACAAAGATTTCTATTGACTGATGTGAGACAGTGCGCTCTACGCTCCTGTGCACTCTACTGTTGTTTATATACTGTACTTTATAACCTAGTTTCTAGTTACTATGGTTACCTCATGCTCAGTGCATAGATGTCTCACTCCAGAGCGATCGAGTGAAAGAGAGAGAGGGAGTTGGTTTGTGTCTGTGCTCAGCAAATTTCACCTTAATTTAGTAATTTAGCCAAAACGGAATAAAGATTGTTCATTTGCCGTGTTGTCACTGGCTTAAAATTAAAGTCCAGAGACATAATTATTCAAATGCAGATGTTAAAGCTCTGCAAGTAGTACTCAATATCCAGCTAAAAGGGATTTTATGATTATTTCTATGATTAAATTATAAACAGATTTTATGTGCTGAGGACTCCAAAGAAGAAAATGATTGTTATATTTATAAAAAAAAAACACCCAGCACGCCCCTGCGGGCGGTTTATCCTTCAAGCTCGGGTCCTCTACCAGAGGCCTGGGAGCTTGA
>NW_024582383.1:1793148-1834741 GCF_018398535.1 Haplochromis burtoni | reverse complement strand
GCTCTCCGTTTTGTGGACTTCAGGTTTGCTCTTTAGTTTCTCCCAGTTTAGGTTTATCATTACTCATGCTTCATTTCCTGTTTTTGCCACTGCCACCGTGTTAATAAACTTCACTCATATCGTCAGTTTGCTGCATTTTGGGTCCTCCTTTTCCTCCACTCCACACGGCTCACTCCGCCAGCCGTGACAGTCCGTCTTCGTGCTGAATGTAAAACAGGTTTTGATGCTTCAGTAGCAAAGTTTATACTCAAATGATTCCTGAAAATTGGCCAAGGAAAATACAAATTAATTTCTCTTCATGTTCACTTGCTATGAAGGAATATCAGGATTTGAGTGCATCGAGATAAACAGCAGGTTCATTCACTGCAAGCCAAATCTCAGCGGGTAGAGGACCTGATGAAACACGACGGAAATACAGCAGATTTTGTTTTAAATTTTCAATAATTTTTTTTTCACAAACTCAAAGTGTGCAAAAGAAATCTAATAAACTAAGTTACACTAACTAAAAACTCAAATACTTTATAAAGTGTTTCTGTAAATATAAAGTAAAGTATTTTCTCACAGTTTAGAACAGGCTACATTAAAGATTTGCAATCTTGGAAACATCATTGTCACCTAATTTTATGCAGTTACATTTTTGCAGTGACTTTGTTTTTCCCATGACTACATAAAGCTCAATTTTTCAGACTTTCCAGAAAATATCAGCCCACTGAGTAGCCATTAAAACTTGGTATTTGTTTTTATTTTTACTACTAACCGGCTCATAAACCTGCTATTATCCATTGTGGTCGATGAATCCAGATCGAGTAGGAGACTTCTCGTAGCCATGTGATGAGGCCCATATAAAGTGGTATCCTAGCTCACTACCACATGTGCAGCTTTGTAGCATGTGCTGTCAAAGGATCAATTTTGCCACATATTGTAATGCTTGCTTTAAGCTAACCAAGTAGATTTGTTGGCTAAAACTAACCAAACACATGGCTACACAGTACTTAGCCTACAGTTAGCCTCCATCCATCAATCTCATCTTCCAGTTGTCCAGTTCAAAGTCACATATAGTTACATAAATGTGATGTACATCTACATGATATGTCATACAGAGTCTTTGGACGGTGGGAGGAAGCCGGAGTACCCGGAGAGAACCCACGCAAACACGGGGAGAACATGCAAACTCCACACAGAAAGAACCCGGCCTGATGGTGGAATTGAACTCAGGACCTTCTTGCTGTGCGGCAACAGTGCTAACCACCGTGCCACCGTGCCGCCGTACAGCTTGTGGGGATAGGTTAATTGGAAAATCCAAATTGCCACTAGGTGTGAATGTGAGAGTGAATGGTTGTCTGTCCCTGTGTGTTAGCCCTGCGACAGACTGGCGACCTGTCCAGGGTGTACCCCGCCTCTCGCCCCATGACAGCTGGGATAGGCTCCAGCGCCCCCCGCGACCCTGGAAAGGATAAGCGGAAGCGAATGGATGGATGGATGGATCATACAGAGTTACATATAGTCATATAAATGAATACATCACATATCATAGAGAGTCATATATGTACTGTATCAGATCTATCTCAGATGTGCCATGTTTTAGAGCAGGGGTGGGCAATTCCAGGCCCCGAGCGCCGGTGTCCTGCAGGTTTCAGATCTCACCTTGGGTCAGCACACCTGAATCACATGATGAGTTCGTTACCAGGCCTCTGGAGAACTGCAGGAGCTAATTTAGCCATTTAAATCAGCTGTGATGGTTCAAGGACACATCTAAAACCTGCAGGGACACCGGCCCTCGAGGCCTGGAGTTGCCCACCCCTGTTTTAGAGCCATGTTTTAATTCAATTCACAACATTTGGAGCTTTGTGACAACATATTATGCCGTCTTTCAGTCACAAGCGCACAACAGTGTTTAAGTTTTGTCCTGAAAGTCCCATCATGCCCACTGATGTAGAATATGCGAGTTTAATTACACTCGCATGATAAATATATAAATTCATAACAAATTGACTTTTTAATGAAAGAGTATGACAGACACCAAAAAAAACCACATCACAGAAAAACCCATAAAAAATTAATTGTCTAAACGGCAACACAAGATGCTTGAAAGACATTTAGGGAGCATTATTTAAAAAAACTTTATTGAGAAGTCGTCATTCAGTCCAACTGGAAATTAAACCTTTTCTCTTTTCCCTGAGAAAATTCTTCTTCCCATCGCTTTGGCTGGTCTAATTGCTTCTGTTCCTATAAAAACAGAGATGAAATGTGATGTTGCTTTTCATTTAAATGTCTTGCAACAGGACTGGTTGCATCATTCCTCTTAATGGAGCTCCTGTGCTCACTCCAGAGATACGAAGCAAGCATATCACGACCTACAGAGCTCACATAGTTTGGTATTTTGCACACTTTACACAGACGCAGGGTCGGTCTTTCTATCTGCTAGCCTGAATAAAAGACTCTTTGCTCCTGCTAAGCATTAAAAGCAGTTGGCAAATTTTCTAAAATGCTGAAAAGCTGCTGTAAAAGTGCCAGCTGCTTGTGTCAGCGCTGCTCTACCTGTTAAAGGTAAGACAGTATTCACGCAAGTAGCAGAATTGCGACCCTTAAAGCTTGAGTCTTAATGACATGGTACTAAATGTCAAAAGAGTGGTCCAAGCAATCCATCCAATCATCTAATGCCAAACCATCTCAACTGACTCCTCTCAGTGTTGAGGAGCAGCGGCTCTGTACTCTGAGCCTGTCTCGAATGACTGTACTCTTCACTTTATCCCTGATTGAGAGGCCAGCTCATTTGTGTCTTTCAGTCACAACCCAAAGCTAGCATCCATGGTTAAGGTTGGGGACATAGACCGACTGATCATAAGCTTCCAAAACAAAACACACAAAAAATGATGGTCTTTTCTACACACGGGGCTATTTTTTTAAGTAAATATTGACTGTGACAGTGACACAGTCAGAGTCTTACAAGGCAGTCAGGTCTTTGCATTTAAAAATATCAAATGCACATCCATAACGTGCTAGACCAGGCTAGGTCACAAATGACCGCCTCTAATCGAGGCCATAAAAGCACAAACAGGAGAATATAGATGCAAAGTCCTGTTAGTAAAGCTGCTGTTTGGAAAATCTACATTATAACATTTACATTTCATTTACAGTGGGGAGAAGGGTGGCTGATCATGCCTCTTCCAGTAATGGAGTGCTAATGAAACATTTACTGCTTGAACTAATATGCAGCGACTCCTGTCTGAACCCAGAATTAAAGGGAAGATTTTCAAATGTGATGTTGGTTCACTGGACTCTACTGTGATTTATATTATTCATTAATCCACCATCGCTCTGCTATTCTTCCATGCTTCATGAAACAAGACCCGAATGGTTAAATGAATCTAATTTTATTTATGCAGCAGCTGTCTGTTAGTGCTGCAAAATCAGAGTCACTAAAAAGTATTTAAAAGGAAATGAAAGTGTTCTGGAAGAACAAGATTTGAGTTGCACAAGCATAAATGTGGGCGAGGAGGAAATTGCAGCTGAGAGCATTTTTCAGATTTTCATCTAAATTGTACAGCTTTGAATTGTTACTAGATAGCCTTCATTTTCTGCTTTTTTAGCACTTGGCAAATTACTGGAGCGAGACAGTCAGTTTGCCGTCTCTGCAAGGAGCTACGGCTACTTTTGCAAAAGCAGACTTTGCTTTGATTCAGAGGAAGACGTGGAGAAGCACAGCTCCTGACAGCTCCTGCAGCAAGTTATGTAAAACATAAATGTTTAGGGGTAATAAATCATATTTATTATCCCGGTCCCTGGGGTGCAAAGTCATAGAATAATTAACAGCACGCACTTTAGTGTGAAGGGAGCTTCAGCTGTTATATTTCACTGTGAGAAACAAGATACGACACAGATTTCATTAAATCAGAACCAAACATATGCAAACAGAGTTGATCAGTATTAAAGTTTAATTTTAGGTTGTCAGTTCAGTGCAGCATGGTTTAGCATACATAGTGAATAGTAGACTGTAATAAAATGTATACATCCCCTATGTATAAATAGAAAATATAGTCTAGTTTAATCATTAATAAATTGAGGAATGTTTGTATGTGCGCTCATCTTTCTCACCAGTCTCAACATCTGTTTATCCTGCTTACTTCAGACGTGGCAGGTGTCGTGCTGGATACATGAATATGAAAAGCACAAAACTGAAGTTTTTCGGATGATTGGTGTTTTCATTTGCTGTCTGTTCCCTGTTGGAATGACTGGGTGGAGTCAAACTAATCCTGTCATGTGATAATGTCATCAGGTGTGTTGTAGCATTTAATGGTTGGAAGCTTCCAGAGGATGTCACAGAAACACCTAGCAGGGAACTAGAAGATCTGACTGACACGAATGCATAAGATTTACTTTATTTATCGCAGATTTGATCAATTATATTATCCACAAAGCAGTCCTCTTCATAAGAGTAAGTGTTATCACTTGGCAGCCACCTTGAAACTCCCACAGGTGCTTGTGTTGTTGTTGCTGTTGTCTTCAAAATCTGTTTTTAAAACTTAAAGGTTTTGCTGATGTTGTCTCCCTGGAATTTATACTTCTAACACAATCTCTGCTGCTGTTGCATTCTCCCACAGATTTTAGCTCAGCTTTCTTTAAGTGTCTCGACCTTGTATCAGTTTTCCTTTCTTTAGTTGTTTGATGTAACTACTAAAGAAATGAATCTGTATGTGTGCTTGTTGATGTCAAAGCACTGACCTTAACATTTACCTTTACTGATGCGGGCAGTGTTAGTGCTGTATAGTATAATATGCCCGACTATACGTTAGTGTAGCGCAGTATAGTGTAGACTTTCTGTGTGCAGTCTGCATGTTACCTGTGCTGTGTGGGTTCTCTCCCACAGTCATGCATGCTAGGTTAATTTGTGGGTGTAAATGGTTGTCAGTCTCTCCGTGTCATCCCTGTGATGGACCAGCGATCAGTCTGAGGTGTACCCCTCATCCAGTAATAGCTGTGATAGGTTCCAGGCGCCTTAGGATGCTACTGGATAAGTGGTTACAAAAAAAAAGAAAAAAAGAAAACAGATGGATGGTAAAGTATTTGTCAATAGAAAACACGGTGTTTCAACCCTGAGTGTGAAGAATTGCAATTCGTATTTTGTCTCAGTGACCTAAGTGCTTATTTATCACTTGTCGATTTCAGATCCATGTCAGCTTCTATGAGTGAAGAACCTCTTGTCAACACTAATCTCCAAATAATTGCCTGTGAAACATCAATAATTTGCTGTGTGTTATGGATTCAAAACTAACAGCGCGTAATGATGCTGTGAGTCGTGCATGTACACGGTAAAGATTCAAGTACATAATATTCAGTTCTGTTTGTTTTATTTCAGGTGTCTCCAGAATGTTTTCGAATATTTAAAAAAATATTTAAACAAACATTAATATTAATTCGAAGCAGCTCTTAGTTGCTGCGCATGTTAAAAGTTAAGATCGAGGCATTTAGGGAGCGATGCTGCTCTGTCCGTGGTTCTGAAACGGCCTCGACTCGTCCTCATTTTGTTGAATTCCCAATTTTACAGAAATAGCTCCTTTGTTGTCCCCGTGATCCTGAATTATTTATTTCAGACCGTCTTTCCGCTGTGACATTTGCTCACATCGTCCCCGGGTAAGCATGTGCGGGAGCGTGAATCCCCCGTCAGAATTCGGAAATGTCAAGTGATTGATTTCACTATGCAAACACGCTCTATATTGTCAGGATCAAACCTCCAAAGTTACGGATCGGGTGGAACATGACAGGTGACATCGGGGCTCGTTGTGAGTGTTTGCTCTCGACATGCAAACTGAACGGACAGCTGTTTTAAGTTTACGCACATGTAAGTGGCCGATCCGTGATGCGTAAAAGGTGCGCTCCGGGGTGGAGACTTTCTCTGGAGAGGCAGCGGTAGAGAGCGCAACAGCACGACTCTCTGCATCCACAGGTTGCATCTCTCCTCTTCTCTGAACATCTTAGCAACCCGCTGCAGAGTGCAGTCACAGGACATGAAGTCATTTGAGCACGCGCCGGGCTGAGCACTCCGGACCCGGGCTGCATACAGAAGCTCGCGAGCACGATGCCAAACCCAGGAAGAACTGCAAGACCTGATTCAACAATTTAAAAACGCATCTTTCTGATTTAACCGGTTGTCATGTGAGCGTCTCCTCCGAGGACTGCGCGTTGTGTTCGAGAGCACCATGCTACGGGTCCCTCACTGCAGCGGCACCACGGAGACAACGGCGGCATAATGGCATGCAGGAGCGGCTGCTGCTGCGGCTCCGGTCCGATAAACGAGGATAACGCGCGGTTCCTGCTGCTGGCGCTGTTCATCGTTGTCTATCTCCTGTGCGGGGCCGCCGTCTTCTCTGCGCTGGAACACCCAAAGGAGAGAGAAGCGAAGGAGCGCTGGGCGCAGAGGTTCGAACATTTCAGCCAGAAGTACAACCTGAGTAAGAAAGAGCTGAATAACTTCCTGAGGAACTACGAGGAGGCGAACGTGGCGGGGATCCGCGTGGACGCAATCAGACCTCGATGGGACTTCACGGGCGCTTTTTACTTCGTAGGAACTGTGGTGTCAACCATCGGTGAGATGAAGATGCTGGCCTCTGCAAACTCAGTCAGATACATCACTTTTTTCGTTCTTTTACATAATCAGTTTCTGGGTTTTTGTTTCGTGACTCTGTGCTTTTGGTGGATGCAAATAGCAAACTCCCACATCAATGCGTCTCTTCATCACTTTATATTCCTTTCTCCCGGGAATGTAAAGACTGGCCAAATGAAACGCAGTAGCAATCTTTACTGAAAAGTAGGCAGATCCACTTCAGCATCAGTTTAGAGAGTTGACTCAGTGCTTACAGTGTGGTTCAACAGAACTACACACCCTCTCTCACACACAAACCTTTTAATGCCTACTTCAGAGATTTGTCCTTGACTGTTATTTCTCCATTTCAGGACTGGCTGCCCGTTTGAGAGCTTTCAAGTCTTTAGTGTCAGTGAGGCAGACAAAAACACAGCCATCACTCACCGTTCTGCAGCTGATCCTTTTTTTTTTTTTGTCAAAACTGCTCCTCTGATTTGTGCTTTTTAAGTCTTTTCAGATTTTTTCATGTTGTGGACAGGTCATGTTTGCAGCCATTATAACAACTTGATTGGAGTTAATTTGTTTGTAATGACTGTAACTGGCTTGCCCGTGGCAGTTTAAATGAGTGGACTAGCTGAACATATAGAAGTACTCTCCTTATATAGCTTAATTCTTTGGGTTTTCAAGTGAAAGTGCCTCAAAAACAGACCTGAAACCACACTTTCCTCTGCTCGAGTGTCAGCCGTTGTGCACTTTTCCCTCTGACAGTGCACAACAGCTTTATTTAAACAGACATTTAATCCCACCTTAGTTTAGCTTCTAAGGATTAAAAAACAAAACAGGATTGTCTTTTTGAGGTATGACTTCACAGTTATTCGTGATACAAGCGCAGGGGGAAACAGCACCTTTGATCATGTTATAAGTAACAAGAGACGATCTCTGATCTTACAAATGACCTTAAAGTAATTTGATGGTATATTAATCGCTGTGTCCAGCCACTTCAAAACAATCATATGTAAATTGTTATAATATTGAATTCTTCCCCAGTTTCATCAGTCCCTCTTCATCTTTATTTCCAACAATCACCTCTCAGTGTTTGCCAGGGAAAGCCCCGTTAGGAACACATCATCATTTTGCATCTTCTCTGAGAGCACTGTGTGTATCACAGCTTGGATGAATGTGTCTCGATTATCAAAGAACAGCAGCCTGAGTGTATGCGTAGGCACAAGAAGTCTATTTCAAAGGCATCTCGTATGTGTGCTGAGGAAACCAAGTATAATTCATTATGTTTAGAGGTCGACTTCACTGAGTAGACTGGTGAAAAAAATCCCTTCTCTTCAGTTTCTTCTGAGTATTTGAGTATTTTTATTACAGATATGTAATAATGTCGTCTGTTGACTGGCTAACTGTCAAATTTAAAGCACCACTGCGACGTTTAAGACAGCGGATCTATTATTTGATGGAAAACTAGATGACAGTTTCAAATCTATATTAAACAAGCTTATGAGGTGCTTTAGACTGTCAGGGGGAACTGTAAAAAAAAGGTAAAAAAGAGCATAAACATTATGAACAATTTATGAGTACAACACATTAAAAACTGGGTAAGAAAAAACAAGTGTATCCAGAAAGGAGGCCGTTACAGCTGAGTAACTGCAGGCTTAATAACGTAGCAAACATCCAATCGCAGTTTAAATTTGAATCCTGAGTCGACTTTACAAATGTAGAAGAAGTGATGTGATGTTGGACTCCACTGTGGCAGGACTCCCACAAATTAGTGGCTTCACTGTAAGACTTTGTCATATTTTATATCCTCTGCAGTAACACTGGTATAATCACTAAAACACATTCATAAAGATCCTATTTTTACATTTCTGTTTTTCTATTTGTGAAAAAAAACTTGCCAACTAAGCTAAAGGGTTGTTTCATGCTGCGTACATCCTGTAAAGACACAATCGAGTTATTATTTAATGATTATTATTGATCAAGAAGCAAATAATCACCCAAAAAAGACAAACTTTAGCTGTGCAACCCCAAATAACCCCGACTGTGTCCTGAGAGCGCTGTAATGGCGCTGCAATTTTACCTTTTTTCTTTGAAGCGCCGCATATCTTGTTCACGGGACTCATCAACATCAAATTTACAAAACAAGTGGAAAGAAAAACGCATCTATAAAATCCAGGCCATTTGGCTTTATTGTTGCATTTGGATGAAATCTCTGTTTCAATTAGCACCATGAGATCCTTTCTGAATGTGAAGGCAATCAAACCCTCCACAAGACGCCTGCCTCTGGCATGGAGGCAGCTAGTCACGCTGCACCGTGTGTTTTTCCTGAGTGGATACAGTCATGTTTAACTTTGTTTTTAGTAAAAAGGACGATCATATTGTTAAACAATAATTTGTCACACGAGCGCGTATAACTATGACGTTTCCACTCTAAAATAAAAGCCAGAGTTTTTCAACAATTGGTCAAGAAGAAGAAGAAGAGCAGCAGAGAGACAGACGGCACTTCATGAGCTTTAGTGTTAAATGAGGGATGAAAAGACATCAGTGAGAGTGGTGCAGCTGAAAGACCTCATGTTCTGACTCCCATTTTCTTCATCTGCCAGTTCAGAAGAGACAAAGTCAGTCACAGAAAAACATCTTCAGATCCCGTTGGAATAAAAATCTGCAAAATCTGTTTGACCTTTAAAAATCTGAAGAGAAAAAAGCTACACCTGAGGCGTGGGGTGTCTCCACTGCGTCTTTTGCCAAAATAGTGTGGAAAAAAATACAGTGAAATGTGAGACTGGAACACCTCGGCTCTCAAACTGAGTGTTGCTGCACAGAGAGACAAAGCGAGAGAGGGTTAGCATGTCACCAATGGCAACCCTGTGGAGGAAAGCGGTCGCATGAGCACGTTTTTCACTTAGTAGGAGTAGAGAGTTGTAATTGGCCGTCTTTGTTGATGGCAGATAGGAAGAGAGCTTGATTTAAAAGATAAAGCAGCTGCAGGTTGGTAGCCACTTTTCTCTAGTTTGCTTGTGTGTAAGAAAAAAC
Organism: Haplochromis burtoni; assembly: GCF_018398535.1. Classification (NCBI taxonomy): domain Eukaryota; kingdom Metazoa; phylum Chordata; class Actinopteri; order Cichliformes; family Cichlidae; genus Haplochromis; species Haplochromis burtoni. Next base: position 1,825,125 of record NW_024582383.1, on the reverse strand, counting down.
CCAGAAGTTATGGGCAGGACTCGCATTTTCAAGTGAAGGTGACGTTTTAACGTACGAGAACTCTTTTAGTCTGTCCTTTCATTCAAAGATGATCCGTACAAGCTGAGGATTTTAAGTTCTCTCATTAATCATTTTTCCTCTGACTTTGTCCTTTTTTACATGTAGCACAGTGTAGCGACAGCATGATGCTGCTTTGCGAGTGTAAGGAAGGAAACAAAATAGCCTCATACAGTTTTAAACTAGTTTCATGAAGTAGACGTGTGGTATGCAGCCTTGGTTATACTCTGCTAACACAGCCAGCAGCCTGACAGCAAAGCAGTCCTTCCTGTTTAGTCTCAGTTACACTTTCCGTGTCCGTGATTTCGCTTCGGTCCAAATGTTGTTATCAGATGGAGAGTGTCAGGGTCTGTGTGCATGACCTCACAGGTCTGACCATACAGAGTTTAGATTACAATACCCCAACTACACATGCTCCCCAGTCAGGTGGCAGACTTCAAACTGGGCGCCAGCAGAGTTGGCGAGCTTAGCTCCTAGCATCGTTGCAGACATGGCAAGTAAAATCGAGAGTCCACAGATGTGACAAGCCACAGCTCAGTCATCAACGCCTTTGGTAAAAAGAAAAAAAAGAAGCTTGATGTTTGTGAAAATGTGCATCAAACCAAATTCTTTTAAGGTTTCTGTCTTGACTTTAGTTGCTGATGATGATGAGGATGATTTTCCTCTAAGAGTGACCATAAAGTAATCTTATCACATCAAACCATTATCTTTTCCTAAACGTCTTCAAACAGATTTGGTGTCTAAAAGTAACAATAGTGTAACATCCATCAACCTTCACCTTAAGGCAGTGGGGGAGACTATCCTGGAGGACATTAGGTGAAAAGCTAGATCAGACTCTGTTGGTCTTTATATGACCTCTGGCTTCTGTTAGTCTATTTTAAGGCTTTTGTCAGAAGGTCTTTCTGCTAAAAAGCACTGAAGGCAGATTTCTACCACGACAATCTTTGTCAGTGTAGCTACAAAGCTCACATCACAACACTGAGAGTGTTCGGCTGTAGTACTAGAGAGGGTAAAGACCAATAAATGTGAGCTTCCACTGCTATTGTCATCTTATAATGATAGCAGTAACACTGTGTAAATTTACTCTCACTACGTGATCTATTTCTCTGTGTGTGAACGTCAGGGTTTGGGATGACAACCCCGGCCACCATTGGAGGAAAAGTCTTCCTGATGTTTTATGGCCTGCTCGGCTGTGCGGCTACCATCCTGTTCTTCAACCTCTTCCTGGAGCGTGTCATCACCGTCATTGCCTTTGTCCTTAAGTCGTGCTACGAAAGACGTCATAACAAGGCTGTGCTGCCACAAAACGGACGTCAAGTCTCTGAGGGAAACGGAGCAAGTGGAGCCGGGGAGGAACTTGCAGGCTGGAAGCCCTCAGTCTACTGCGTTATGCTCATTTTAGGAGCGGCAGCCGTTTTGGTGTCTTGCTGCGCCTCGCTGATGTACTCCGCAGCGGAGGGTTGGGGCTACCTGGACTCGCTTTACTTCTGCTTTGTAGCCTTCAGCACCATTGGGTTTGGAGATATGGTTAGCAGTCAGCGAGTCGCCTACGAAGGCCACGCTACGGTTGCGTACAGGCTGGGCAACTTCTTCTTCATCCTGACCGGCGTCTGCTGCATCTACTCCCTCTTCAATGTCATCTCCATCGTCATCAAGCAGGTACTCAACTGGCTGCTGAGGAGGCTGGAGGCCCCCTGTCGCTGCTGTTTCCCCAGGAGGGGTCACCACCCGCACCGGCATCCCCGTCGGAATGTGGTGGCCCCGGGCCACCTCCGTGCCCGCAGAGACCCATCCATCGAGACAGACGCCATTAACGAGAGCGAGACCGACACTGGACGCAGGTTGTCTGGGGAAATGATTTCCATGAGGGACTTCTTAGCAGCCAACAAGGTGAGAGTAGACTGACCACTCGTGTGACTCTGCACCTGGTGAATGAAATCACACCTGTCTTTACAAGCAAGCAGTTCATTCTTAGAGTAATCTGATGACTGACGCGAGTAGTGGAGGGAAAACTCCTTTGTCCTGCTGCTGTCAGATGTCTCTTTATGAGCCATAACCTCCACGTGATTACCGGTGCATATATGTTATTATTAAAACTGATCAAAATATTTGTATTCGCTGTACATATGTGTGAAAAAATACGGGGGAGAATTCCTATTTTGATACAAGCTTATGCTTCATATTCAGTGTCTTATGTTTGGCTGCTGAGCTGCTGGGCTGCATGCATATGCAGCGTCAAAGTTCTTTGAATATCAACAGCTAAGCAACCACCGGCACTGCTCATTCAGCAGCTCTTGTGGCCCCTCAGGAGTGTCAGTTGTCCATACATTTCCATATCTACTACTCCACCATGTAGACAAGACTAATGAGCAGTGTGAGCTGCAATTAGATGTCAAAAGTGTGCGCCCTTCTGCACTGGATCAGAAATCCTTCTTAGATCTTTCTTTACAGGTCCTGGAAGTCCTGACTGAGAAAATTAGAAGGCCAAATGGTTTAATTCTGCTGAACTGACACAACATTTTTGTGAAACCAAGAATAGGTTAACTGTCTTGTGTTGTGTTAGGATTGTTAGTGGAAATATAAGATGAATGAAATTTTGTACAGTTCAGGAAACTGAGTTTAATCGTCTGATTCAGCCTCAGAACAAGCTGATGAATCAGAAACCTGTGTGAATACTTTTTATCAAGCCGTAGGAACTCATGTCTTTGTGTGTTGGTTGATGGTAAAATTTATTGCAAATTATGATATTTCCCTGTTAGAGTGAAGCACGGTTTCTAACCTCTGAAGCACCACATGTTCATTTGCGCTTCTTTTTTACGTAAAACATAATAATTTATGGGTAATTGATGGTAATCGATTTCAGTCTGAAAATGTGAGCCTGGAATTTCACTGGAGCAGCTGCTAAATCTGAGAGACCACCTTTGAACGTTATGTACTGCTAATACAACAATAACAGAGAGAAAAGGGGCGGGGGGGATATATCACAGAAATCAGCAACTTATAACAAAACTTATAACCTTCTTTACAAGTACAAACACTTTATAGTAATCTCCACTGCACAGTTAAAATAACTTAGCACTACCAAAGGCTTTAACTTTTTATTAAGGTGGAAATGCTGTTTGCACGATAAACCTGCAGCAGAATAATGGGCAGAGTTTGCTTTTCGGCCGGTTCCCTGTAAGCTCTGCTTTCATTATGACAGTCCGTCTGCCACTGTGTGCCCGTCTCAGGGGAAAGCAAAGGCTTAATTGCGAAACCAAAACAGGAAGAGGACAGTGCGTTTGTGTTCCCTGGTGTCTATCTGTAGCTTTCCCCAGCTAGCTAAAACGGTGGATGCTGGAGCAGTTGGAGTAGCTGTGAAAAGTCTACGAGATAAAAGAGAAAGAGTCGAGGTAAACAAGGTGAAGCGAGCGAGGGAGAGAGTGATGGTATAATAAGGCTGTACCCCAGATGGGTATTCATTCATGGAGAAAGATCTGATGGTTTAGAGGGTTCAAAAGCTCCGGTGGCGTGACTTCCATGAGCTCATTAAGTTACAAAAGCTCTGTACTTATTAACCTGATACAACTGGGCGTTTAAAAACTGTGAGGTCTCTGAGACAGCAGCGAAGGGGGTGTGTGCGTGTGTGTCTAAGGCATGTTAATGTAAGTCTGTCCGTTCCACATCAAAGCGTTGCTTTCACTAACAGCAAAGGAACAAGAAGGGAGGTTGAGCCTTGGAAATTCAGCTAGAAATATGTACATTTGCAACATTTTTCCAAATTTCAAAGGACGATTTTGTATCCAGATTAGGAGGTGGCTGATGTAACTTGTAGTTGGTAACACAAACGAGCTTTTGCTCCATGTTCAACTTTCCACCTGTCTCCCTCTAATCCACAGTCTTGTATTCTGTCTTGCCTCTACTGCCCTTCATTCCTCTTTTCTCCGGAGCATACCTCCACCTCGCCATACTCTCGTCCACCTGCTCCCTACTCTACAGATTAAAGTGTTATCTGCAAACATTATAGTCCAGGTCTGCCTGGCCTCATCTGTCAGTCTGTCCATCAATTTTCAATTCAATTCAATTTAAATAGCGCCAAATCACAACAAAAGTCGCCTCAAGGTGCTTCATAGATACAGAGAAAAGCCCAACAATCATATGACCCCCTATGAGCAAGCACTTTGGCGACAGTGGGAAGGAAAAACTCCCTTTAACAGGAAGAAACCTCCGGCAGAACCAGGCTCAGGGAGGGGCGGGGCCATCTGCTGCGACCGGTTGGGGTGAGAGAAGGAAAACAGGATAAAGACATCACCACTGCAAACAACAAGGGGCTGATGGAATCCACTTGTGACTCCTACCTCACCACTTTCTTGTCCTGCACCACCCTCACATACTTCTCTGCACCTCCTGACTTCCTCATACAATGCCACAGTTCCTCTTTTGGTACCTATCATATAGTTTCTCTAGTTCCATAGAGGCAGAGTGAAGTTTTTTCTGACCTCTATACTTCTTCATCAACACTCTCAAAGCAAACATTGCATCTGCTCTTTCTCAGATTAAAGCAATACTGCAGCTCACTGATTGTCACCTCCCTTCTCAGCGTAGCTTCAACAACTATTTCACACGTCTTCATGGTGTGTCTGATCGGTTTTATCCCTCTGTAGTTACTACAGCTCTTCCCATCATCCTTGTTCTTGTAAACTGGTACCAGTACACATCTTCTCCATCCTCTCATTCTCCTCATAATAAACCATGATGTGCCAAAACAAACAAAACAGTCTAAAAATTGTGCCTCAATTTGGATCATCTGCAGGAGCGGCCACATTTTTGTAAACATTTGCAGCTTTCTAACCTCCGAGCTAGCATACGCACTCACAATATATCCTCTTTCTACTGGCTGAAAAATGTATCCTTTGATTGGCCTCTTGATTTCTGCTATAAAGCCAAGATGGCAAGCAACGGGCGTCAGAGGTGTGTGGTGTTTCAAGTGTTTGTGGTGCACTTATTCACCCAAAACAGTATGGAGGTGAACCGTGTGCCAGGTTTGCCAAAGTCAGCAGATACACTGTATTTACTCACCCATCCAATTCATTGAATTCAGGTGTTCCAATCACTTCCATGGCCACAGGTAAAATAAAGCAGCTGGGAATGGAGAAAGCAAAGTCCTTAAAACCATAAAGTCCTGACCTGACAGTGGATACATTTACACCCGATTATATACAAAACAAGCCTGTTGCATTTTCTGCTCTTTGTTGTGCAGAAAAAAAATCAAAGGTAAAAGTTGCTGAGTGGCAAAAGTTAAATCACTGACACTCGCGTCAATACTTTTCACCTTTGTTTGCTTAAAGCAGCCCACTAAAGAAGAAATACCATCTGGCAGCTTTTTAATGCACCTGTGAAATCAGATGCTGCCGTTCGATCTGTGTTTGTTTGCCAAGACTTTATAGCTTGAATGTACCACTTCACTTTCCCCAGTTTTCTGCAGTTTCCATTTCCTCTTGTGATGACTTTTTTTAATCTCTTCCTCTAGGTGAACTTGGCCATTATGCAAAAGCAGCTTTCGGAGATGGCAGTCGGGAACCAGCGCCAGTCCAGCTCCAGTTCACGTCAGAACGGCTTCTCGGGAGGGGTGGGTGCACTGGGCATCATGAACAACCGCCTGGCAGAGACTAGTGTGGACAGATAGGGAGAAACAGTCTTTTAAAGGAAACAAAAGACACACGAGAAAGAGTATGACACTTACACTGAGCGCCGCCTCCCCGAGGAAGAAGAAGCTTTGATGTTGGAGGAGGAAGGCTGACCCCAGCAGCTACTGCTTAGACGGAAACCATCTCAGCCCAGCTTCTTGCCAAGAACTTGGCTAGATGAAAGATGCACGATAGCGTGCTGGATTTCCACATCTGGACCAGGCGTGCTGGAATGTTCCCCTGTGAGGAATCCAGTTTCCATGGTGATAAATAAAAGCCTGCCTAAAGCCTGTATCTAAGCTTTAAAGCCTGATGCACTACGTGCTGCTTCACATAGACCTGCAACTTTCACTCATCCGCAGTACTTCACAACACTTACTACGACTCTGCCCGGTCCATGAAAGGTATTATTGTCAGAGAAGTAGCTTTAATAAAGGTGGTGTTTCTTCAGTCTCACAGCAGTCATTGCACAAAGCCCTGTGTCATGTTTGGAAAGTAAAAAAGACGGGAAAACATGACTAACTAAAGAGATTTTAGTTCTACGCTCACGGCATTTGTGGTAAATGTTTCACAGCCATGTTGTTACACTATTCAGTGGCTCGCATCCATTCATTAAAACAACAAATAGCAACAACAAAGACAGAATCTCCCTCATTACAACCCTGAGCAGCCCTGCCCTCTGCAGAATCAGAGAGCCCGCACTGATCCCCATTATGTAGGATTTCTGTTTACTCCGAGTTTGTTTCACATTAGTCAAGCACAAATACAGAAATTGTGGCATTTTCATATTTTGTTGTGACACAGGCCTGCTGGTGTTTGGTACTGATACAAATGAGGTAAAAACATGTAGTTCCAGGGCTCATTATTACATTTTGGCTCAGTGCTGCTTGCTGTTTCTTTTTCTGTTAGTCTGGATCCACACGACAAGTGCAATAAACAATTAGAAGAATATTCGAGGAGCCAAAGCCAATTCCTTGTGTTGCAAATTTAAAACCAAAAGTGATCTGCAGCAACTCCAAAGTGTTTTACCTCCAATGTTTTACCTCCTCGCCAGGTTTCATGAAACTCGGCCTGATAGTTTTTGTCTAAGCTGGCTGACAGACGACAGGCTCTGTATCCTCAGCAGAGGAAAATAACTGAGGTAGCCGTGTAAATACTTCTGACTCGGCCTCAGGCACAGAGTGAGCATTGTCAGATCTGTTGTCAGAGGTTTGGGTTCTAAGGAGAATATTATGGATCCAAAATGTAGCCAAGCATACAGCATGGAATTATATCTGGGATAATTTTCCCCATTGAGATCTGATGAGCTTTCAAAGTGCTCCTTTAATTTTTTTTAGCAGTTCATATTTTGACCATATTAAGATATTTTCCCCTTCAACATGTATTACAATAATGGTCTGGCTTTCTGCACTGAAATTACAGGGTTGTTATCCTCCGGGCTCCACCTCTGACAGTACCTGCTGTACATGTGACTTAAAGCGTGTAGAAGAGGCTCAGCAGAAATGTTGATGACACGAATTCATTTAAATGTCAGTATTTTAAAATAGGCATGGCTTTCCCTGCAGCTCTCCCCTCCACTTCACATGGGGTTCAAATCTCAGTCTCTCCAGGGAGACGTCCTGTACACGTTGCATCTACGGAGTTATTTTTTTCTCTTCATGCTTCTTTATACAGCTCATCTGATTTGTTCTGAAAAGACCTGTATTTTTTCACAGACTTTCTGCAGCTTGACGACAGAGCCGAGAAGGGGTGCAGGAGTGTAGTTCACTCTCAGACCACTTGAATTACAATATGCTGAAAGGTTATTATGGATGTTTTTGTCTGCCCCAGCTTTAAGTGCGTCTCATGACCGAAGATGAAGAGCAGAGAGAGAATACTCTTGAGTTTTGTCTTGATGAGATGACAGCCATGCAAACCTGCCAGGGAAGTAAGATCCCTGCATGTAGTATTAGTACAACACAAACTGCCAATTGTAGTTTTTTTTCTGTCTACTTCTCTTTGAAATAAAGAAAATACCCCAAATTTAATATGGTGCATCTACCATTGTACATGTTGGTTTTTGGGTGTCACTGGTTGCTTCAAAGAAAAGCCGTGGTCCTGACAGCAGACCACTGTGCTGAATTTCCCCACTGAATGCCACCTGATTTTAGCTTCACCACAGACTGAGTGAAAGCACAGAGAAGTGGGGGGGGGTGCAAAAAATGTAAAATGGTAAAACTGGGAGCACACACTTTTTTTTAGAAACACAATCAAGGTTTGCAAAAAATGGCAGGTTGATCCTTTAGAAAGTTGGCTCGTTGTCAAAGTCAGCTGGCTCTGCTACTGCACGTTCATTATGGGCTGACAGAATGCCCGGGTGTTTCATGGACGAAGCCTGGAAAACTTTTCGCTGTAGAACAAACAAGGACATTTCTATATTTTCATCAAGTAAACTAACCTGAAAATACACATTTAGACTGATTCTTTGCTACGGACACACAAACGCAGTCACACACAAACTATTCAAACGGAGAAGAATTATGAATATGTCAATATGCCTACATGGATAATAACAGCTTTGAAGAAATGTGTGTTCCTGTTTGTGTGTCTCAGAGTGCACAGATACATTATGAGTGAGACAGCAGAGCCACGGGCAGATGTAGACACACAAAGACTCTTTGTCAAAGCTCTTTTTTTTTAAACAAGTCACGACACCACCCAGAGAGCGACTGATACCACTGTCATATCCACTCTGTTTGATACGCACTCTAATGGAGGAGCCACGTGGGATGTGACAATATAGTTGATTCCACACTGCTGCACGGGTGGCCTCAGTGTGCTCCACCTTTCATGCTTCACTGAGAATAAACCTAATAGGTGGCTATTTTATTATTATGCTTGCAGCAGGTGATAAAACGTTGTGTACCAGGGTAAAAAAAAAACCATCATGTGTGAATACAGCAATTTTGGGAATAACTGAAAGTGGTTGTAGTTATCAGACTACAGAAAATGCAAATGATACTAAAGAAAGTCAATAAAGCGTCAGCATTATACAGGTACTTTAAAGGACAGCAGCTGCCATGCAGTGACTTTGCACATGTTTGACTACAGGGATTAGCAACACAGCACAGCTAATTACCTTAAACTTTTTAATAAACTTTTTAAAGCATATGCAGTGTGCACATAACTCTTCATACGTCATGTGCCTGAGTGTGTCAGGGGAGAGTAAACAGCAAATCAGCCAATTAAATAGTGTCTGTGAACACCGAGGCTGTGAGATTCAGCTGGTGCTACCTAAACATATGCAGAGTGAACGCTGGATGTTCACAAGCAGCACCTTAGAAAGAGCGAAATCTCTGCAGCTCCCTCCAGTTGACTGCAAGGACGTTAATGCTTCTCTTAATGCCGTACATACATCAAAGTCTACTTTCTGTTTGTGTTCTTTGAACATCAACCAATAAATTGACTTTTTGTCTTTCTGCAAACACGGGACTCTACTCACTCTCTTGTCTATTTACGTGGCTCACAAGATTAATAATCAGCCACTCTATGCAGTAATGTGCGGTTAAACCTTGGAAACACACGACATGTGATGTTCATTAAAGTTAATTTAATAAACAAAAGTGACACTTCATTAAATGAATATATTACAGCAGAGTGCAGTCAGTAACCAGCAGAAAGTCAAAGTAATGCTAATAATTACAGATTTAACAGTAAGATGTTTAATAATTAGAGGTTTGTGCTGCTGTTTAAAGTCAACTAATGGTCAAAGAGTCATATGGAGTTACATATACATATACACAGATCAGGTATAATATGATAACCACCTGCCTCATACTGAGTTTGTCCCATGGACTCCATTAGACCGCTGATTATGCTCTGGTATAGTCCAGAGCATAATCAGCATAATGAGTGGCGATGTGGGGCCTCCATGGATGGGACTTGTTTTTCAGGCACATCCCACAGATGCTTGATTGCATTGAGGTCTGGGGAATTTGGAGGCCAAATCAACACCTCAAACTCGTTGTTGTGCTCCTCAAACCATTCCTGAACCACTTTTGCTTTGTAGAAGTGTGATTTCTGCTGCTGAAAGAGACCTCAGCCACGAGGGAATACTGTTTCCATGAAAGGGTGTACATGGTCAGCAACAATGTTTTGGTAGGTGGTACACGTCAAAGTAAGACCCAAGGTTTCACAGCAGAACATTTCCAAAAGCATCACACCTGCTGGTTTTCTTCCCATAGTTCATCCTTGTGCCAGGTGTTCTCCAGGTGTGCACATGCACCCGGCCATCCACATGATGTAAAACAAACCGTGATTCCTCAGAGCAGACTAATTACTTCCATTGCTCCATGGTCCACTCTGATGATCAGGTAGCCATTGTTGGTGCTTTCAGCAGTGGACTGGAGTCAGGATGGGCACTCTGACTGGTCGCAGGCTCTGCAGCCACACACACAAGAAACTGCGCAGCTCTGTGTATTCTAGCACAGTTTTGGTATCAGAACTAGTGTTAACTTTGTGAACAATTTAAACTACAGTAGCTCAAGTGTTGGATCGGACCACACAAGCCAGCTTTCATTCTCTATGTGCATCAGTGAGCCTTGACCCTCCATGCTTTAGAGACTTATTTGCCTTACTGATTATTGCTTTTAGAAATTAATGTGAACAAAATACCATGCACAACAACAAAAACAATAAAACTGAACATGTTTATGCTAGAAAGATTACCATAAAGAAAGTATGTTTGTAAAAACCATAATTCGTTTCCCTATAATTATAATACACTTGGAGGTATTCATAACACTTTCTGGTGGTAAGTGTTGTCAGGAGGTCCAGCAGGTCAGCTACTAAATCAGAAGGTTGGTGGTTCAATCCCTGGCTACTTCAGGCAAGGTACTAACCCCACTTTGCTCTCTGATGGGGTGTGAGTGTGTTTGAATGTTAGATAAAAAGCACTTACATAGAGAAGAACTGCTTGTGTGAACTGGTGAGTCAAGTGGTGCAAAACATTTTGAGTAGTCAGGTAGAGTAGAAAAGCACTATAGTTACAATTCCACATACTTCACTTCTTCCACATTTGTCATGTTACAGCATTATTTCAAAATGAATTAAATTAATTTTTCACCTCAATACTCTACACAAAATACACAAATAAAAATTAAAAATAAAATACAAAAATATAACATGTACAGTATTCACAGCCATGACAGTCAAAATTGCATGGAGTTTGCCAAAAGTCACCTGAAGGACTCTCAGACCATTAGAAACAAAATCTCTGCTCTGATGAAACAAAGATTGGCATCGTTGGCCTGAATGCCAGGCCTCATGTCTGGAAGAAACCAGGCACCACTCATCACCTGGCCAGTACCATCCCTACAGTAAAGCATGGTGGTGGCATGTATCATGCTGTGGGGATGTTTTTGTGCAGCAGGAACTGGGAGAAGAGTCAGGGTTGAGAAAAAGATGAATGCATCAATGTACGGAGATGTCCTTGATCATAACTTACTCCAGAGCACTCTGGAACTCAGATGGAGCAAAGGTTCATCTTCTAAAGGGCAATGACCCAAAGCACACAGCCAAGATAACAAAGCAGTGACTTTGCTACCACTCTGTGAATGTCCTTGAGTGGTCCAGAAAAATCCCAGACTTAAAACTGATTCAAGATCTCTGGAGAGATCTGAAAAGGGCTGCACAGCTCCCATCCAGCCTGATGGAGCTTGACTTGTTCTGCAAAGAAAAATGGAAGAAACTGCCCCAAAACTTTTAACGTCATACTCAAAAATGGACTGTAATTGCTGCAAAACATTCTTCAACAAAATATTGAGCAAATGACACGTGGGACTTGTTTTTTAAAGTGGTTTTGAACAAAATGTGGAAGAAGTGAAGCACTGTGAATTCTTTCCAGATCCACTGTATGTAATACCACTTAAATTAGATGATGTGTTTGGCAAAGATGTTCAAAATTTGGACTGAAGTCTGCAAACATCTCTATCCCTAAAATGAATTGTGAACAAAAAATATCTGTGTCCTTATTAAAATGTACTAAATTGGTGACTTACTTTCTCTACTTATCAATTGCTAAGTATTCACTTTAAGTTTTTCTATGCTAATCAATAAAAGTAGGACCAGTTGTTTTTTGTTTTATTCCACAGTAACTACATAATAATGTTTAATATCACGTAGAATTCGTTCACGGCTTTGGTCGATAACCTTATACAGAACGTTAAATAAAACATAGAGGTTTTTGCCAACTCACTTCTCCATGCAGTGAAACTCTTCCGGCTGACACATTTTTGTCCTGGAGTGTTGCCGTACTGTGACGTCACTCGATAGCGACGAGCAACAATGGTAAGTGAGCAAGCAATTTTCTCTACGGCTCTTAAAATTAAAATATTGAAACCTGTTATTTGCTACTTAAACCTTATTCTTCTAATTTTAAACTCCAATATACGCGCTGCCACGTTCTTTCAGACTATTTTATGTATAACATGTGGAGTAAAAATGGAATTAAACATAAACATCAGTCTGCTAGCGAAAGGAAAGGCTAGCGACATTTGCTTTTTTCCTCGGGTGCCGTTGTCGAAGCTCTCAGCCATCTAAGCCATTCATATTTTCGATCGATGATTTCATCTATTTTTCTAATGTTAGTAATGTTTTAAAAAGCACAACGGGTTCTCTGTTAAAGTTTGTTTTTCCCGTGGTGTAAAATAAAGGCCAGCACTTTCCAGTTGCCTGTGAGGCGCTAAATATATCGCTGAGCTAACTGGTGATTTTGGCTTACAGATATAATCGTCTGTAAGAGACAAAGTGAACTCGTTCTTTAATTTCTACTGTGTTAACACAAGTGTGTTTTTCTTCTAGGGACAAAGCCAGAGTGGAGGCCACGGTCCAGGAGGAGGCAAGAAGGATGACAAGGTGAGAATGCCAGCTGATTGTTTTGGTAGCAAAGGTTTATCTTTACAGTGACGTCTGAACAAGTACCTCGTACCTTCTTGTCACTATTTTTTTTATTTCCAATACTGTGCAAAGGTTTTCATGCCACATTTTACTTCTAATGAACCAGACTTGTTTTTTTTAATGTGGCATGGTAATGAACCCAACACAGTAAAAGCATTTGTGGATAGAATATTACGCAATGGAACACCATCAGTCAAGGATTGGCCTCCACAGAGCCTGGACTTAAAATATTATTTAAACTCTGTGGGATAATCTTGACAGAACAGAAAAAATATGTGCATTTTTCTCCATGACTGTACAACAGACGAGTGCCAAATGAAAGACATGAAACTGAATTCTTACCTCTAAAGTGAGGGGATCTGGTGGCTTCCTTACATAGTGGGTTGCATTTTGCTGGCGTCATGGTTTGAGGAAATGGATTGTATGTATTGGTATGTATTCAAAGGTCCTACATAATAGGCTGATAGGATGTGTTTATGTTGTTACATAAGTAGTTTGAGCTTTGAAACTGTATATAATGTTTCCCACTGTTAATTTGTTCTTTTTCTGCTAAATGAAGGATAAGAAAAAGAAGTATGAGCCTCCAATACCCACCAGAGTTGGCAAGAAAAAGAAGAAGACCAAGGGACCAGATGCTGCAAGCAAACTACCATTGGGTAAAGGAGTGAAAAGCTTTGCACTGGGAACAAAAATCTCTGCTGCCAGCTTGTTTTCCTGTAGATCAGAAAATTGACATTCATAATTACATTTTATTCCATGCTTTTATTCGATATTCTGTGTGAATTCATTGGATGCATCCCTGGACACTTTGTTTTTACTCAAGATATCATGGATAATTGCCAGTTTCTGAAGTTGAAATCTTTTCCTTTGTGTGACATAATATTTGTGGTTGTATCAACTGGGTTATATGCTGTGCATCTTTTTGACGTTCTGCTTGTTTGCTTTCAGTTACACCTCACACTCAGTGCCGCCTGAAGCTGCTGAAGCAGGAACGGATCAAAGACTACCTGCTTATGGAGGAAGAGTTTATCAGGAACCAGGAGCAGATGAAGCCCCTAGAAGAGAAACAGGAGGTCAGCATTTGCACCTCAAATACCACACTTCTTTCTGTGTTGCAGGTCTGGGTGAAATGAAGTTACCAAAAACAAAACAGTAGTGTTGGGGATCTTGTCAAAATTAATTATTAATTTAACTAATTTAAATAATTATGACCTCAGAATTCAAATTCATCATGCAGTACCACCTGAATAGCATCTGACTTCCAATGACTTCCTTTTTCAAAATGACAATGATCCCAAACACATTGCTGTGCAGTAAAAGCATATCTGGGTTAAAAACACACAGTGGAGCTTTAATTATGCTGAGGTCTGGCTTGTTTTTGTAACCCAGATACCTCAGCATAATTAAAGCAGCGTGAGATCATCTTGACAGTATTTGTACCCGACTTCATTTTGTGCTCCATGTCTGGATCAAATGAAGTTACTCCAGTGCTGTTTGTGTTTACAGGAGGAAAGGTCAAAGGTAGATGACCTGCGGGGGACCCCCATGTCTGTAGGCACTCTGGAAGAAATCATAGATGACAACCATGCCATTGTGTCCACCTCAGTGGGATCAGAGCACTACGTTAGTATCCTGTCCTTTGTGGATAAGGATCTTCTGGAGCCAGGCTGCTCTGTCCTGCTCAACCACAAGGTAATATTAATATTTTCTTATTTACAGTGAAGACCAAAAAAAAAAGTGTTAATGAACTTCCCAGCAGTGTTTTTGACCCAACTCCACCACCTAACTTAATACTCATTGACCTTGGGTCAGTGAGTATTAATCAATTCCCCAAAACTGAATTTAGCTGACCTCAAAAATTCACACTAGTTGTCTTGTGTTTGTATATTATTGTAGGTTCATGCTGTGATTGGAGTACTGATGGACGACACTGACCCCTTGGTGACGGTGATGAAGGTGGAAAAAGCCCCACAAGAAACCTATGCTGACATCGGAGGACTGGACAATCAGATCCAGGAGATTAAGGTACACTATGACAAGAAGCCAGAAGCCAAACTGACGTCTTATAGTGAAGTGCTTCTTTTTAGAGATTAACTGCATTTTTAAACAAATTTCTAACAGGAGTCAGTGGAGCTGCCTCTTACACATCCAGAGTATTATGAAGAGATGGGCATTAAGCCTCCCAAAGGAGTCATCTTATATGGACCACCTGGCACAGGTAAGTCTCTGAACTGTGGGTTTAGGCTCTTAAAAAATTTTTCTCCTGCCAACAAACATTAGTGTCCACACTGATATTAGTCATGCTGTAGGGAAATAATAACCTATGAAATCATTTTAGTGGTTTTGTGTCATCTCTCCATTCATCCTACTTCTTAGAAGTTTTAAGATCCTTTTCAGATCTAACCTTTAAATATTAATACTTTTCTGTAATTTTCAAACTCCATTATAAGGCACTATAATATGATATTCAGTGTGAAATCAGCTGTTAAATCTGGTGTAATTTGAAAGAAAAACTCTGCCATCAGTTCTTTTTAATAAAGTGTCCAAAGATCAGTTTCTGCCTTTAAAAAGAAGTGATAGGCCTGTTTACTGTTGTTGTTGTGGTGATTGGTTGTACAGTGAACTCCACCACATTTAAAAGTGTTTATAATATTTTAATCGCTTAATGTCTGCTCAGAAATCACACGACACTGTTTGAATATCTCATTTTATGAGTTTACATAAAATCTGTTCTTGACTGAAGACGATGTCAGCAGCATGTCCCAGCACAATGACTGGGACATGCATTGTGCTTTGACTTAGCTGTAAATTTCACTGTCATGTCTGCAGCTCGCTGGTGTTCTTTATGAGGCGCTGCATGTCATTGCCGTTTCACGTAGAAAGATGCTTTGGGCTGCTTTCCTGCCACGAGCGGTCGCCACAGCAGACAGCTCTGCATGTTTGATCTGGGAGAGTTATACGCCAGATGCTCCTCCTGACACCTCCCCAGTGGGGCTTTGTCTCTCCTGCTAGAATTGAACCAGAGATGTTGAAAAGCACAAAGCTAGAGCAGGGCGATATGACCAAAAATATTTATCACGATATACATTTGAAAATTTGCGATAACGATATAATTGACGATATAATTGACACGAGACAAAATACTTTACAACTCCGCAACTTTATTAGTGCAAAAAAAAAAACCCCATCAATGTATTTTCACTTAAACAAGCAGCTGTTTTTTTATCTGCATTTAAGTTATATAAAAATTTAACAGTGCAAATTCCTCGCTGACAGTTTAACCAAAAGGCATTTCCAATGGAAACTGGCCGACATATCCTCAGCATAACCATGTATAATATCCACAAAACTTAAAAAGAGGTCATACACACACAATACGGTAACATTATGTTGAAGCACAGTACGTATCACTCTGCGAGGCTCCGCCTACAATAGCCGTAATGCTCCGACAATCCATCAAGCGGTGCGGCTTCGTAGCTTAGCAAAGTCGTACTGAAACCTTTGACAGATTTTCAAGCGCCGTGCACATAAAACTGTTTCGAGGTCAGTAAACACAACCAGAGTTCATACATAAGGCACACGGGGTTATAAGGGGCACTGTATTTTCCAAACAACACGGTAATAACGACGGCCCGCTAGCATGCGCTACCAGAAATAGTGCTTTGTTGTGTATCTGACGGACGAAAGCTAAACCAGTTCCACACCAGTGAAGCTGCAGCATTTTTACAAACCAGTTCTGGTTCATCGTTTTATTTAACGATCCACTTTCGCCGCCATGCTTTTTCCGACGTGTGCGTATGAAAACAAAGGCACTGCGCATGCGCGTTTTACCCATATTCTATCGCGATATTTCATTTTTCTATCGTTGCCCAAAATTATACTGGTATTCCCGTGAACAGTATGATATAGCCCAGCCCTACACAAAGCTATGTATTTTGGTACACTTCATATGTTTGGCTATTTATTCTGTAATTTTCAAGGGCGTCCAAACAAACATAGCAACAGTTTCACAATTTCACTCTAAAAATGGTTGTCTTGAGGGGATTTTGAGAAATATCTTAAACAGAAAAATAATAGTACGGCGACTGCAGAAAGTTGACTTTCTTTCAGTGAAGGTATTTTTGTGTGAAGGCCATCGTGTCTGTGAACTGTGCAGATGATTGAGTTCCTAATTTAGCTGCTCAGTGTTTAATATTTTATCTTCAGAGTTCATAAAATCCTTTTAACTTCTAATAAAACATTTCCAGTAATGTTAAATACATAATGCATGGAAAGCGATAAAGCTAAGTGAGTAATACAAGCGAGTTAGCTGTGATTATGTTATGGAAAGCTGTGTAACTCTTTCCCCTATAAAGATTCCATCTGATGATCTCCCGTCTACCCGTAATGATGGGTTCTGACGCCTCAGTATAAATCAATAAAAACTTTGTTTGAGGACAATTAGAATAGAAAATTTACAAAAAAAATTTTTTCAAGGGTAGCTGCGTCGGCAGAGATCACCCTCACTAACTTCTGATGCAAAGCCAGTCGTTGTGTTCTGTAAGCAGGCCTGAAATGTGACACAAACTGCACAAAGCTTAAAGCATTACTTTTAGGAGGCTTCCATAGGGGTAAAGAGTTAAGCCTTCTTAGAAACTGTAGCTGGTGATCTTTCTGTCAGCAGCCACAGGAAATGACATTTGTATAATGAGCTCTTTGCAACGCCATTTTTACTGGAAATGTCCGCAATTGAATGCAGGCTCATGGTCACAGACTAACTGTTCTTCATGTTGCATTGAAATGAAAGATTAAGGTTTAAACTATACTGTTTTAGGGAGTTATATAGACGTGTGGCAGGTATGTTTTACTCTTTCCTCTGTTATGCATGTACCAGGTAAGACACTACTTGCCAAGGCTGTAGCCAATCAGACATCAGCCACCTTCCTGCGTGTGGTGGGCTCAGAGCTGATCCAGAAGTATCTGGGAGATGGGCCCAAGCTGGTGCGAGAACTCTTCAGGGTAGCAGAGGAGCACGCCCCTTCAATCGTCTTCATCGATGAGATTGACGCCATCGGCACAAAGAGGTAAAAAGAAGCTCTGAAAGTATCGGCACAGTGATGCTTTACCTGTGCTGCTGAGGAGCTGGAAGGGGACGCCAAGGTGTTGATTAGTATGTGTGATAAATGGCGGTGTTTTTTTATATACTTTCACAGCACATTAACAGTGCAAGGTGATGTGCTGCTGCAGGGTTTTCGTCATCTCAAGTACAGGATGCTGAGTTTATCAGTTACACTGCACAGTCCTTTCTTACACGTTTTACACTTCATTTTGCCTCTCACCCTGCTGCAGGTTGTAATAGTTCAGGGTGTAGTCTTTGCAATAGGAAATGTGTTTCTGTGACCACAGGCAGCTCGCACAAAGTGGTGGCTGCACAGTGTAGTGCTGCTAGGAAAATATGGCACTACTTGACATTAAAAGCTGCTCAGTTCCCTGATTTGTTTGTAAAAGTTTTTAAAGGATAAAACAATTCTGAGCAGTGTGTGTCATGTTCCCATCCTCTGCCCATGTGTCTATTGTAACTGTTTTCTTTTTCTTTGCTTGCTGCATGTGCTGCTCTTGTTGAGCGCTGTGAGATCACTGCAACAAACAGACTTTGTTGTATGAACCTCAGACTGCAGGTTACTAGGCTGCACTATGATTTCGACAGTCAGTGCACCTCCTCCTTTTCTCCTCGATGAAGGTCTACATTTTGTCCAGCACATTCTCCAGTTTTTATCTTGATTAATTCTCAGCCTTCACTTTACGCTGAATAAAAGGTGCCACACAAATGAAGCCTGTTTGATGGAGGACCATAAGCAAGCCCATGACGGGAGACAATGTAGGGGATGCCTTTGATTTTCACGTGGTGTGTTCACTGCCTGTGTTGTGTAGGTACGACTCTAACTCCGGTGGTGAGAGGGAGATCCAGAGGACCATGCTGGAGCTGCTCAACCAGCTGGACGGCTTTGACTCGCGGGGAGACGTTAAAGTTATCATGGCCACCAACCGGATAGAAACGCTCGATCCAGCTCTCATCAGACCCGGTCAGTACCAGTGTGACTGTCACCGGCCTTCCATCTTTATTCACATCCACAGTACTGTAAACTAGACTGACATTCAGGACATGGCTGCATTTTGTTGAGTCACTGCAGCGCTGCTTTTGGAAGTGACTGTTCATATTTTGTTCTAATCAGCCACGAGCAGTAAAATGTTCTTCCTCAGTGTTTTTCCAGAAAAGACTCAGTGCTGTCTAAGCTTTAGCAAACACTGCTCCAAGTCCTGCTTACGAACAGTGTTGGGAGTGTTATGAGAAAAGTAGCTCCATAAATATCTTCCCTGCATTATTAATGTATGATTGATCACCTGAGTTTGATTAACAAGACGGTTTTTGAGTGAGACTCATTGATCTGCTGAAGACTAACAGACTCGTGGCAGAACAGAGTCACAGTCAGTTTGTGATGTTTTGTTTTCTGTCGTACTCCTCAGGGAGAATCGACCGTAAGATTGAGTTTCCCCTTCCCGATGAGAAGACCAAAAGAAGGATCTTCCAGATCCACACCAGCCGTATGACAGTAGCAGATGATGTCACCCTCGATGACCTCATCCTGGCAAAGGATGACCTGTCGGGAGCAGACATCAAGGTAAGAGAAGACTACAGGCTTTTTTCTCTCTCTTTGGCACTCACACCTTTTTCTTCAGAGTACAAAGAAGCACAAAAAACAATAACTGAAGACAGAAACTGACACATTCTAGCTCAGCACAAGTTTTTCCCTCCCAGTCCTCCAGCTGTGATGGTTTGACCAAGTGAATGCTGTGAGGCTGAACTCGAACTGTGTTGAATTTTCTGCTCAATGCAAACTTCAGTTTGCTCATTTTTTCCCTTCCATGCAGACTCTGCCGAACAGGAAATCCATTTTTAATTCACAGGGAAAATAATTTTTCACATTAAAACTATTTTTTTAAACTTTAAAAATTAGTAAACAAATAAAACTACCATGAAATGACTTGTTCAGTGTTAAGAAATTACCCCACAAAGTTTGCTGTTCACTTCCAAAAGCTGAAACTGTGGCTGTACTTGTAGACCTGACAGTTTTAGCTACCAGTCTATTAACCACTTTACTGCTTTAGCATTAACTAACACCAAGCTCAAATTGTCTGCCAAAGCATTTAGATGGTTTTTAAATGTTTCACCCCATTAAATTTTTTTGTGCATTTGTGTGAAAAATAGAAATCAATAAAGATGCTCAACCTGAAATCTGAATTGGCGTAGGGATCTCTGCTGGACTGGTTAAAACAAGAGTGAAATACGAAGCATGTCCAGCCTCTTTGCATCCTAGCAGAGGAGCTGTGTCCTGCTTTCTTCATTTGCTCCGGCCTCGCTCTGATGCTGCAGCCATCTATTGATTGTGTGAGGGCTTGGCGGCGAGCCAGTTCACACTGTGGCTCAGCAAAACGGGGAATAAAATGAGCAGAAAAGGCTGCTTGAAGGAAAGCAAGCGGGGGTTGATTTTCTAAATGATTTTCACATCAACACTTAATTAACTTTATTAAGTTCCCCGTTAAAAAAAGACCTGGCCCAAAGTGTTCAGATCACTCACACAGCTTTGCTGCCCTCGTGTGGAGCGTGGCAGAATGACACATGGAGATTTCTTGGATGACATTTAAATGGAAATGTTTGGGAAGCAAACAATGAGTTTGAATATTAGGGATGTCCTTTGTTTCCTCAGACAAACATTAAACATTAAGACTCTGACTGACATGACTGTTCATGGTCAGTTTGACATCAAGTCAAGCCACAAACAACCGGCTGTTTATTTATTATAGCTCGTACCGCTCTGTCACATATTTGTATCGAATTCCTTCAAGTAAGCCGTTTTCACGTTCTATTTAGATGTTCGTAGGTTTTGCCTGAGATTATTCAATGAAGCATTAATCCAGGAAGATAAACTTAAGAATCTAAATAACAGCACAAATCAGAGCTGTTATCACAACCAGTCTACGTTATTTTTAGACTGTGTAACGTGCTTGTTTTTCCTCCAGTTTGACTCTTGTTGCTCTCCCTGTGTTTCCTCCTTTCATCCTCCAGGCCATCTGCACAGAAGCAGGCCTCATGGCTTTGCGAGAGCGCCGTATGAAAGTCACCAACGAAGACTTCAAAAAGTCCAAGGAGAACGTTCTGTACAAGAAGCAGGAGGGCACGCCAGAGGGGCTTTACCTCTAACCTTGAAACATTTTTGTTTTCTCTCATCCTCCCCATCACTATCTATCGCTGTGTGAAAGAGAGGAGGCAGCAGCTGAGTCGCCTCCTCAGAGAGTTTGATATATTTTGTGCATGTCATGTCTGGCTTATCCCGCTCTCCTTTAACCGTTACGTGTTAAAACAATAAATGACAAAATATAATATCTAATCACTGCGTGTTCTCATCACTTTTTCTTTCACTTTGCTGCCGCAGCATCTGCTTCCTTTTCACTTCCTGTAGTCTTCATTGGTTGGCTACAACATTTTGAGATATTCACATGAATTATGAGACTTCTCCCGTTGTCCCGAGTGTCATAAATAGTCCTGTTAATACACAAAGACTTGTTTTGTGCGTTCCCCATACGCAGCACAGCACACTGGCTATTTAGAGATTCTCAGAATGTTTGGGATGAAACGCCCTGATTGTGATGTTTCACTCAGCCGTCACCTCCAGGAGCTGCATAATGTCACTGCACTAATGCCCAACTTTTTAAGTGTTTAGAGAATGCAGAGTGGCTTTTGGTACATGTTTATGTTTGTGCGCACAACCCCCTCCCCTATTTAAATCAGCCTCCAAGTTAAGTAAATCCAGCTAAGCTGCCCTTGCTGCAGTGTGACACACGGAGAGCGGCAGCGTTGATTTAATTCCTCTTGATGTGGAGCCATGTGCAACTCGCTGCTCAGCAGAAAGTGGCCCCATGCAGCACGGGCATCAAACCACTCACCGGGCTCCAGTGAGGACCGAGCTGCTGCTGCTGTTCTGCAGCCCCCTCCTCGCAAGCTCTCTTGCCTTATTAAATCAGTCACGCATTTCAACTGCAGCTCATTCAGCAAATGGAAGAATTGAAGGGGGTAAAAAAAGAAAAACATTTAAATCAAGCGCAGCGCGTTTGGGTGCCGGCAGATGGGTGCCGTGTTTTATAATGAGACATTTGCCCTGTCAGCTCAAGGCTGGGGTTGGGTATTAACAGCCCCCGTGAGCGCGTGCACACACACGCACCAATATGAGCTGATGCAGCTGGGTGTCGACACACTTTGATAGTTTCCATTTAATGCGCTCTCCCAAAAAAACAACAAAAGCCCTGAAGTTCCCGCGTAATAGAGGAAAAAAAAGAACAAAGTGCTGCATCAGAAATGCCTTTAATTGTCTTTGTGTTGGTTGGAATATTTAAATACTTATTTGCCTTGCAAATCTTGTATCAATGTATTTGTATATTTTAAACAGTTCAAAGTCTTTCCTAATGGCTGACTAATCATTCTCTGATACTGTCTCGGGTAAACCCCACATATCCCCCGCCCCCCTTAATTTTTTTAAGAACATAAAGGTTTAAGGTGAGAAAAGGGGATTGTAAGGCATACATACAAAACAGCAATATTATGTTTCATATGCCATTTGTGCTGGAAAACGCGGTCCCAGTAAATAACCAGCAGAGCTCATGCTTTCGCCTCTGTGATTCTGCAAAGAGCAAACAATTTAAAGAAAAGACACAAATGTGTGAGAGAGAGAGTCAGAGAGATGCAAAGCAATAGCAGGAAAAATGTATATCTGCTTATGTAATGGCCATTTCTTCCGTTAAACAGGGCGAAACACTGAACAAATTCAGTAAGAAGTCACGATTAGTTCCAGCAGATTAACAAATGAAACGGCTCAACTTGAGTTAGTTACTCGACCTGATGAGAGGGCTGCGAGGAGCCCGGCTGGAACACATAGACGCACTATGCCGGGCTAAAGCTTCCACTAAGATATTTAAGAAGATATTTAAAGGATGATCTGTCTTGGTGACCAGTTCCACTGCTTCTCTGTAACTGTAGATATATTAATCATATCTAATTATAAATACAGTCATAATGACTGTTGCATCATATGTTTTTTTGGGGGGGAGAGGTTGTATGGAGAAGAGTCTTAATGTTCAAAGTTCTGCTGTTAAAATAGCTTTGACTGTGATTTAAAACATTTTGGGGCCTTGTATCAGTTTAGTCTCAGGATACCAAAGGTCTTCTGTCTCTAAGATCAAGGTTGAGAAACAAAGCTGCGACTGATGAAACATTTCAGCAACCCACACGCTGTCATCTCACTGTTACAAATGGTTTATGAAGGATTCATACCCTTCATACGAGGCATTTTTTGTCCTTATGAAGTGTGTGGCGTCCTCCTGTTACCCGCCTGGCTGCTGTAAACAAGCGTCCAAAATTTCTCCACTTTGTCCGCTGGGTGGTGCTTTGTTGTCGGGCACGCTTCACACTCTGTGGCGGGGGTCTTGGTGGTGTGTGTGCGGACTCTTGTGACAACACTGCGATGCCGTCTGCTCTGCCAAATTCTGCACCGTCATTCCCACCTGCCCAAGTCACAGTGTTATACCCAGGAGTCAGCCACTGTTATTACTAAGAGTAATAACACAGGTCGGCTCATTTTTAAACCCACTCCCCTTTTCTCGTCTGCGACCGAAAACAAGCAGCTAGCAACCCCGCCATGCTTTACTGTTAATTTCGCGCAGGCCTTCCAAACCTTTGTGGCAGCCAATAGCAAATGTGCGCACTTCCCATATCGAGCCTATTAAATGTTTACCCCTCGCCAATGAAAAGCCGTCGCTTCTCCTCTCGCCTCAGTCAAATTTATTATTATACAAAATAAATAATTGCTTAAACTCCTCAAACAGCGAAAGCGAGGCTCTGAAAGGCGCGTTGTTTTTAAGTTTTATGTATTTGTACTTATTCTGTTTCCATCAAGTGCCACTGCCTGGTGCAATGCAGGTCCCGTGTAGCCAATCGATGGTGCCGACACATGGAGTATAATATTGCAGGTCTGCAGCGGCCAATCAGAAGCGACCTCACACACCGGCACAGCAAATCTCCGGCGTCAACCGGGCTTCCTACACTGGCGGTATCCTTCCGCGACTGCAAACTAGTACCCATATTAGTAAAACATACCTGCCCCTAGAATAATAATAACAATGTAAATCCTGAGCTATAGCTGGTAGCGTCAAAATTTCTTGCAATTTTTACTTTACAACTCATCATTTTATAAACCCAGTGAAGTTGCCAGACTTCAACTGTTCCGATCTTTTTTTAATTTAAAGACACAGTATGTTTTTTACCACCACATCGTGAGTTTTGAACATTGAATGCTAAATTTGTTACCAATAATAAAATAAACTTTTGGCTAACGCTAATTATCAAACTGTAGGAAAGGTTTTTACAGTGTTTCCAGATAAGTGTCAATCACTGGAGTTCGGTCAAACAATTTACTAGTGCATCCTATCCTCTGAAATGTGGCCTCATCTTATTCTTGATAAAGATGAAGGTGTTAATGGTTTGCTTCACATTCCTTCTTTTCTACTTAAAGTTAATTATGGTCTTTATATGCATCTTAATGGCTCCATAAATAGTTGGGCTTAACTTTAATGTGCTGCTTTACTGCTGCTTCATTCAGTTATTGCCTAAAAGCTCCCAAGGGGAACTAACCATGTAAATCTATAAGCAATATTAGTCTGCATTAGTCAGCAAACATCCAAGTGAATAAAAAGTAACATCTAGAAATATTTATTCAGATCATGTTTACAGCGGTGTTTGTCTGCATCAAAAAGAAAAACAACAACACAAAACGTAGAATAATGTGTAAAATAACTGCATGTCTGCCACATCCCAAGTTGTGTAGTTTGACACGAGTGCAGGGACGCTCTCTCCATGTACTGCAGGCGTTTTGGCCCCAGTGATTGACGTGTCCACTGCTGGAGGCCCGCGTCGCTGTTGCTACTGCAACAGCCCTGAATTGAAAATAAGGAAGTGAGTGATCAGTGCTAGTGTGGCGGAGGGATACACGAGGCAATCCCCATTCTAACCACGGCCAATACACTCACTCCTAACCCGCCAGTGGAACTCCATCTAAGGAACGACTACACTCCTAGTCTGCCTCCACAGACCAACAAGCACACAACCCATCCAACATGGTATGTATTGTCATTCATTCCGTTTAGTAGGGAAATGTGTTTTAAACGTAGGGAAAGCCTGCTTATTAGAAGCGCAAACCTACCATACGTGTATGTTTTCTCTATTTACTGTTTAGTCATTGATTCCTCTTATCAGCTATCCGGTATGCGCGGAGGAGGCGGAAAACGCCCGCCAGGCGCATTTTTTAAGCTAGTGCATGGGGCAATATGAAGTACACTATTATGTGTTTTGTCTGTCCGTTTTAGTGACTTTCTAAATGGAAATACTGTCCACTTCCAAATGTGTTTGCTTTATACTTCATAACTGCGCAATTCACACAGCATTATTGGCTATTCGGCTATATGGGGTCAAGTAGCCGCTTCACGGCTGCACGGTGCATATCGAATTAATTCTTGGACTAGTTTAACGGTGTAACTAGCAAGCTATTCTGGGTTATTACGGCATAATTCTGAAGCCACGGGTGAGTTAGGGTGCGTTTTTACAATCCGCCTGAGGAGCACACCTTACCGAGAAGCACACCTATCGTTCGGAGAAACGTAGCCGAGCCATAAAGCGCTGTTTCCCCAGCCGGGAGAAGCGTGTTTGAACAGAGAAGCGCGGTAAATTTCGCAACGTGAACGCAGCACTGGTAATTAGAAGGAAAACGAACCGGCTGCGTTTGCTTCTCCCTCCCTCCATTTTTCTTTCTTTCTTTCTTTCTTTCTTTTTTTTTTTAGGTTGCACCACCTTGTTGGTCGAGCCGAGCCGTGTCATGATGGGGAACGGTTGTTGTATCTCGTCAGTGTTCCGCAACGGAAACTGACCATATTTATGTAATTGCAAGGTTATGGCTACATTATACGTGTCATCCCGGCCTGTAAACAACCACTAATAGACGCAATTCCACCTTTAATGCATGCAGCCTTTACTGGTGGTTTATCGTAAGCGGGGTTATCTATTTGTGTTATGGTGGCTGATTTGCTTGGCTCTTTGCAAATTTTTCTCGATGTTATGCAAATGTGGTGCCTGTGTGAGTTGTCCAAGAAGCTCTTTGTGGCGCTTGGTCACCGCAAAAAAAAAGAAGAAAAAAAGGCATCAGCAGCTGGAGAGTTCAGTCGACTTTTTCCAAAACCAGATGTTGTGAATTATGGGAAGTGGCAGGCTTGCACTACAGAATGCAGTAACCTGAATTCTGTGAGGGGGGGGGCAACTAACAATTTTCACCAGATCCCTGAAGCCACACACACTCTTGACATCTGCAACCAGCTAACGAGGCAGAGCCTCTCTGCTGGCTGTGAGGAGAAGTTAACAAGTGGAAATGATCTGGATGTGGAAAAGAGGCCTTTGAGCTTAATCCATTGATTATCGGGCTTGATAGCTCATTAATGGCTCAAGGAGGTCAAGAAGCTGTAGACCTCCTCCAGCCCCTTGGCTGCAATCAAATACCCCATATATGGTAACAAGCTGTGATGCAGTTTCATGTTGCAGCGCAGTGCAGTAATTGGAGTGTAAAGGGGAATAGTTGTCCCCGTGTATCAGCCGCTCTGAAAAGTTTAATCCACGGCCGTAAGCCCCCTTGTCTGCATCAATACATGCGCTGAAGTGGAAACAGACTCCCCCATTGAGGTGGACGTATCGAATATGTAGCGGGACCGGGCTAAGGCCCTATCCTGTTCCTGTTACGCGCTTGCTTGCTGATGCATGTTTAGTAACTCAGTTGACATCCTATCCAGTGCAGTGAATAATTTATACGCTTGCCGACAACACCTAGCCAGGTCCCGTGTTCCCAGTGTGTGGCGGCAATGAAGTACAATGGAGTACCCGGTCACCTGCCACCACCAGCCATATGGTGAACGGGCGCCCCCATTGCAGGATGTCGGGAGCCTGGTGTTGTTTACACCATCCTCACTCCCATTAGACACAGCTCGGCCCTGAGGCCTCGCTGTTCTTTTTCTCTTCTTTTTTTTGTCCAGCCTCAAAGAGAAGAGGTGTTAAATGCGCTGTGGAGCTCAGTGCTACTATAGAACAGGACTGTGTGTGTGTGTCATACCCATCTGTCAGACTGACAGCTGGTTCTGCACCTTTCACTTGGTGAATGCAGAGATGCTAGCTCAGGAATTGTTAGGGCACCTCGGTGACAGATGAGCAGCAGCAGAGAAAAAAAATGCACATTAAACATTGATAACAGGCTGTTAAAGAAGAAGATGATAGTTGATGGTGTTCTCTTGCGCTATTTTGCATCCCCTATCTAATTAAATCAAGTATGAACATAGGCGAATGCAGTGTTTGTACAAGCCTGATATGGAAGGAAGTGAGAGCTAAAAGCTATTTTACGCTGGCCCAGGGAACTGTCTCCTGTCTCCCGCAGTCCTGTTTGGAGTGCATAGCTAGGGCTGACTGCCCAGGCAACAGTGGGAGTGGTTGACCCACTCGTGCCAGTGAATTATTGCCAGCAGAGCACACCCCATCCCCAAACAAGCCATTTTTAACACCGGAAGCCTGGCAGCAAACATGGCTGTCCATAAGACAGTGAGGATGGTGAATCATTGGGAGTTTCCTCTCAACAGTATGCCACATATGGAGAGAGAAGAAGGGACACACAGAGGAGAAAAGGTCTGAAGGAGGAAATATTGGCAGAGGTACAAGTGCCAGGGAGAGGAGGAAGGACAGGAAGAGATGGGTCAGTAGTGAGCCCAGTGGTGCTGCGGCACCATAAGGCCCCGACAGCTTGGGCCTAAGCCAGGAGAGGTTCCATAGTACTGAGTCACCAGTGCCCACACCCTGTCCGCTTAGAGAGACAGCAAGAGACAGCACAAGCAACACAGCATGACAAAGAGGGTGACTAAGGGAGGACTGGAAGGTGGAGTCATGAACACAGTGAGAAATTCACACAGGGGTTAATAAGGGACGAAAAATGTAAAGAGGAAGAGAGCAGCAGCAGAACTCAAATACAAAGATGAGACCGAGAATATCGGTCGACCCAAGTGGCACGTCAGCGTCGGGGAGGTTGCTTTTGTCTCTTGACATTTCCTATTCCATCAGATGGAAATGGAGACAGGAGGAGGGCAGAGGCAGGGAGGAAAAAAGCAGAAAGAAAGAAACGTTGTGCTCAGAGCAGGTTATTGAGTCAGGTCAGCTAATTGTACGAGTGCTCGCGAGGTTCTCCGTGAACCCCTTGCTGACTGAATCGATCCATCCCCAGCCTGCTGCTACTGCTCAAGCCGTGAGGCTTCTTTCTTTGGTGAAAAGTTAAAGGTCATCTGGCAGCACATTGTGTGGTGATCTGCTAAATCATATCCAGTCAGAGCAAATGTATGAAGCAAATTTGATTTACTGGTTTAACTGAGAAAAACAAGATACTCTCACTCCCAAATGTGAACTTCACAAGGGTCAAATCGCCATAGCTACGGCGTATAGGTACGACCTGGAGGGCGTGTTTGTCTGTACCCAATGCAAAATTACATGTGCAAACACATAAACACACTGATGGGCTGCAGGAATTCGCTTTGAGGCATAACCGGCTACTCTGACTAATTCACAGGAAACATGGGGGTGGAAAGTATTGGTGTTGAGGAAGAATGCTATTAAAAGGGACTCTGTGTATGTGTGCGCCCTAGCTTACTCTTCCATGTTTGTCTGTGTGTGTTCCTTCCTTGCTGCCAAGCACAATGATGTCAGAGCGTTCTGTTAACAATACTAATAAAAAACCCAAAATCATGTTTTATAAGGCAGAGATTGGAGTGTACCGGTGGGAGTTATCTGCACCAGTAGCTTTGTATTCACACTTTTACAGCTGAAGGTGTTTGTTTGAAATCGCTGGCTCTTTTTACAAACAAGCTTAATAAATCTATGTAAAAGGCCTGGTGGTGGATGCTCGGTTTCAAGCCATTTAAAGTATGTGTGAGTCACTCTGAGCTATTAAGACAGCTCCAGCTGGCACAGCGAGCAGGGCTGGGAGGGCAACCAAGCCGGGCCAACCCGCCAGGCCATTATTCTTGTTACTACGGTTATGGAAAACACGCCGGCACTGATATGTCCTGAAACAACCCCGCCTAAACTTTGACTCCTGGTCTGGAGGCAGCACTTAATCAAATTTATTGCAGTATCTTGTTACCCAGCAGTCCTTCTTGTGAGCACTGCTATGGTGTAGCCTACTTTTATACACGAGGACGTCAGTCTTAGGGAGCCACTCTTCGGCTGGAAATTACATTTCATACATCACCTTCATGTAGTGCTTTTATGTGTTAGCTCTGTGCCAGTCTTACAAATACAACCTTGACGGTATGACGGTAAGCCTCCGCTCTCACTGTGAGCAAAACCTGATTACTAGCTTTTAGCGTCAATTTTATAGCATTACATTTGAGACTTACTGCCATGCAATTGGCAGTTAACTATTATATGAGAGAACAAAACACTATTTTGATAAGAAATATAAGGAAACCCATTTGGAGTATTGTTGTGGGTAGGTTTTGGCAGCCCCAACAGGAGCTCCTAGCTGAAGCCACCCAACCCCAGAACACTGTGGCCAGTGTTTAGCTGTGTGGTGGTTGCACGGTGGGGATGATGAGGAATGTAATGACAAAACTACTTGGGATTTGCAATCTTTGCCCTGTGACTTGTTTGTTTGTGACAATAACAATCCGTTCTCCCCCCCAACCGCACAGGCTGACCAGCTAACAGAGGAGCAGATTGCAGGTAAGAACAAGCAGTTTTTCCCTACTTCCCCTTTTCTCTTGGTGCGATGTCCCCTGTGTACTAGTGGAGCACTTACATGCTGTAAAGTTCCAGAACTGAGTAAGGAAATGTCTCCCATTAGCTGTTCTGGCAGTTTCCATGTTGCTTATAGGGAACATGAAGTGAAAGAACATTGAAAGATTCGGCACCCGCCCTCCCTCAGCAGATCATTATCATTTCAAAATGAACAGGACATAAGGGGAAGAACTATTTGCAGCAATCATAAGTCAAGGCTGAAACCCGTGCAGCACATAGACGGTTTTAAAGCCAAGCTTAGGAACAGTTTCAATCACTGAGGCACCTTGATATTCTTAATAATAAATGATGGGAAAAAAGTGAAAGCTGCACAGTTTCTTCTCACTCAAAGCCCCTCTGTGGCTAATTAGCTTGTGTTAAGCCCTCAAGGCTGATGCTCACTATTGCCTATTTTCAATCTCTGGATGGGTTTTTATGGCCTGTAGTTAAGAAGCCTGCTCGTTCAAAAGATAAAAACAGACACGCTGGCTTTTTCCCACTTCCAGTCTTCTGAGTCTTATAAGACTTCTTTGTGCAGTCAGAGCTCGGCACACGTGTGCATTAGCTTTGCAGGTTAGTTAACACCTGTAGTTGAGAATCAGTTGACCTTTCTAGACCTGACCGCAGCGTCCCAACACAACCTATTCTCTAACTGCACAGCAACAGCAATCTAACTGGCGCTCTCACCTCCAACCCCCACAGAGTTCAAGGAGGCTTTCTCCTTATTTGACAAGGATGGTGACGGCACCATCACCACCAAAGAGCTCGGCACCGTCATGAGGTCGCTGGGCCAGAACCCCACAGAGGCTGAGCTGCAGGACATGATCAACGAGGTGGATGCTGATGGTCAGTATACTCACGCTTCATTTCTTGGCATTAGACTAACAAAACTGTGTAAAGTTACTCATTACAATTATGATTTGTCAGTTCAGTACATGCCTAGGTGCCATATAAGGCAGTGAAGTTTTCTTGATTGGTTGAAAAAGTACTACCCTAACTTTATGTTGACGATTATCACTTTTATTGAGAACATTTTTTTAACCCCGTCTTTGTGCCATAAGGTGAAGAGTTTGTGTTTGATGTGATAATTGAACAATAATGTTTTCCAAATCCAAAAACAATATAGGCGACTAGAATGAGGGATGCACATGGATGTTATTTGTGGTACGGTGCGTCCAGGCTACAAAAACAAGACTTACGTTCTAAACCAGGGAGATGGGTTTGAACATTTGGGTTAATATGATCCTTTCCTGTAACGGCCCCACTTTTAATCAACAAAATGACCGGCAGCTGTCATTCCCAACAGAGAAGCAGCAAAAATTACACAACTGCGACTCATTTGCCTAAATACAGTTGGACATAATTTAACTGATTTTCAGGAGTGGGACTTCACCTCCATGCAGACCCCTTCTGGTTCTGTCTATATGTGGACCCCACGCTGCACGCTGTTCGTTGTTGTTTTGGTGGCCCACCCACACACCCACCCTCTGTTTTTCAATTCATTCACTTCTCGTCAGTACATGGGGATCTGCATCCAGTCCCCAGACTGCAGCCTCAATTCATGTTCACGCCATCTGCCATTCTGTACTAGAAACACTATCAAACCTAAATGAGGATGTGGTCCCAGCTAGGGAAAAGAGGACTAACTGTTTGGAGATTTGTCTGTTAATTTGATTGGATGGTCTAATGGGGTGGGTGGGACTTTAATTTCTAGTTAACATTTCATTGCGTGACTTTAGCGATAAAACCTCTGTTACAAATGGACGAGGGATTAGTTCGACCATCCATTACGGCCCTTTCTCGAAATACATCAGCGGTGCTGTTGCCCACGTCCCTCCCTTTTCTGCCAACTGTCAACCAACTGTCCAAGCCAACTGTCCGGCCAGCCTTATCTTTAGATGACGTATCCTCTCTGTGTCAGCAGTTTAGTCACCGTGCGTTCAGCTCCATCACAGTTGTCAGTGTCACGCATATGGATGTGCACGAGGAGTGTTCAGTGCTGGTGAGTGCTGTGTGTCGAAGGCTCAGCGTTACCGAGCCCATGTTGAACCACCGTCCGCTGACATAATTCTCTTCTCCTGTGCATCCGTCCCTGCGCTGCAGTGTGAAACAGACATAGTGAGACAGCAAACTGAGTTAGAGGACAGGAATCCAAGTTGTTGGCTAGTAGCTCAAAAGTTGGCCGTCCTTGAGCTGCACAGGATGTTAGCTTTCAGTGGGGCCTTTACCTCAGTGCTGCTCTGTCAGCTTATAGGATTTCGTAAATGGGAGCACATTGATCAGGAGAAATCAATTGCGTCGCAGCTTGGCTGCCCCTTTATTGAAACGTCCTCCCACAATCCTTGATGCCCTCCCCTTCTCTTACACCCAAGAACGAGCGCACGC
>NW_024582383.1:1786562-1793108 GCF_018398535.1 Haplochromis burtoni | reverse complement strand
ACACACACACACACACACACACACACACACACACACACACACACACACACACACACACACACACACACACACACACACACACCATCACTAACATCCCCTTGTTCTGCCTCTGCCTCCCTTGGCTGATGCAATCTAGGTCAGACAGCAGTGAAGCTAGTAATGGAAAATAAAAGTGGTTACATAAGGCCTCTCTGCGCTTTGCACATCCAGTACCCACATCAGCAGCCATGGGATGTCAGCTGGCCCATTGAAAATCAGCTTTATTTACCAAACAAGGAGGCTGGGGTAAAGAATTACAACAAATGGAGACAGGATGGAAGGCTTTAGCTAGAGACGGCACTGTGTCGGTGTGGTATCAGATAGAAATGCTGGTTTTTAATTCGCCACCGCACAGAGTTGAGCACGAAAGCATAACCACACATGCTGTAAAACACCCGGGAGCTATTATATTCCTCAGCCTAAAAGAAGATCACATCATGTTTAAGACAGGATAAAAAACAAGCGTAATTATGAATTAAAATACAAGCTTTAGCTGCAGCACATCACTCGTCATCATTACACAACCCGACCCTTCCTTCCCGGCTCTGGGATGGAAGCTGGCTTTATGATGCAGGAAAATCCAATGACCACACACAAGTGTCGAGATGCCTCAGCCTTCTATAGTTTGCGTCAGCACCTCTTATGTGTAATCGCACCATCTCCCACTCGGTTCACTCCTTACATTCTCTCCTCTTCACATCTCCCTCATCTCCAGCTCCCTCTCTGCCACCCACTCACTCCCTCCCTCTCTTTTTTTCTCTCTCTTTATCTTACCACCCTTTTCTCTTCCTCTTCCCATCTGCCTTCCTCCCTATCTTCATCCATCTGCTTCTACCCTTCTTCCTCATTTGCTGTTGCAGCTGGCCTGAGGTGCAGCTGTACAGATATCGCTCAAGGGCTACCTCTCTTGTTATTTTCCCCCTTGGATTGTGGTCCCCCCCCAATATCCATCTCTCCCAACCCCCCAGTGGCAGCATGTGTTTTCCCTTCGGTGCTGCTTGATGTCTCTGTGTTAGATAACAGGTCCTTAGATTGCTACCGCAGGCCATGAGATCGCCATCTGCCCCATCACATTACGACATTCCTTTTTTGATATACACGTCCATCCTCTTGTTCACTCTTTAGCTCTCCCTCTAAGGCATGCTCTGCCATTGGTTAATCTGCCCACAATCCCACCCCAGGGCTAATCCTCATGGTTACTTTGCCCTTGGTGTCCCTGACCTTCATTTCAATTCCCTCATAAATTTCTGGGTATTTTTTGTCACTTGTTAATGAAAATACATTTCCCATAGTTCTTACTGATTCTTCAGATCTTGTAATAGATCTGGAGATCTGTTACGTCCCCCACCAGCTTTCCCAGCCTCCTTCTTATGGTGTTATTGGTGAGCCACTAAGCTCCCCATAGAGCCTTGCACTGTCAGGAATGTCTGATCCTTTGGTAATCCTGTCTTGACAACACCTACATGGATATTGATCGATTTGCACACACATGCATGTGTCACTAGCATAGCAGCTACCATTAGCACCATCTGGAAAGCCATCGCTGGTTCACGTGTGCCAGATATTGCACTTTTTCTGCAAACAAAATAGCAGATATTTCACAGGGAACAGGAGCAACAAAGATGGATAGGAGGGACGGAGCGTCCAGACCTTTTCTCGCTCTCCCTCCAGCCTCAGTTTGTGACTGTGGGGCCACAAGAGATCTTTCAATACATGCAGGCTCCTTGAAGGCAAAGCTGCACAGTACACTAAATGTCTGCATTATGGATGACTGCTCATGGGTCCCCTCACTGCAATCCTGCTGCGTTGCTTATAACATACGCAACATTTTCCAAGGGCTTCCCCTAAGGAAGAAAAGGAAGCACATACATACACAGAGTCACCCTCACACATCCTCCTCCTCCTCCTCCTCCCAGCCTTCAGTAGATATGTTTAGCACAGCAGTAAAGGTGTATGATAAATTATTTTTGAACTGTTCAGCCTCAAGCTTCACTGTCAGAAACATCTTTGAAGAGCAGACGTGGCCTAAATGCTAATATAAATGTTTCTGTAATACACAGCAGCAGCAGAAGGACATAAATGAGTATTTTTGTGCTTTTCATCAGCTAAATGCTGCGTTGTATTATGTCTACTTATCAGTGTTTGCTTTTACGTAATTGCAGTTTTTTGCTGATTAAACGCGCCCCGTTGATCACCCATTGCAGGTAATGGAACCATTGACTTCCCAGAGTTCCTGACCATGATGGCCAGAAAAATGAAGGACACAGACAGCGAGGAGGAGATCCGCGAGGCTTTCCGGGTATTCGACAAGGTAAATAAGCTTTTAAGAGCATCATTAAGGAATTACAGCACAGCTTTCCAAGCTGAAGTTTTGGTTTTGGTGGAACAAGAGGTCGACGGATTGTTAAATAAATGGTAAATGGCCTGTATTTGTATAGCGCTTTACTTGGTCCCTAAGGACCCCAAAGCACTTTACACATAATAACAAATAAGCCCGATAATTCAGAGCAGGGAGAGCTTTTTGTTTTCTTTGTCCTTTTTAAGATTAGTTTTAGAGGGGGAAGAAATGCAGCAAATGCTTTGGTAACGCAGGGACTAAATGGCATTTGGATGCATGTGGTATGCGCCTTAACCTCTTGGTTATTAAGTTGCATGATAATGTAAATTTATTACAGCAGGCCAGGCTAGTGTTCAATTAAAGGAGAGCTATTCTATTCATTTCCAGCTCAGTGGTTTTTATTTTGGACTCTACTACAGTAGCGTTAGACAATCCACACAATAATCCTTAGTTGTCTCGTTCTTGGCCGTTGTGAAGCCCCTCAGTTCCTCCTCTGTGTGGAACAAGCTGCCTTTCTTCCTCCTTTATGTCAGCCTTCTTCTGATTGGCTGCCCTTCCTAAACAGAGTTTGAACAGCAGGTGGGTCAAACTTTTTTGAGATGACCATATCGGGAATATCCTATTTCTTTGACATGAAGATCCAAGAATAGAATACGAGCATCTCCCGTTGTAACAGTAGCCTGTATGTGACAGAAAATAGACCTGATGCAAAGAAAAGTCGTCTGTTCGTTTACTTCCTGCTTGCGTAACACCTTCTCCTTACTTACTTACTCCATTTTTACCTGAGCACTTGTCAGCCTGCAGGGTATTTGTTTTACCGCTTGATGCGATTGTTCCCGTGCTCCGTTTCTAGGACGGAAATGGCTACATTAGCGCCGCAGAGCTGCGTCACGTCATGACGAACCTGGGAGAGAAGCTAACGGACGAGGAGGTGGACGAGATGATCAGAGAAGCAGACATCGACGGAGACGGACAGGTCAACTACGAAGGTAAAAGACTGTGACGAAGGAAAGTGCATGCTAAAATGTCAGGCTACACAAATAGCTTTAGTTTCTAGGCCAGGGTGCGAGCTTTTATTAAACAGGGAGAACGGAGCGCTTCATTTGCCAAACTGTATTTCTCTGAGGGCGACCGCAAGACAAGCCAGCCGCACATTATATTAGTTATTAGATGGGGGGTATAGATGGAGCCTGCTGAAACAGAGATAGGAGAAAGCCATCCTTCTGAATTATCATCAGTGCGCCAGGAGCCTTTTCACTCTTTCTCCCTCGTCCTCCCTTCCTCCCACTGTTGGTCCCCTGGCACATTACACGAGAGACTGCGCTCATTTTCTAGAAGGCTGTTGATATATTATGAACAGTCCATAAGTCCTGGCTGCAAAGTGCCCTACTTCTACACTCCGACCGGATACACGAAAACCTCCTTTTATTTGTTCACTCTTGTCAGTTTCACCATCACATTTCTCCCCAGCTGTAAGCACAACGCTCGAGCTTTTTAATCAAACGGGTTTAATGAGATGAACACGGAAGCTGTTTGGAAAGGGGACACTAATTAGTATGTGTGTTCTGAACCTGCTCAAGTTGATTAAAAAATTAATAAAGCATTGAACAATTTAGCAGGTGACTGCTCTTACTGGCTGTGCCAAAGCCTCACACCCAATGTCCTCATTGTCTCTTGTCCCCTCTCTCTCTGTTTCCAGAGTTTGTACAGATGATGACTGCAAAGTGAAGCTTGCCTGCCCCGTCCTGCCCCCTCTTAGAAGAAAAACAAACAAAAAAAGGATAAAAAAAAAATCAAAATGTTTTACTTACCTCTTGGAAAAAATGTTCATTTATTCATACTGTTTCTGTATAGAAAATAATTGAATGTTGAAATAAAATATCCTTCTGTCCACACAGGAAAAATATAAAAACATACAAAAAATATCTGCATGAAAATGGTTAGTGATCCTGTCCCCTCCCCCCCGGAGATCAGTTTAGCATCAGTACTTAACAAGTAAAAATAATAATGACAAACCCTGTAACTCCCTTCAGACTAAAGCAGCAGCATTTGGTGAACTCCTTCCAGTTCCATTTGCTAGTGGTAAAGTCTGGGCTGGCCATCTCTTCTTTCTCTCTGTTTTCTGTTCTTCATGCATGCAGCTTGAGACCGGAGCACTAACCTAACCCTCCGACCCCTCCCTCACCTCCGCCCCTCCTCCGGGCTACCAGAGCGTGCTGATTCCACTATGAGCTGTCCTCTTGTTGGTTTGGTACAGTTTTTTGTATTTGGAGAGGAACTCTGTACTGTTAAGATGAGAGAATATAACAGGTTCTAACTCAAGCGTTTAAGTGGAACGGGACTTAATGTATGCTAGATAAAAAGTGGAAAAAACAAAACCCCACAATGTACAAAAAACATTTTCAAATGTTTGGCATGTTCTTTTGTTTTTGTTTTGTTATTTGGACGGCCATCTTAGTAGTTGTGCGTCCCGCCCTTTGAAAGGAGGGGGGACTTAAAGAGTCTTACGGTGAGCTTTCTCATTTCTTTTTTCTTATCTTTCTTTTTTCTCGCTGAGATGCAGTGTCTGTCCTCTTTTCTTGCAAGAGAGAATCACTGGCCTTCACTTTTCTTCTTCTGTTTCTCGACTCAGACGTGAGCATAGTGAGGGGTGTACTGTGTTCGCAGCGCATGCTGTTAGGAGTGTCGGCACACCGGTCTTTGCAGATGTTCTTCTGAGTTCAGTTTACATTCATTCCAAGTTGTACATGCTAGTCTTTATTTTTTTTTTCAAATAAAAGACCATGAACTTTATCGTGTCTTATGTCATTTTTCTTATGCTTGATTGTGAAAATGATCTATAAAGACAGCATAATGAGTCTGTATGTTGTTTACCGACTAGACAAATGTGTCAACAATAAATAATTCTGATCATCCTCTCCATGTGCCGTGTCTTTGGGTGGTGCTGAGAAGGACCGGGTGGTGTGTGATACTCCTTTACATGGCGGTGAGGTTTACGGAGAGCGAGCGCTCGCAGGGGAAGGAGAGGCAGCAGGATGTGTTTGCTTTCCCGCTCAGCCGTGGATATACATACACATCCGTGACGCCTCTTCCCTCTCGAGACCCAGCTGGTTGCTAGGCAACAGGAGCATGCTGTAACTGGGATGTTGGGGGTTTTTGAAAAGGCAAGTGGGAGTTTGAATAAACCCTCCTGCTTTCTGCCAACGACTCCATGTTGGCTTGTCCTAGTAAGGCAAACCGGGCCACAGCTTTTTACACAACACGCACGCACAGAGGCAACGTAACCGGGAGCAAGCTCTGCCATGCCTCAGTGCTACCTAAAGGTCTGAAAGTAAAGCCAGACCTAAACTGTTTTACTATATTTGGACTGTAACGTCACCGTGTTTGGAAAGAGGAAAAGATGTGGCCGCTCTCCTCCCACCAGCATGCATGTCTGGCAAGCTCGAGCTTGATGTGAAGACTTGCCTTAGACATATACATTGAAGAAAAAACACAGAGGGGTTGGAATCTGCTTTCAAAAGACAAAACACAGAATATTCTCTGCATACCTCACGTCATCATTATCTCTGCTGATCTGGTCTAAATTAGGTGGTATTTAGCTTCTGTGGACTTGCCTTGCACACGTTAATCAGATAAAAAAGGAAAGGGTGGGTAACAAGAAACAGCGCCACCCGACTACTGCCAGGAACTGGGAAGCCTAACTAATTACAGTCATGATGTTTTATTTGGAAGAAGACATAAACTCGGCTTTCCTGCTTTGCCCCTCCCTGCAGTATCAGATGAGCTAATAGCAACTGCTGTTCAGCTGATTGACAGCTGGGACCGTACCTCGGTTAGTCTGATGCTCCCTCTGTGATTTTACTTTGAAAGGAAGATAAAAGAGGTCTTCATGAAGCCCATAGACCAATAAAATCATGAATGGTGGGATAAAATAATGAAATCAATGCGCTTTTGTGAAAGTCATCCCGCTGCTATAACATTAAAACTTTAGCATTAGTCTCACTTCTGTTACAAATTTTTTTTTTCTTTAACTGAGCTGTAGTCTTTTTATTTCAACATGACATCCTTGGATGTGGAGCTCCTGTTTGCTACTATTATCAATTTCAACTATACACACACATATATATGTGTGTGTATATATATATATATATATATATATATATATATGT
>NW_024582383.1:1768692-1785370 GCF_018398535.1 Haplochromis burtoni | reverse complement strand
CACACACACACACACACACACACACACACACACTCGTTTTCACATCTTAATCAGGCCTTCCCTGAAACCACATTTTGAGCCTCAAAATTCCACGAGTACAGTCCTCACAAAGACATTTAAACAAGTACACACGTGCACACACACAGTAACACAGGTCCATTTGCACCAGCGTAACGTGCTTCGGACTTTGCTATATCGACCTAAACAAGCATATTTGCCTTTGTGGTGGCTGGAAAGGTGGCAACGTTTTAAAGGCCCACCTGTCTCCAGAGTGAACGGCACAAAGCCACGAGGACTGTAATAAAGAAAGGCAGGCACGACCTTTCAGAGCGGTTTGATCTTTACCCCTCGCGCTCACGCTGTGTACGTACACACACGCGAACACGCTAATCACTTGGAAACTTGTGTTTTGTGTGGAGACGTTACCTGCAGCAACACAAGGACCTTCCCCAGCTGTGTTTTATGTTTTGCCTTTAGAGCCGTCGTTTCTTATTTCACTTCCTTTTGCTGTATTCATGGTAAAAAGGAAAGAGAGTAAAATGATGTTATTGCAGCCTCACTGCTTATTATGGGCCTTTGAGGGTCATTTTCACCGTGCTGCACTGATGACGACTACAGAGGTGCCGGAGCAAAGAGCGAGGGGGGGTTCGGCTGTTCTTGTGTCCTGGACTCTGCAATGCAGCGAGCTCTCCACCAGCACCATCCCACCAAACCCAGCTAAGCTCCCTCTGTAAATCAGTCCCGCTGCCTTTTCAATTACTGGGCCAGCGTCGGTCTCCGTCTCTCCAACTCTAACTCTTTCTCTCAACGTCTAATAGCTCCATCACTCTCATTTTTTTAATCCTCCGCCTTCTCTCGTCTTGTCTTTTCTTACTGTCTCCCTCTCTTGTCCTCTCCCTCCCTCTTTCCCCCTCATTTACCTTGCTCCCTCATCTCTGCCTGCTCCATTTGTCTTACAGTGTATTTTTATGGACTCAATCACTCTTCTAGCATTTCTTCTGGTCCCTTCCTCTTCCAAGCTCCCCACCCACCCCCACCCCACTTTATAGCACGTCAGTGTCACCGTCGCCATCTCTGGGTTCCTCCTCATTGGTGCCAGGCCTCCCTCTATTTACCTAGAAGAATAGGCTCATCCATCTTTGATTGTTGTGAAATATTATGGCGGTGTCACGACAACCAAGCCTCCCCGAACCTCATGCAATATTCAGAGGCGATGATATAAGATTCCTGCTAATGAAAAAAACAGCAGGCAATACAAACAGCCCTTTAATAACGGCCCGGCAGAACAGCAGGCTCCCTGTTGAGCTCAGGAGTTGTCTGAGACACAGAGACAGAGTGAGAGACCCTGTATATCAGTGCTAGGCCCCTAGGGTGGAGGCACCAGCACCCAGCACCTGTCTGCTCTAAAAACCCCACTTCATTAGTACCATGGACATATCTAGAACAAATGCATGCAAAATACTGTTTAACATGTATATAAAAAAGAAACATATGTAGCTACTTGTCATATTAAAATATTCCTCCATGTTTCTCAGATCGTTACAGGAGAGCTTGTAATGATCTGCAGTTTGTTTGGGACGCTCCACTCCAGCAAAGCCTAAAGTAAAGCCTGCATGTTGATCCACTTTTCTAACCCTGTCACGCTAAATTGCACCAGTCCACCTGCTCCTAAATCTCCATAGCAACTCAGGCTGTCGATGGAGAGTGATTTCAAACTTAGATCAACGCCATTACATACTGTGTTAACCCGGCCGACACATTACCGACACAACACTACTGCGCCAGAACTCTAGCCACCCTGAAACTAACCAGCTGATTAACTCTCACCTTTGCTTCACCAACAAAGAATATCTCATCCTTCGCCTCTGGAGCGGCAGCGCTGCAGCACATCAAGCTGAAATAAAACTCGTTACTTTTTTAACTTTAGTCCGAGCAGCAGTATAAAGGAGACAGATAAACCTTGCCAAAGTGGCGCTGCAGAAAGGATTTTTTCTGTAGTACTGCAGCTACACACAGCATACAAGTGTCCAAGAGCTTCAGTCTTTCAGGATATCTCTGTTTTTCCTTTACAAGTATTTGGGGCTTGAAACGAGATGATAAGATCACAGTCGGTGTGTTGGAACGGCGTTTCAAGATCCTGCAGGTGTATCACGCCGGTCACATGACTGAAAGATGTGAAGGCCTGCAGCGTGTATTCTTGCGTTTGGAGTTTGTGTAGAATTGTGTAGTACGGGGCTCAGCATTACTTAAAACATGCCAGACCGCATTTTGCTTATTTATTACAGAAATATACTTAATAAGTAAGAGTTATTTATTACGTAGAAATAAATAATCCGTTTATTTATTGGATGGCGCCACAAAACAAGATCTGGTAGCATCAAGATGTCTGTTTTATCAAACGATGGAAGCACATGTCCTTCCAGAAACTATATTTACATATTGTTCAGTATCAGTGGTGTTGGTCAGTGAATGAATTTCAAATTGTGACCACAAGATAGTTTTCCACTCCGCCTCAGTACGTCCTAAACGAGCCCTGGAACAGAGACGGTGGCTGTTTTTCACGATCATGTCAAAGAAATTTGGCACATCAACTCGTTTTCTGCAGTTTGACACTGAGAAATCTTCTCAAACAGTGAAATCACTGGCCCATGCAGACGTCCCTGACTTCCCTGAAAGCCTCGCAGAGTCGCTCCCTTTATTCCCACTTGCATTAGGATTCAACTACAGGTGTGATGTTCTACCAGTGTCTATGTTTTTTAGCACTGGACAACTTTTCCTGTCCTTTTTCTGCACTACCCCAATTTTGTTTCAACATGCTGCAGGCATCAAATTCAACATGCAGTAAATTGTCTGTGTCAACATTTTACTATCTTCAATTAAATACGAGGTCTATAGCTTCCCTGGATGGCGACAGCAGTTCTAACAGTGACACACGCACGCACACACACACACACACACACACACACACACACACACACACACACACACACACACACACGTTAAGTGTATGATCAAAAGGGAGGGGTTGGCTTAGTGGCAGTGCATTGCGTCAACAGCAGGGATAACCCTCGTTCCTCGTCCCAAATGCGCAGATCAATGCAGAGGCACCTATCCAAGCACGCAGCAAAGAGATGCACCAGCGGGAATAAGGAAAAGATGGGAGGGAAGGGAAAATGATGCAGAAAAATGGAGGGAGGAGGAGAGAGGTGTCAGGGAGAAAGCGCTGAGCTGGAATCCTCCAGCCAGGGATTTCCTTCCTCTGATGTACCCCCACCCAGACCTTGTCCTTTTTGTTTTCCCCCCTTTTTTCCTGCTGTAATCTTTCCTGAGTTTGCTGCTTATTCCCAGCAATACTCGAGCACTGCAGACCCCTACCTTCACAGACCTGAGCCATGTCCTGGCCTG
Organism: Haplochromis burtoni; assembly: GCF_018398535.1. Lineage (NCBI taxonomy): Eukaryota > Metazoa > Chordata > Actinopteri > Cichliformes > Cichlidae > Haplochromis > Haplochromis burtoni. Next base: position 1,781,965 of record NW_024582383.1, on the reverse strand, counting down.
TATGCAGAGCAACTCACTGCCAAGTCTCTGCAGACAGGCACTACCCCGACGCTGGAGACAGTGATGATGATGTTAATGATGGTGAGGGGTTGGAGGGAAAGAAAAGGAGACATAAAAAGGGCAAGGGGAGATGCGAGAATGAAAAGGGGGCCAGTCTTGCAGAGGCAATGCAGAGGCAATACGATGCAAATGCAACATAATGCAGTGGTGCTGGGGGGAGGCACTGCAGATGAGACGGGGCAAGGGCGTCCAAGAGACGTCTGCTGCTGCTGAAGGCCCGCCAGTGCTAGCAATGATCTTTGCAATGCACCCTTGACCTTGATACATATACTTTGTGAATTACATACTAGTACGCAATGGAAACGCGCGACAGCAGACGCAGACGAAAGCGAGAGCAGCCAGACATCGTCCCCTCCATCCCAGACGCCAGATTTGTTTGACACGGCATCAAATCCAAATTCCAGCCCTCCCCCCTCCCAGTGCACGCTTAAACATTCATCAACTCGTACGTGCGCTCTAATAACGATCCACGTACTCATGCCCGACTCTTCAATTATTCATTACCAATATACGCTCAGTCTGAGCAAAACACAAACAGCTCAAATGTACCTCGACACAAAAGAAGTCATTACTGCAGCCAGGCTGGGTTTAGGTAACGCAGACATGGCGATCTATGCTGACGCAGTACAAACTAATACAATTTTCACAAGTAATCTTGTTTCAAGTCTTGTTAGACTGCATACAGCCAGAGAATCACGATGCCGCTCCCTCTTCACTCGGGGTACAAGCCTGGAGAATGTTCCCTTAAATGTTAACATCCTCTTTTTTCCCCCCTGATTTAATAATTCAATAAAGCTAAACTTAAAATGGTCTGCGCTCTCTCAGCACTGCCAGGAACAATTCAATTAGCCAGACAACGTGTTGTGACAGCCCAGTTTATGCTTGGATCCCTTATTTGTTTGTCCCGTTTGTATAACCCCTCAGCCCCAACCACCTTTCTCTCCCTCCTCCTCTATCTCGCCCTTTCTGTCAGTTATTTCTGCATCGACAAGAAAGCTGAGGCAACTAGCCGACTCAGACTTTTTCTGTCCTACTCTGACGAGCCGCGGGCCACATTTGCTGTGGGGATAGGGGATAAAAAAAACCCTGCTGTCAAGGGGTAGCTGGAACAGTGGGGAGAAGTGTGATGGGGATGGCGACGTTCTGCATTTGTACAATGCTGTATGTGAAAGGTGCTGACGGGCGACAGTGTGGGAAGGGCACAGCATTCGTTCCCAGGATGGGACGGCCAGCCGCCCGTCAGTGCGGGCTAATCCGGAGCTGTGTTGATTGACAGAGAGTCAGCTGTCAGCAAGAGAAAAGCGCTTTGTTTTCCCAACACACAAAAGCGTTTCTGTTCGACGGCAGCGCCCTGCATGGACACGTTCACCTCGGCCAACGGCAGAAAAAGGAGATGACTATTTAAAGGAAACGCTTTAAATGGTTAGGCATTAGATATTCTACAGAAAGGCCTCGATCGAGCACATGTCATTTTGCAGTTTGACACTGAGCAGCTACTACGTCATGACTCTTAAATCTATTTACATAGTGCCAAATCACCCTCTAAACTCTTCAGATCTCACAGGACCCAAAGTTTCCCAAATCAGGAGCCAAAGATTTGGAGTCTCCAAACTGGGAGAAGGATTCACAGAAGAAGGGCCTGAAGGCTCTGCGTCCCATTCTACTTTTAAATATCTTATGAGCCACAACTAAATCTGCAGTCTGAGAGTGAAGTGCTGAGTTGGGATGATACAGTATTACGAGGTCTTTAAGACAAGAGGGGCCTTGTTGTATGTGAGGACAAGGATTATAAATTTCAGTTCAGGATTTAACAGGGAGCCAATGAAGAAAAGCTAATGTGGGAGAAATCTGCTCTCTGTTTCTAGTCCCTGTCAGGACTCTCGCTGCAGCATTTTGGATCAACTGAAGGCTTTTCAGGGGCTCCTTAGGACATCCTGATAATAATGAATTACAGTAGTCCAGCCTGGAAGTAACGATTGCAGGATCACTCTGAAACAGGATATTTCTAATCTCAGAGATGTTGCGCAACTGCTACCACTGAATTCTGAATGCAAGTGGCTGATGCAAATATCTGCTTACTGTGAATAAACGGAAATTTCATTCACAATAAACAAAGATTTGTGAGTTAGGCAAATTTATTATGTGATTAGGTTAATAGCTGTATTATCACAGACCACATGTAACTGCTACCTTGACCCATTCAACTGCAAACAGATAGTAGGCTCATAGCATGCTGACTCCATCTTATTTTATCATCATCTCGACGCACCAAACCTGCTTTAACAATGGAGCGTGACTGCGAGGTGTTGTATGGCTGAAGCAAACAATTCAAAGTTCATTGCTCATCAATTCATTGGTCATATCACAGTCTCCAACTGCTGTTCTCCCTAGTGTAACAGTAGCATCGGGTACTGCAGTCAGCAACAATATTATAGACAGGTTCAGACAGGTGAAGGAAATAAGATTAAACTCTCTTTCCCTTTGACAACTACCACCCACTGAGACACAAGCCCCAACCCACCCAGGCGGATGCAGCGTCACATGCATATGGAAAATCTACGATGTTCAAACTCTCCAGATGTCACATGACTCAAAGACTCTATGTGGCGCTCCCAGAGGTGCCTGCCTCGATCAGTTTGTTTCGGCAGTTTTCACCTCATCGGCATTATCTGGCTTTAACTGTACGCACAAGTGTTTCCCATTAAACATCACCAAATGTTTTCCGTGTTTTATGTCCGAAGTGAGAAATGCAGTCAAGCATAATGCAACGTCACTGCTCGTGTTTGGCCTAATGAGTGAATGTCAAAGTCAGCTAGCAGTTCAGCTAATAGTTGTTGAGTTCATGTGGTCTGGACCAAAGTGGGCAGGCTGACTGACAATAAGCCACACTGACAGCACAGCTAAAGAGCTGAGATATTGATTTAACTCTGTTGCAAAGTTGAGCATTTTACCATGCGAGTCTTTAGGGAGGAATGCACTTTTGGAAAGACGGTTAGTAGCAAAAGTGCATTGGCTTCATTTTTCTGCTCAGATGCACCAGACTGTGTTTACCTTTGTTTATATGAGCTCTTATTTGCACTTATACAAAGAAAAGACAAACAACTCTGAATAAAAAGAAAAACAGAATCTAAGCAAAACATGGGCTGCTTGGTCAAAGTCAATCTGGAACCTTTGTTTGCTCAGATGTATTTGACAAACTGAGGAAGAAAACGTGTTGTTTGCTTTAAATAGCAAAGAGCAATATTAAGCTTTCTGCATATATAAAAATGTGTCTGTAGGTAGAACCAGAGACAAGCCTGGAGAGCAGCAGTGTCTTCTCCGCCGTGTCCACCCACACAGGGGCCTAGTCACCAGGTGGGCGGCTGGCAAGTCCACTTCTATTGGCCAGCCGAGAATGCCTATCCAGTGGAAACTGCGAGAGCGCAATTTTTCCAGCCAAAAGACGACGATTTCCATCTCCTCATCTCCCCGCACTAACGTACCCCTGCCACAGTGATGAGCACGGCTGATTCAGAACAGAGAATTGCCTCGACTAAAATAGTTATGCCATCATCATCATCATCCTTCTTTGATAAGCACTTCTGTGAATTTAAAGCAACGCTTAAGAATTTTGAGACGTGTGTGTCATCATGAACTTGGGTGACCTGTCAGACCTTGGCTCATTCTTACATCGTTCAAATTAACAGAAACAGATGCGGATGATGTAAATGGAAGTCAGTGAGGGGAAAAACAATCACACAAGGCACCATTAAAACATTTTGCTGATGGGTTCACTTATATTAAAAAACTGCTTTTGGCTGGAAAGTGATTAATCAGACTGTTGAACACCTACAACACTAATTTGAAAACCAAAAAGTCTTACTGGAGAGTTGAAAATGCTTTCATAACTACTCATATGACTCTACGTAGTTAATGTATGACGTCTGCAGTACAGGGGAGTTTTGGAAATTTCAGGATTGTGGAAAAGTCTCAAGCCTCCCCTCATTTCTTTGTATTTTGCTTCCAAGTAGCCAGACTGTTGTGTTATTTATTAAAATGGTCTCAGCGACAGTTTTTCAGGTTTTTGAAGGTCATTGGACATTGGCTTCTTTTTCATGTTTTTTAATCAACTTAACATTGGTCTCTAGATCATTCATAAATACAAAGGATCCTAACTCAAGCAAAGAACCACATAGCATCTCTCTACAAAGACCCTATTTTAAATTTTATACTTAGGCACTTTGTTACTAGCAGCCCGTCACCAAAGCACATAATTAGTTCCCATTTTTTAATTGAATCTAGAAATGCTTGTGAGACATGAAATAGTATTTTTGCAACAATGTGATTCACAAAGAGCAACTGGCCGGAAGCATGGCAGGTCTCGGCACAGTGAGCAGTGTGTCCTCAAAAACAATCTTAAAGTGGAGAAGGAAAGGTAGGCCTAAAAAACAACTTTGCAGATGAACAGTATCTAAAAGTCACGTCTTTAAGAAACATATCCACAGGATCTGAGAGATGCATCTTCAGCTGGTTCATCTAATGTTTACTGAAGCTTCATCAGAAATGGTGTCAGTGGAAGAGTGGCTGTCAGAGAAAAAGTAGAGACAAATAACACAACAATTCGAATGATTCATCCAGATTTCAAATTTTTGGTTAAAAATGAGGAGGTCAGTAGAGAGTCATGGCAAAGGATGTCAGCTGCTACAGCTTTGGATGTTCTTCCAGCAACACGGAGAACTGTTCCTGAAACTTATTTGAAGAAATTACGATAAAGCTGTCCGAAGAAAGTTCTGATTTAAAAAAAAGGGTAAACGTGGTCATAGCCCTCAATTTTGCTGTTTGTGCAGACTACTGCTGCAAGTTCTTGGACCAACCACTCTGGTCCATTCAATTCAATTCAGTTTTATTTATATAGCGCCAAATCACAACAACAGTCGCCTCAAGGCGCTTTATATTGTAAGGATAGCACTACAATAATACATACAGAGAAAAACCCAACAATCATATGACCCCCTATGAGCAAGCACTTTGGCGACAGTGGGAAGGAAAAACTCCCTTTTAACAGGAAGAAACCTCCAGCAGAACCAGGCTCAGGGAGGGGCGGGGCCATCTGCTGTGATGGTTGGGGTGAGAGAAGGAAGACAGGATAAAGACATGCTGTGGAAGAGAGACAGAGGTTAATAACAGATATGATTCAATGCAGAGAGGTCTGTTAATACATAGTGAGTGAAGAAGAAGCACCCAGTGCAGCATAACTAAGGGAGGATTCAGGGTCACCTGGTCCAGCCCTAACTATATGCTTTAGCAAAAAGGAAAGTTTGAAGCCTAATCTTGAAAGTAGAGATAGTGTCTGTCTCCTGAATCCAAACTGGAAGCTGGTTCCACAGAAGAGGGGCCTGAAAACTGAAGGCTCTGCCTCCCATTCTACTTTTAAATACTCTAGGAACAACAAGTAGGCCTGCAGAGCGAGAGCGAAGTGCTCTAATAGGGTGATATGGTACTACAAGGTCATTAAGATAAGATGGGGCCTGATTATTTAAGACCTTGTATGTGAGGAGCAGGATTTTGAATTCTGGATTTAACAGGAAGCCAAAACAGGAGAAATCTGCTCTCTCTTTCTAGTCCCTGTCAGGACTCTTGCTGCAGCATTTTGGATTAGCTGAAGGCTTTTCAGGGAGTTTTTTGGACATCCTGATAATAATGAATTACAGTCGTCCAGCCTGGAAGTAATAAATGCATGAACTAGTTTTTCAGCGTCACTCTGAGACAGGATATTTCTAACTTTAGAGATGTTGCCAAATGGAAGAAAGCAGTCTTACATATTTGTTTAATATGTGTGTTGAAGGACATGTCCTGGTCAAAAATGACTCCAGACTAAAGCAAACCAACCATTCGGTGATTTGATGAAGACACAGCAAAAGAGAGAAGAATTAGCCGATTTTGCAATGTTGAAATATGATACAAAAAAATGTAGCAATCACTTTTATACCACTATTGCAACAACCATCATGTCACACTTGGGTATTTCCCAACTATTACACTATGTAGAACAGCCATTATAACTTCACTGATGTACAGTATAGTTTCCTGTGTTGAGCAAAGTCAGTTTCCTTTCACTTTTTTCTCTTCTCTCCATTTTCTCTCTAATTACTGCTTCGCAGACTAATGAGGAGGATTCTTTCATTAAATACAAACAGCACCCTGACCCTTAATGAGCAGCGTCTCTGGTTTTTGAAAACATTGTGGCACAGATAGGAATACAGCATCTAATAAAAGATGGATATAGAAACCCAATATTTAGTGGACTGCCTTCATGAAACTCCCGGATGAGCATTTTGACTGTTGCCATTTTTATTTTTATTTTTTTTATTGTTGCTGATCACGTATGAAACAAAGAACCAACAATCACGACCATAAACTCATTATCAAAATAAGACACATGTAGGCTTATTGTCTCTGCGAGCTTCACTGAATCTTAGAAGGTGCTTCCTGGTGGATATTAGAAAGGACGAGCGGGTAAGGCACTGGCTACATCCATCTCCTACATACAGTCTGTGGGCACAGATATGTAACTGGAAAAAATGTTGCAACCTTATTGCAGCTTCTATCACATGACCCTTTTAAGAAACAAATCAACCACAGAAGCTCTGACCTTGTCTGTGCTAGCTGCTGTTATGCTGTTATTGTGGGAAGATAACATTTTTAATTAAAAGCTCTTTTCATCTTTTCAACAGATTGCTGGATCTTGGCAGATAAAAAGTGCAGCTACTACTAAAGAGTGTGATGGTAAACCAGTACAGCATTCGAGTATTGTGGATGCGCTTTGCATTTTCTGGATGAAACAAATGGTTGTCTAATAATATATTTACTATTTATACGTTACACTCATTTGCATATGTCAAGACCCCAATCTGAGCGAACAAATACTGAGCCAGTGAAGCCAGTATAGTGCTAATGGAGGGTCAGAGGCTAAACACAGAAGCCTACTCAACTGTGAATGTTTCCTCATTCTACATTTGTTTTGGTGATTAAGACTTTAAATTCCAAGTACAATTCTCGCTCTTTCCTCATAAACACAGTGAGCAGGCACGGCGGATGCACCTTCATCCGCAGTTACCAAGAAGACCAGTGGTGGATTTGAAGATGAAAACCTGAGATGATGTCAGCAGTCTGCTGAAACTCACCACCATCGGCTAAGGTGTCTTCAGTTTCCAGAGCAGCACCTCATCCTCAACAAGAGCCAGTGCCAACGATTCTGTGCCGCCGGACTGGGAAACGACAGACGGCCAAGGATCAAACGGTCGAGCGAGGGCAGGAATATTTGAGGAAGATGAACTGACTGCTAATGAGACACTGGATCCTAAATGATAACAGAGTGTTTATGAGAGGTCACCTGAGATGGCTGATGAATAATAAAGGGACCGTAGCCGTGTGAGAGCAGGATAAACTCATTGGGCTGTGGTTAGAATCGGTGCAGCCACAGAACAACATTTAGGGACTCGTGCATGGCCTCAGCAGAGGCAACAAGTGAGCAGGGCAAGTAAAGGCCAACAGAGGGCAAGCAAAGGCAGCAGCGGGTCACAGAGTGACAGCAGGAGAACTGGAACCTCAATACACTCTCAGTACTGACTGAAATACTTTAAGAGCAAGTAAGCCTCCTAATTTATTATTTATTACTCTTATATATATATAAGAATACTTCTTCAAAAGCATTTTTTTTTTCTGGCGCAGAGACACGTTCAAGCTCGAGGCATTACCCAGAAAAAAGCTACTTCAGTCCTCTGCTCTGGTTTGGAGATGACGTAACCGTATATTCATTTATTAGTTTAAACTTTCTTCTCACTATGATGAAAATTTGAATTATTGTCTTGTCTTCTTACCCAAGTACAGAGAGAACCATAGTATTTTTATTTGTTCTTTTTGTATTTAAATGCATTTTAAGATAAGATAAGATAAGACTTTGTTGATCCCACGACGGGGAAATTTTTGCGTCACCTCAGCTCAGGTACAGATATCAGAAGGAAATACAAAAATACAAATAAGTACAATCAATGAAAAAAAGTAAGATAATACACTATATACAATGGTAGCATACACAGTATGTGATTATGGATATGGTTGGAAATATAAGACATAAACTATATACTTGACATAACTATTGTACCACTACTATTCCAATGTATAGACATGTACACACTAAATATACATATGTATACATATACAGTGGGGCAAAAAAGTATTTAGTCAGCCACCGATTGTGCAAGTTCCCCCACTTAAAATGATGACAGAGGTCAGTAATTTGCACCAGAGGTACACTTCAACTGTGAGAGACAGAATGTGAAAAAAAAATCCATGAATCACATGGTAGGATTTGTAAAGAATTTATTCGTAAATAGGGTGGAAAATAAGTATTTGGTCACCTCAAACAAGGAAAATCTCTGGCTCTCACAGACCTGTAACGTCTTCTGTAAGAAGCTTTTCTGTCCCCCACTCGTTACCTGTATGAATGGCACCTGTTTGAACTCATCATCTGTATAAAAGACACCTGTCCACAGCCTCAAACAGTCAGACTCCAAACTCCGCCATGGCCAAGACCAAAGAGCTTTCGAAGGACACCAGGAAAAGTATTGTAGACCTGCACCAGACTGGGAAGAGTGAATCTACAATAGGCAAGCAGCTTGGTGTGAAAAAATCAACTGTGGGAGCAATCATCAGAAAATGGAAGACATACAAGACCACTGATAATCTCCCTCGATCTGGGGCTCCACGCAAGATCTCATCCCGTGGGGTCAAAATGATCATGAGAACGGTGAGCAAAGATCCCAGAACCACACGGGGGGACCTGGTGAATGACCTGCAGAGAGCTGGGACCAAAGTAACAAAGGTCACCATCAGTAACACACTACAACGGCAGGGAATCAAATCCCGCAGTGCCAGACGTGTTCCGCTGCTGAAGCCAGTGCATGTCCAGGCCCGTCTGAAGTTTGCCAGAGAGCACATGGATGATACAGCAGAGGATTGGGAGAATGTCATGTGGTCAGATGAAACCAAAGTAGAACTTTTTGGTATAAACTCAACTCGTGGTGTTTGGAGGAAGAAGAATACTGAGTTGCATCCCAAGAACACCATACCTACTGTGAAGCATGGGGGTGGAAACATCATGCTATGGGGCTGTTTTTCTGCCAAGGGGACAGGACGACTGATCCGTGTTAAGGACAGAATGAATGGGGCCATGTATCGTGAGATTTTGAGCCAAAACCTCCTTCCATCAGTGAGAACTTTGAAGATGAAACGAGGCTGGGTCTTCCAACATGACAATGATCCAAAACACACCCCCGGGCAACAAAGGAGTGGCTCCGTAAGAAGCATTTGAAAGTCCTGGAGTGGCCTAGCCAGTCTCCAGACCTCAACCCCATAGAAAATCTGTGGCGGGAGTTGAAAGTCCGTGTTGCTCGGCGACAGCCCCAAAACATCACTGCTCTCGAGAAGATCTGCATGGAGGAATGGGCCAAAATACCAGCTACTGTGTGTGCAAACCTGGTAAAGACCTATAGTAAACGTTTGACCTCTGTTATTGCCAACAAAGGTTATGTTACAAAGTATTGAGTTGTATTTTTGTTATTGACCAAATACTTATTTTCCACCCTGATTTACGAATAAATTCTTTACAAATCCTACCATGTGGATTCATGGGGTGGCTGTAGCTCAGGTGGCAGAGCAGGTCAGCCACTAATCAGAAGGTCGGTGGTTCGATCCCAGGCTCCTCCTGGTGCATGCCAAATATCCTTGGGCAAGATACTAACCCCATGTTTGCCTACTGGTGGTGGTCAGAGGGCCCGGTGGCGCCAGTGTCCGGCAGCCTCGCCTCTGTCACGAAACTGTAAAAGAAAAATGCACTCGAAAAAAAAGTGGAGACAGTTGCAGATGCAGGAACAAAGCAGCAGTAAATAGAGAGTCACTGACATTTTATTAGCCACACCTGTTCAACTGCTCGTTACTGTAAATATCTAATCAGTTAATCAGATGTCAGCGACAAAGGGCCAGACTGCTCCTTGCTGATGGGAAGTCAGCAGTAACTTAATCATTTGCTTCACCAAGGTATGCACAAGAGCATCTCTGAACACACACCATGCTGAACCTTGATGCAGCTACAGCAGCAAAAGAACACACTGGATGTCACTCCTGTCATCTAACAACAGGAAACTGAGGCTTAGCAAAACTGGACTGTGTGTCGTCTCCTGTCATGCTTAGTGTCAGAGCATCAGCACAAGAAATGGTGATGCTCTCCTGCTTGTTTGTGTACATTTTTTGTGTCTTCAAAACTGAGTTTTCCCATTATAGTGATATTAAACTTTGTTAGTCTACAACCAGTAAGCAATTTAATACAGTTCATTGAATTTATGTTTTCTCTGCATTACATTTCGTTCGCTTTCATTCACCTGAAATTTTGTTACACTGACACTCAAAGAATACACAATTTCACAATTGATCTCGTGTGCTGGACTGGAGTCTTTGGCAGTCTATTTCAGGTCCACGTCCCATCTTCAGAGCATCAATACAAAGTTGTTTTAGGTGATCGCCTTTATGCAGCTCTCCACAGGGAGCTGTGTCTGTGTCTCCATCACTGTCGTCAAAAGATGGTTGTCCATCCGTCCAGCACAGTTCCAGAGATCTAGAGAATCAGTGCAAAGCTGTACTGAAGCTGCACCCCAACAACTCAGTCTGTTGATTTTTACTCTAATCTGTGATCAGTAATCATCAGTTCTGCAAACTGGCTCGTCTGTATAATGTAGACGGAAACCTGACACCCAGAGGAAGACAGGGAAAACATGCAAACTCGATCCAAGCAGGCTTCACACACAAAGGTTGCTGTAAGTTTACTTTGAACCCAGGAGGCTGCTTGATGTGAGACATGCTCGCAGCACAGCTCGACTTTTTCATCATTTTTCCTGATGACAGTTATTTGCATGGATTGCTTTTTTTGGGCATTGCTGCTCCTAACCTTGGCCCAACGAGACATTAATGAGAACAGGTGTACTCTTAATGACCTAACTGGAAAATCTCACCGAGAACCGCTCACAATGAAGCACAGTTACATCATCTGTGTACAGTACTAATCGCCCCAGAATTCGTTGCTATTAAAAGCCTGTTGGAATTATTTGGACTTGAAAATGATTGGATGACGGTGAATTCCATTAGTGCGATCTCTCTTTTCTCTGCATCTGTGCAGCCTCCATCTCTCTAGCCCATTAAAAGATGCATCCATTTCACAATAAAAGCCTTTTTTTCTGCTCCGCAGCTCACTGCATTAGGCTGCTGACAGATAAAGAGAACAGAGTGTCTCCTTATGAAGAAAATGCAGACACATCATCTATCCGCATGCAGATGGATAGATGCATGGACAGACCAGGTAGTCGGAACTGCTTTTGCTCTGAGGGCCTTCTGTCTTTATGTATGTTCCAGTGCACAGTCTGCGGGGCTTAACATGCACCCATGAGCATCACTGAGGCTCAGCGAAGCCAGCACATAAAGACGGATCGAGCCTGCTCGCTTCAGCTCGCCCTCCTTCTGAGGGTTACATAAGAATGGGAGATGCAGGCATACCGGCGCTGTTGCAGCTGGAGGTGAAAGTAGGCCTGTTAAGCCAAAGGGGTGATAAAAGTGTGTGAGTGTGTGCATGTTAGAGAGGACCATGTGAGGATGAGGGAAAAAAAAGACTGCTCGAAGCGGTGGGCTGGGCCGAGGCAAATGGAGCCACTGCTGGACACGAAATTCTATTTACTTATTCATAAATCTAGACCTCGAGGACTTGTTTTCTACACACTCACTGAGTAAGCGTGAGCCTTTTATTTTTTTTTAAATGTGAAGCAAGGAAACATATCAGCCAGTAGGTAAAATGCAGATATTACAGAGTATTAGTGTGTGGAGAATACAAACTTGCTGCAAAAATGCTTTGTCACAGTCACAGTCACGATCCATATGAACGCCACCAGATGCTACAGGACGAACCTGCAACTGACAAATAACCCAAGCTCTGCTTTACCCTACCTTTCTGACCCCCCCACCTAGCTCCACCCCCTTACCCAGAACCCTCTGTGGAACAACATGAAGCTTTTACCAAAGACAAGATGACCTCATGAATATTCATGTCGCAGACACTGCTGGAGACGCACCAGAATTCGCTGAGCTCAGCGCTGAGAAATCCCCGTTGTGTGGCAAACGTGCATGGTGGGCCTCCCTCTCTTTGTCTTTCACTCCTGCTGACCCACCCGCCTGCCCCATCCTGGTGCTGACAATATGTGCATTCATGTTTACATGGGCTGACTGGTGGATACTGGGGTCGACATGTTCTACATTTTTCCATCGAGGAGGCCTTTAGTTAAAAAACTTGGACAAAATACATGCCATCCTAAGAGAATGCATAACCTCGTGTAAGGCTGACAGTAAAGTCATGAGGAAAGTTGTTACTCAGAGTAGCTGCGAGTTAAGAAAACACCAGTAAACAGAAAAAGCCTGAAATGGAAGTTGAATAAACCTCAAAGGAAGATGAATTTTTAAAAAAACACATGTATCTACAGTATTATATGACACATGTGATTAAAACACATTAGCTGCATCTTTTTCCCCTCACAGCACTGCAGTGACCTTTACATGTTTTGGTCTCTGTTGTCAGTGGTCCCCAAAAAGGCTTTTGTCTTGTCTTGAGTTTTGCTTGAAGTCATATTCAGCTTTTAACAGTCCTTTGAAAATGAGTCAGAATACCTGGAGCCATACTAGTGAGTGATATCTGAGTTTTTCTTATATCTGCATATGCATTTGTGAAGATATGTTGCAAAATCCCTTATTTGGCAAAGGAAAATAATCCTTCTAAAAGTTCCCAAATCCACATCCAGGTCAATCACTTCTGAGACTGAGCCCCTCCCACCAGTTGGCTACAAATTTTCAGGTAAAACTTGCTAACAAACAGAAAAAAGTAACCAAACCAAATCAGTTGCATAAAGCAAGCATCTGTGGAAATGAGTTTATATTATCTCCAATCCACACGTTGACAGTTGCTTCTCTTTCACATTACTAGCCATACAAACACACACAGATTTGTGCTGAGAATCGCAGCATTGGGACAGTTTCTCACTGTGGTCCCTCTGTCGTGTTCACGAGTCAGTGCTTCATCACGTCCTCCCATGGCTCTGCACCGCGTGCTCAACACCTGTCTTTCAACGTCTCAGTTGAGAGG
>NW_024582383.1:1614285-1759131 GCF_018398535.1 Haplochromis burtoni | reverse complement strand
TAGTATTGACCTATTGATCATTTAAGCACACAATACAGACAGCTTTGACAAGTGCACACATTTGTTCCCAAATGTTACTTTAAATTGATGGAAAATGCCATAAACAACAGTTTGACAGGCATAAAAGTGTATTTTTGCATCAGCGAGGTGACTCCCACAGAACCTTTAGTGGAACAGCTAGCATATTTTGGCATGGCGTGCAGTGTATCCTTAAAAAAAGTTGAGGAAACTGGACAAAAGAAGAAAAAGCTATCAACAGCTGACAAACAGTAAAAAGTTACGTTCTTAAGAAACAGGAAAAATCCAGGAAAGACCTAACAGAAGACCTGAGAGAAGCATCTGGTCCTTCATTTGATCCATCTACTCTATCATCAGAAATGGTCTCAGTGGAAGGATGGCTGTGAAGAAACCATAGTTAAGAAAAGAAACTGGGGAGAAGGTTGTGGTGGAGGTAAAGGTGGAGGCTATGTCATTGTTTGGGGCTGCATTTCAGTCGGTCGTGTTGGGGATTTAGCTAAAATTGATGGAAATATAAACACGGAAAATTATAGTCAGATTTGATCCACCATGCAATACCATCTGGAAAATGTCTGATTGGTAACAGCTTCATTGTGCGGCTTGACAATCATCCCAAACACACTGCTAATGTCATGCAAATCTACCTGGATAATAAAGGCAGTCATCCCATACATCGACGTTCAAACTTATCACACATATGCAAAATATTTTTGCATTATATTCTGTATTTCCACATAAGTGCAAGTTTCAACAAATCACTGCACCTATTTCCAATGTTCCTAGCAGAACACACATTCATGCACAGCACTGTGCAAACAGGGAAAATACAAGAGTATTGAAAGTAGCGAATTCTGGACACAACGTATTAACAAAGTAATACGCTGGAAAATAAACTCACGATATTTCATGTTGGACTAAAGTTGTGGATCTCTCTGACTGACTTCATCACTCCATCACCCACTGTTTGATTTCTGAGCCACCGTGTAAAATATTACAGTTCCTCCTCTTGTTATTGGGACTCAAATTTGAATATGTGGGGTTTCTCAGCGGACAATCTATCTGTTAATGTCAGATAATAAAATCACAAGTATGGTCTTATATAAAAGCCCAGCCACAAACAGTGACCAGAGTAAGGGCAACTGAGGCCACAGCCTCTAGGAAATATGCAAAAATGGCAGATTCTAACATAAGCAGTGTGATCACAAGCAATTGCTGTCCTCCACTGCATATCTGTAGTCACATGTAGGCCACATGTTTTTGTAGAATGATAATAATTTCCCTTAGGGGAGAAAAACACAGTAATACCCTCTTTGGCACCAGCCTTTGTTAATGCACTTGTGGTAAACCCCAAATGTCTTCCCAGAATTCCAGTGTAAGGAAGACATTATAAACTCACATATTTAATGTCATTAGCTTACTACAATATATATTGTAGTAATATGGGAAGATGGCACACTGAGGACAGGTACAAATGTATTTGAAAATCACAAAAACACTGCTCTCAAATGGGGAAAAACACAAGGGATCACAGATGTCACATGTTATTAGCTCACTTGGTTTGAACAGTTCTGGTGACAGAGCTTTATTAAAATTGGAACATCCTCTGAATATTTTAAAAAGCTATATTTAGTAACAGGAGGTGTGCTCTCAGCACTCTGAGTGTACTGAACTTTGGACCATCCTGTGTCCTCTAAGCCATTTTGTCTCCAAGTCATCCTGTCAGTCAGTGACTCATCTGAAGCAGGAAAAATAAAGACTCAAAAATTAAACCTCTTAATCTGTGAGCTGCTCTGTTATTACTGCTGTTTGCTGAGTCAGTAAATGGTTAGGAACAGAAAAATGTCTGTGAAGGTTCTCAGTCATCCAGGTCATCGTAGTCAAAGGGCGTAACACACAGAAGAGACTGTACTTTAAAATGCGGGGTCATCCCCTGATGGCTCTGAAATTTGTCTGCCTTCCTTCCTGCACTCAGCCAAACAGCAGTTTCACCTTTTAAACTCTCCCTCCAGTTTAAGGGAATTAAGAACGCTTCAGCTCCTCTCAAAGCAGACGCTCCCACGGGCCTTACACATTAGTCTCCGGCTTTTTCTAGAGCATTCCCTGAAAGAAGTACGCAATTAACAATAATTCTGAGGCCATACGCCACAATGTTGATTATGATCATGACAAAACGTTATTTAAAAGCAGTGAAAGTCCTTTTTTCATTATACGACAGTCGTCTTCTTGACTGAGCATAGATTTACTACAGCTGCAGTATTTCCTTGTCTTTGGCATCAAACCTGCTACAAACCACGTGAAACATCTGTAAAATGTGCAGGAAAAAAACAATATGACAAAAAGAAAAAAAAACTGGCACATTTCTGCATGTGGCACAGTAAAAACCATTTTATAAAAGTTTGATCTTATTTGACCTTGAAGAAGAGGTCACATGTGACACGATATATAAAATCTATATACGGTGCTAAGTTAGTGAGTTTCTAAGTTATAAGGCTTTTTGTCAATTTTCAACCAATATATTTGAAAGTTGACTTTGAAGGCCTTGGTGGATGTAAGCCAAAGTTTAATGGATTGTTAAAATGACCCCACTCGACACCCCCCCTCCCCCTCCGTGTTTATAGACAGAACGACGACACGCATACACGCAAACGCTACCAAAAGCATAAGCTCTACGGTAATAATGATGCTTTGTGTTTCTCTGTGGAGAAAATCCACACAGGCAAACTCCACCTGACCACACATATTGATCTACACACAGTTCCTGACACTTCACCTTTCGGCTGATTCTCACAGAGCCGAACTCCAACACTGTTTCCAGAAAACCTGCACTCTGATCTTGGCAGAATGCTCGGCATTGTTGAGATAAACTGCACCTTTGTATACCGGAAGTGTTTAAGCTGCTGCCTGATGCTGCAGGAAACTTCAAGGAAAGACTTCTGGAAACAGCTGGAAGCAGCAAGCAAACTTTAGCCCTTTACCTTTATTAGTGGTCATTGAGTTGAAATGTCACAGACAGTGTTGCCAACTCCTCAGTGAGGAAAATCGCTATTGGCTGTCCTAAAAGTCGCTAGAAGTCACTAAATGACGTCATCGCCTAAATTGCATAATTGGTCATGCTAATCTAATTGTAAGCTATGTTGTTGGAGAGAGAAATAACATCGTGGAAGAGACATAAAGTGAGTAAAAAACGTCCTAAATGCATTTAGAGTTTATTTAGAACTACAAATTAAATTTATTTTAGCAATTATTGTTTTTTTTAAGGCACATTTCCAACCCTGCTCCTTTACCCGGGCTTGGACCGGCAAAAGTGACCCGAAACAGGCACTCTGGTGGAGTGTGTGTGTGTGTGTGTGTGTTTATAAGTAGTTTTAAACCTTGTGATCCACAAAACAGCATAAGAGTAAAAGAAGAACTGACTGCGTTACAGCACCCGCTGCTTGTTGAGAGTAAAAGCGATACACGCTTTCACGTCTTTTTTTAGCGACTTTTTTTAGAGAAAAAGTCGCTAAGGGGTCTGAAAACTCGCTAAATATAGCGACAAAGTCGCTAAGTTGGCAACACTGGTCACAGACTGCCTTCATTGAATTTTACAGAGATTTTAAAAGGGATGTGCAGGTGTGCAGCGTAGCGAACATGGGGAAAATGTGCTTTTAGAAATGTCTGAGAGTGAGAGTGCAAATTCTTTTGCAGGCCTATCTGCTGACTTTTTTAAATTTTTGACTTTCAGGTTAGTGGAAAGGAGGTCTGAAAGGACTTGAGCCTGTTTTACCACAAAAATGGTGAACTATCACTTTGTGCACAAAACACCCCCAAGACAACAAAAAATCCCAACACTGCAAAAAATGTAAGAGCAGGAAATAGCTAGGAAAAATAATACAGGGTGATCCTGACGTAGCTGATGTTTCAGAACTACGACGCCCTGACGGCAAAAAGCACATCTCCTTTATTCTTGAGTCTTGACTGACAGATACGATGATGCCGAGTTATTCTTTCTGAACATACCTGACTGAATGCAGCACTGTTACACCTCTGAAGTGAATACAGTGCGTGACATAACCTTACGCAAAATGTACACAGCGTGCACAGAAACCTTAAGGGGTCTCAGACTCAGTAAAGGTATTCATGAATGACAGGCAGAGTGAGAAAGAAGTGCCTTATATGCGAGCATTGTGACCCATCAAAATAAAGTGTTGGGTAAAAGCATCCCGAGGCGGCGAGCTGTCCCGTCTTTTGACATGCTTCATTTAAGATGTTGCTTATATCCCCTCCCCTTCTTCCGTTCTCACTGTGGTCTTTGCCGTCTATCAAAAGCTCTCTTGTGGGCATGTGTGTTCTTTAGAGTCAAGTATGCCATTATGATGAGTGGTACTCATATGTGAGCTCAGGATGTTGGGATGGGAAAATGTTTTCCTATATTTTAAAGTGCAAAGTCGATTAGCCATTTGCACCGGCATCGATATGCATGTATACCTTTGCCTGCTCATGCTAAACATAAAAAGGAATCCCTGTATATACACATACATATATGCAGACACTCAAAGGCCAACCAGGTCACCAAACAGTAAACCACAAGGCCCGACAAGCAGCACAGAATAGTCTCATTAAGGCTGGACTAACTCCAGGTTCCACATTCCCATTTTCTCTATCAGAACAACAGAAACAAAGGAAAAACGAGCTTTGTGACTTGTCAAAGGGCACCACTTCAGTGTTTTTAAGCTTAAAATGAGTAAAGCAGGAAAGTCCTCTGAGGAGATCTTTACAAAAACACAAAAGATGAAACAGAGAGGAAAAAGAGTACCTGTCTAAGCAATGTGCTCCGTCAGCATCCTGTCAACAGCACGCAGCCAATTAGGACTGCAGCCAAATGGCTGGGTGAGCTTTCTGTTTCTCACTCCACTGATCCTGTGTCCAGCACAAACATACACACTGAGATATTTATTTATTTATTTAGGACAGTGCATGTTAATGAACATAAATGTAAAAAAAAATTACATGAATGTAAACATGCCAGATTATAGCCAAAGGCTAATTTCCATCTGTTGTCCTTAAACATAAAAAATAGACATAATAATTCGTAAAAATTCATCATTCATTCATAATAAAAACTCCATCACCAAACTTACACATACACACCATTCTGTTCCCAAATAAAACATTAAAACTATACATGCACAAACATGCAGGCGGTAAAGAAGTTCATGTGCACTTTTAGGCCAAATGTACACATATATATATACATATATCTATATATACATATATATACATAGATATATATATATATACACACACACACAAACTGCAGTCACGGGTATGTGATAACTGGCAATGAGTCAATGTTGCCCTGAAAGAATTTTGCCCCGCTCATCTTTGCAGAGTTGTTGTAATTCAGCCACTTTGGAGGGTTTTGAAGCAGGAACTGCCTTTGTGAGGTCATGCCACAGCATCTCAATCAGATTCAGATCAGGACTTTGGCTAGGCCACTCCAAAGTCTTTATGTGTGCTGTGGATCATTATCCTTCTGCAGAACGCAAGTGCGCCTCAGCTTGAGATGGTCGGACACTCCTTCAGGATGTTTTGGTAGACGGCAGAATTCATGGTTCCATTTACCACAGCATGTCTTCCAGGTACTGAGGCAACAAGCAGCCCCAGCCCAACACACTAACACCACCATATTTTATTGTCGGTATGATGTTCCTTTTCTGAAATGCTGTGTTAGTTTTTTTCCAGACGTAACAGGACTCAAACTGTCCAAAAAGTTCAGCTTTTGTCTCGTCAGTCCACAGAGTATTTTCCCAAAAGTCTTGAGGATTATCGATATGTTGTTTGGCAAATGTGAGATGAGCCTCTGTGTTCTTTTTGGTCAGCAGGGGCTTTCTCCTCAAACTCTCCCATGGAGGCGATTTTTGCCCAGTTTCTTTCTCATTGTTGAATCATGAACTCTGACCTTAACTGAGACATGTGAAGCCTGTGGTTCTTTAATCTCGTTCTGGATTCTTCTGTGACGTCCTGGATGTGTTGTCGATGTGCTCTTGGAGTAATTTTGGAAGGCCGGTCTCTCCTGGGAAGCTTCACCAGTTATACACAAAAGTTTTCTCCATTTGTGTATAATGGCTCTGTTTGATGATCTAAAACATGTAAGCATGACAAATACGCGAAACGCTACGAAATCAGGAAGGGGGCAAACACTTTTTCACACCACTTTACATTTGCACAAGTGTGCCTTACAGGAAACGTATGTGAAAGAAAGGAAGGCTGTATGCAGCAAAGCTGCCTGTTCCAAGTCTATGTAGCCTCCAGCTGCTGATGCCAGTTGGCCATTTGACTACATTTTCATATTAAGGCCGAGTCTCCGAGAGGATAAGACGTGTGTGTGTTTTATCTGTCTGAGCCAATGACGACAACCCGATAGCCTCTCCATGTAAAATCTTTGCTACAGTCCTGCCACCAGCTGGGAAACCTTCAAAACACAAAAATACAAACAGAGAAGGACAAACACACACATCCTCTCTAATGTGCGCACACACACACAGACAGACACACTATCCCTGTCTGCCACTGCCATGCTACAGTAGTTCCCGAGGCTACTTTGCATATCAGACCTGACATAATGAGGAGATATTGTATGGTGTCTGAGGACAGCGGGTGTGGATTTGAAAGGTGATACTGCCACCTCGTCTGGTCAGCTAAATAAACCTGACACTTACGAGCCCGGGAGCTTGTTGGAGCTCCTCAGTTTTGAGCTATCGAGTCGGAAGGAGGCATAACTTTGGAAATGAATTATCTCTGCGCTCTCACAGAACAAGAGCAGAGTCTCGAAGGAGGCTGAGGTACTTATTTTTAGGTAGAAAAAGGTCAATGAGGAATGCCACCAAAATCCACAAACAGGTTGCGTACACTCATCGAGCACTGGAAATACACCAGTGTTAGCTAGCTAAACTGACCATTTACAGCTGTAAACTCTGTGAACTCCAAAAGCTTTGTCACTTGTTCTCATGCATCTGTACGTTTAAGATTTGCATAGAGGAAATTTTTCCAAGTACATTCACCTTTGGGCATAATCCAACAGGATGCAGTCTAAATGAAAATGGTGCACCAGTGCATGATACTGTTTTTTTGTAACTGCTGTAGGCGGCCTGGTTAGAGGAAATTTGTGCTAAGTCTCCTTAATCACAAACTTACAGATGTCCTGAACAGATGTTTCACTGAGAGAACCTGTTGCCGCCGCACTCGTTTGTTAAACCTACACAGCAAACACTGCAGCCCGAGGTTCCCATTGGACAGCCACTGGTAGCACCTGAGGTTTCTACTAGTAACTCTGCAACATGGAGAAAGGTCTGCTACTAATTTTCCATTTCTCTGTCCCCCGTAGAACTGCAGAGGAAAAGCACTGAAACTGAGCCGCTGTGCACCTAAACAACCTTTTACTATTTCTCGGCCAAGAGAGCAGATTCTGGCAGCACCTCCCCAAGACATCTCAACAAGGATGCAGTTTGGGTAGCACAAAACGACGCATGAATTATTCACCCTATTAGCTATTGTCAAAGTTTGATGGATAACGGCTTCAGAGGTATTCTCCCAATGGGTAAAAACTGGCAATTTCTACTGAGGGGCAGAGGAGTGAACCACAGGATGTAGTATGCTTTAGTCAAATTCAGTAGAGGGTGGCTAAAAATAAACTCTCCCCAAACCCCTCATGACAAGAACAGATCAGTGATGCATACACCTTAATAGTAGATTAAGTTCTCCCTTTCCTGTGACAGACAGGAAAGGGAGAACAGAGCAGATTGGGCCAGCTCCCTCTGTTCACACGGCCTCTGAAAGCCTGGCTGTTTTGCCTGTTAAAGAGACAAACACTATTTCTTTCCCTCCACTGCTGGGGTCACGATGCATCCTGTTTATGTCGGAGTCTCAGATGAAGGGCACTCTTGCCCTTCATCTGTGAGGCCCCCATCTGTGTGCCTCAACCTAGTATGGAGGTGTCCACAGCTCAGCAAACATGTCTATTCCTAAGGTTAGATGACCCCGTGGTGACAGTGAATCTGTCAGAGCAGGACACCGATGAAGACCTGGCTATATCACTGCTGTCATGGATCACGTCTAGCTGATTTGAGATCAGCAAGAGAAGCTTGGGACTCAGTGACGGCTCCAACCTTCACCACCGCCTGTCATCTAGGAAGTAGTTCTGGAAACCTTTCATGCTACAACTCATTTGATCTCAAACCCATCTTCTCATCCTCGCTGCTTCATCCAGCAAATAGTGTTTACACACCATGTTGGGGGCAGGCTGAAGATGCCAGGATACTGGATAAGACCCAGTTAGGCTTGTTTGTTCACGTTAAGTCTTGGAGCGTGGAGCTCCGTGTTCCTCATTACAAACACTGGTTCATTAAATGAGCAGGTAAATCGTGTAAAAACCATGTTTGTGCTTTGTAGGGCTTGATTGGCAGCTGATATAAGTGCTGGTTGAGACTTCAGAGCCATCACAGATTGTTCCCATGGGTAGGAAGTAAGCCTACAAGCAAAGCTAGCAAACATCACGTGAAGCACAACTGCCTCATAAAATAGACCTTTGGGTAATCTCGGGGGGGACTTGACATTATTTCCTCTTCCAGCCAACCCTGGACCAATTAAAGTTGACTAATGCTCTTTTTGTCCTTCACGATGTGCTGCTGTGTTTTAGACAGCATGAGTCTGACATTTTTCATCCACCAGCCTCATCCTCGAGTGTTTTTTATAGTTCACTTTTCAAAAAGCAAAAATGTAGAAAATAGAGAGACTTGTAATGGATTCCTTCTTACATAATGCTTTTCTACTGAATGGGGTTCAATATCTCGCCAATGTAGACTGGAGCAGTCAGAGGCCGAACCATCAACTTTCCAATTAGTAGATGACCTCCTCTACTTCCTGAGCTCCCTACAGTAGTAGTAGTTGTACTGAGGGTAAAGACGCTTGATTACTTCCTGTTGTCATCCCACTGTTTTGAGCATGTGGCGGTCACCATCAAACATTTACAGAGATTGATCTTTTAGTTAGTACGGCATCAAGGGAAAAAAATCTGTAACAGCACATAAGGTCATTCAGATTTGCTTCCACGACTGAACGACAAGATAGAGAAACAGAGATAAACTGGGCGCTGATGGTGAATCCTTGCCCACTGCCAGCATTAGCCAGGCTCGTGTGGAGCGCAGGATGCGTGCTGCGGCCCTGTCCGTTTGAATCCACCTCACTCTCTGTCTCCCTCCACATCTATGCAGGTGATGCTTCATGCCTTTGATGGTAACTTATGGACGCGTGCATTTAACATTCTCTTACACAATCGCTAACAAAGCCGCACGCCCACACACAGGCTCGGCACACAGCACATGCATGCATGCGCAGAGATGCACAATGCACAGCGTCGCTCTCCTGAAAACACATGGAGCACATACATCACACAAAGGGGCAGGGATATAAGTAATTTAGCACACTGTGACACTTTCACGGTCTAATTAGCCCCAGTGTTGCAGTAAACACGTCCCAATGACCCCGCAGTTCTGGTTACTCATTAAGTATAGATGGAGCTGAAGATGGCCCAACCTCTCTCGTCTGTCGGGACCTGACTCGTCATGGAGGCGGCTCCCCAGAACCATCCAGAACCTCAGGACCGACCGCAGGATTCAACAAGCACTTATACAAACACAATCAAGACACTAGAAACCCCTCGTTTTTCTTCTTCCTGTCGTGTGTGAAGCTAACAGCATCCATCCTTCCCTGACCACATTCATGCATGCTTTCATGTGCACATTGACAGGAAGACGTAAAGCAGATTCAAAGAAAGCTCTAGAGAGAGTGCTGCACGGCTTGTGCAGAGACAGACAGCACCGTGCTTGCTGCTGTTTCTGCCTTTGACGCGGTGATGGGGATTTTCCTCTCCCTCTCTCTCTGTTGCGGTAGCAGACGTGGCCAGCGAGCTGTGATCAAACTGTGCCTTCATCCCTCCTCTCCCTCTCATCAGCTGGAAGGCTTCAGCAGCAGGGTGCCCCAGATTAACAGGCCACCTCCCTCCTCCCATCTAGTGCAGATGATGCTTCCTCTCTATTGTGGAACACTACTGACACCTTCTGGTCAGACAAAGGACACAACGTGTGGCAGTTCGAACTGTGGGATTTTCTAAACTTCATGATGTTGACCTGGTATGACCATAGCAGTCATTTTCTTACAACCTCTTATTCGCCACTTCCACATTTTTACCATCAGACTGAAGAACAGCTGTGTATAAGTCGGAGTTCAACACCGTGCCTTATTCATCTTGGACTGGGCCTTCGTGCAGCTCCAGTGCGGCTTCATCTGAAACAAGCCGTTACAGCTCTGTTTGCCGTCTCTTCAACGCTACTTCTTCTTCTTGTCCAATAGATGGGTGGGGCTTGTTTCAGTGACATCACACAGAGCCATGAGGAAAAAAACCCCTGAAACTGAGTGTTTACTCTGATCTTATTTGAAACTTAGGGCATGTTTAATGTGAGTATTCAGGATTGTAAGAGCATATACACCAATCACGCACAACATTATGACAACCCTCTTAATATTCTCTTCGTCCCCTTTTGCTGCAAAAACAGACCCTTTGGGGCATGGACTCCACCATCCCTGAAGGTGTGCTCTGATATCTGCACCAAGATGTTAGCAACAGATCCTTTAGTCCCGTGAGCAGTAAGGTGGGACTGTGGACCAGACTTGTTTGTCCAGCATATCCTACAAATGATTGATTGGATTGGATTTAAATCTGGGCAATTTGGAAGCAAAGTCAACACCTCAAACTTGTTGTGCTGGCAGGGTTTCCATGAAAGAGTACACATGGTCTACAACAATGCTTAGGTAGGTGGTACGTATCAAAGTAACATCCACATGGATGGCAGGACCCAAGGTTTCCAGCAGAACATTGCCCCAAACATCACACTGCCTCTGCTGGCTTGTTTTCTTCCCATAGTGCTGCCAGGTGTTCCTCAGGTTAGTGACGCACATGCACCCGGCTATCCGCATGATATAAAAGAAAACGTGATTCATCAGACCAGACCAGCATGAGTCAGCATGGGCACCCTGACTGGTCTGCAGCATACAAACTGTGATGATTCTGACACCCTTCGATCAAAGCCAGCATTTATTTTTCCAGCAGCTTCGGAGATGCTCTGACCCAGTCATCTATCTGAACTCACTCAAATCCTTATGCTTGTCCATTTTTCCTGCTTCTAAGCACATGAACTTTGAAATAAAATGTTCACTTGCTTCCAAATATATCCCAGTCTTATTCAGATGTGCCAGTGGTCATAATGTTATACCCGATTGGTGCATATATGCCATAGAAAATATGGAAAATACTGATTTGCAATGGTACCTTTGAATTCCAGGCTGCACTGCTGCATCTGATCAATACTCCCGATAGATCAATCAGAGGCTGCAGTGGTTTCTTGTATGTGGTAAGTGGTACATCAGCGCCAATTCTCAATTAATACCAGAATGTGGTGTTAATCTAGTGATTGGCCCTCTGGCAGAAACACATGACTGAGAGTTTGAACAGCACAGCAGAGCAAAGAGCCATTATCCAACAACACTAGATCAGCAAATACCTTCAAATTACGTTACTTTTTTCCCTCCATCACAGAGGAGCGTAGCCTGGCTCGCCGCACCTCAGAGGTCACTTTGGGTTGAGCACCGTCAGGGACTTTCTCTCTTTGTTCAGTGGCGTATTATGTAAGATTGTATCTGGGCTTTTTGTGCATGCTAGGCCAAATCTAATAGGATATAACAGTTCTATGCAAAGCTCAAATTTTTCTTTTTTCATCTAAAGCTGCAAAATCAAAAGAAGTTAGCTTGACTCAAGCTGAGCAGTG
Source organism: Haplochromis burtoni (assembly GCF_018398535.1). Lineage (NCBI taxonomy): Eukaryota > Metazoa > Chordata > Actinopteri > Cichliformes > Cichlidae > Haplochromis > Haplochromis burtoni. The sequence goes on along the minus strand of NW_024582383.1, from coordinate 1,747,252 downwards.
CACAGTGATACTGTAATCACTTCAAAGCACAGACGCTTTCCTTTTCCTTCTTCTTTAAAAGTATAGAAAGAACAGTGAAGCTAACACTAGCATATGAAGGTCAGGCCACGGTGATGTGAATGTGCAGATTAGACTCTTCAAATCAAATGACACAAAGTCTTTAATCAGTTGTACATGCATTGGCACAATATCACATTTTTATTTATTTTTCTTTTTAGCTGTGATGTGAAAAAAAGAACCGTGATGCATAAAAAGGTTAAAAAAAACAAATGAAAAACATGTACGCTGATGCACCAGGACTACGCATACTTTTTTTCATCTTTTATGAATGTTGCAAGCACCTCTCTTTACAATACTGTTGGCAAGTCATCATTTAAAAACATGTTTGCAAAGATAAAAAACAAAGAGCACGGTAAACGCAATGCAAAGCAGGATCTCCTTCAGTTAATCAAACCTAATTTACACGTACGAAGGGACGTCTGATTGGATGGATCGTACACACGCATAAAAAAGAAAACCAAAATCACATCAAATACATCAATGCTGACAAACTGTTTTTTGTTTTTTACTTACAGCAAAGAAGAAGACACAGTGGAATAAGGACAGAGGGGTGACATGAAGGACAAGAAGGGAGGACGGGGAACACGACATAAAAACTGCATGAAATGGAACGATTTACAGATTTGAGTCTTTTGTGACTCCACCAGCACATAAAAAAGCAGCTCGAACCTGGGAGGTGGAGGTTTCTTTCTTTTCTTTTTTAAACCTAAAGTCTGGAAGTTTGAGGCACTGTCAGAGAAATGGCAACATGACAGGAGGCAGACAGAAGAATCACAAACCAAACAGATGTCTGTATGTACAGGGCAGCTCTCTTTGTCGTAAATTTAAACTGTCGTGTTTGCCTTGCTGATCGGTTTGGAATAGGGCTGCCACGATTAGTCGACTATCAAAATCGTCGACGACTGAATTAATAGTCGACGCGTCGTTTGAAGCTTTGTAAGATCCCAAAAGACGCAGGAATAATAGCAGGATTTAAGAGTGTAATAACGGACTGAAACAGAAGATGGCAGCACTGCATGTACAAGGATGCCAGCTGCCGTTAAACCCCGAAGAAGAAGAAGAAGCTGTGTCCCAGAATTCATAGCGCGGCCCAGCTCAGTTTCCAACAATGGCGGCAGCTAGTTAGTTTTAATATTACTCTTATTATTCTTTCTGGGTCACAAAATAAACGTTTAACATATTTTCAGGCGAGAATGTAGCTGTGTAAACCTCAAATATCTGCTCAGTTTATCAGGACACCGCATATTTTCAAAAGCGCTCCGACGTTTTCGACGTCTGTTACCCACTAGCTCGATAGCTAGCCGGGGGCTAGGTCACTAGCGCCGTGAGAACACCGGACTCCCGGCAAATTGTCTTGAAACCCACCGCCGTCTTTCACTGCTCAGGTTAAACCTATATAGGTCACTTAGATAACTTGAAAATGTTGTTGTTTGGCTTTTTTTTAGTGTTTTATTTGTTCCTGAGTAAATCGGTTTGGCTGAGATTAAAGTTATAGTTTTTACACAGCTGAATAAACATCAAGCAGACAACTGATTATCAGAAGTGTGAGATGCTGGAGAATTTACTCCGGTGTCCTGTTATACTTTAGATAGCAAGGAGTTTATTAAACTTCACCGAAACAATCTGCAAATTTCATTAACATTTAATAAACTATCATCTTTATTTTTAGTTAGCACAGACCTTACACACTTAAAGCTGTAAGCTAATGATAGTTATATAAGAGCAGATGCTGCTGGTGCAATAAGCTGTAGTTTTACGTCCAATGGATGATGATCTGATTAGTCGACTAATCGCAAAAATAATCGGTGACTAGTCGACTATCAAAATAATCGTTTGTGGCAGCCCTACTTTGGAGTTAAATAAAATGTAGTGCTGGAAAAAAAAGATAATCCTAAAAGACCAAGAGTTTGTTTAGTACAGTGTCTCCCCTTCAATAAATCCTCTGGGGTGCTTTAATCTCATGGTGTTCATAATATAACTACTCACATAATATTGATTCGGTTACACTTTTTAAACTAAATTAAAGTTGGTCTGGGGTCCCTGGGGATCCCAATACAGATCTATCAGGCTCTGTACGAGCATGAAATTCAAGTGTAACTGGTGCGTCTGGAGAGGCAAATCAAACACACTGCTGATGGCGTTAGTGTTTCTCACTCACACATTCGCTGACCCGCTTCATTTCTCCCGCTCCTGGTGCTAACCCAGTACAGAGTATGGCTTCACTGCGTTGATATTGTTCAGGACTTTCTGTCCCCCCCCCAAAACCCCTCCATCAGCCGAGGCATTGTCTAGTCTCAGAAAGGCACGCGACTGAGCTCTGTGGTTCACAGTTTGCTAATGCTCTGGTTCTTCACCTTTCTGTTTAGCAGCACTTTGCATTGATCTCCGTTCCAGAGAAAATGACACTTTGTGACCTTGTCGATAAGATACATATACATATTTACAGAGAAGATCGTCTCCTTATAGCAGAAGGGTCAGTTTATGTATTTGCAACTTGTGCACAGAGGGAGTGAAATGAGATGTGTATGTGTGTGTTGTAGTAGTAGTAAAATGTACAAAAATACCACATGGAAAAGGACACTGAGAAAGACAAACGCAGCAGAGATGATGGTTTATGTATGTGGCCGTGTTTTTCATTTACGAGTGTTTGATTGTGTATTTGCCTTTCTGCAGCTGGGAGATGTACAGCTTTGACTTGGTACCATCCAGTCGTTTGAACCACACCTCATCATTGTTGATGGTGGTGATGATGGCACTGCATGACACACAAAAAACAACAACAACAACGTCAGTGAACAATCGCCCCCCAGTCCTCTCAGATGCCAAAGACGTGTGTGATGACTGTGTGCAAACACACAGGAGGACGCAGCTTCTAAGCAGGAAGCCAAAGTCAAACCTGCTCTGTAATGCTCAGCAGGCTTCTGGTTAGAAAGCAATAAAGATTTAATAGATGTGTCCTAAACATGTTCTTGATTAGTTTATCAGTGTCGTTCAGGGTTTTTGGCCCTCGTCTTTACAACAGAGCCTTGTGGCCATTCATTTATGCACAGCTGTCCTAAATATCCCGCCACAGCATATCAATCACTTTGATATAATCTCTGGACTTGTGACTGGGCAAACTGATTCCTTCCATCACACCTCCACCACTGTGCGTTTGGTATGAGGCATTTGTGCTGATATGTTGGACCTGTGCATTACGATCAAACATCTCCACTTTGGTCTCGTCTGTCCAAAGGACATTGCTCCAGACGTCTTCGCACACCTAAACCCTGCTGCACAGTGAAAGTATCTAAACTGTTGGAGGCATCGTGGTAGCGCTCCATCTTTTAAATACAGTCTATAGTGCAGAAGTGACCTCACTTACTCTCCCTGAGCCGTTAGCTTCCACACTTTCTATAAGCAGAGAAAAAACACTAACACCAAAAAACACTGCTCTAATACAGACATTATACAATCAAGTGGACAGACGGGTTGAAACTAGGATGAGCAGGAGCGAGTAGATGAGCTTAATTGAAAAACAGCAACAAACCATTTCATATATTCCACTGAATGGCCAAAGTTTCCTAAAGACAGTTATAAAAACACATATTTTTATTTTGTTATCATTGGGTTACTTCTGTGTTCCAATCATTGGCAAATAATAGTGAAGAATGAAGAAAACTGACCATAAAACTGGCAGAACAATTTAATAAGTAGTGGCCTAATTTGTGGTTTAATAAGTTTAATAATGAGTTCTAAATCTAAACTAACAAAGAGTGTACACAGATTTATAAATCTGAGACCGTGTGTCCACACTTTGGATCTCACAGATCTGAGCTGCAAACATACGAGCGTTTCATACACCCAGCCTCAGGTGTCTACAGGTCATCCCTGATGCAGGAGAACAAAAATAACTGGATCATTGCGAGTCCAGAGCTGCACAGGAGGACTAAAACCTAAATAACGACATGAACATTTTATCCTTTGACCAGTTAATGAATAGCTGTCCAAGTATATCAGGTGTCTGTGTTTAGCAGTGTTGGTCATGTGAGCACTTCTCCTGGCTTTTATTTCAGCAGCTCATTTGCTGCTCTGACTGGCTCCTTGTTCCAGCATTACTGGAAACACGATTCATTCTACACATGGATGAAACTGCTTGTACTTCTGTCACTGTTGCAGTATCCTTTTACTGTACTACTGTTACATGAGATCTGGAAGTGGAATATACTGTAGATTAGTCATTTCTAACCCTGGTAAAGGGTTTAAAAAAGGACCAGATGTTTAACTGCTTGTAAATTGCTTCATCATCCTTCTGTAAAACATTTCATTCAGTCCTTTATTAGAAGAGCTTCCTCTACGACTGCAGTACAGCAGATATGTTGAGCACCTTTTCTGTGAAAGGCAGACACAGGAAGAATTTGTTCACACCTGCATAAAACAAATGAGTTCCTACTACAGACAGGGAAGTGATGTTCAGGTTCATTACTGAGCTGCTTCCACAGGAAGGATCTCATCACATGGTCAGAGCTACTCCAACTACACTGTCGTCCTCGGCCTGCTGAAGATGGTAGTTCAAGAGCACAGTGCTGGAACACATCTGCAGAAAACAGCTGCATTTGTTGTTACAGTTCTTAATACTTAACTTGGCCCCTGTGTATTTGTATAAGTTTAAGTACATTACCTGTAATAATTATAATAATGGATTGCATTTATATAGCGCGTTTCAAGGCACCCAAAGCGCTTTACAATTTCACTATTCATTCACTCTCACATTCACACACTGGTGGAGGCAGCTACAGTCGTAGCCACAGCTGCCCTGGGGTATACTGTCTGGTGTGCATGGCTGCCATATCACAGCTCTAACTGCTCATAACAGCCACCTGCTTGTTTCGCCACTCAGTGGTGGCGGTAAAAGCGAGGGGGAGGTGATGTGGCATCATTGCGTGCCTTCAACTGACAGCGCATCCTTTCCAGACGGCACACAGGGCGCGATGCAGAATGTGCAGCCACATTCAGCCTCGTAGGCACATTGTCTCCCCAGCATGTGACTAGAGAGCCATTCAGTCACGTAGCCTTGCACAGTGTGTCACGAGCAGACGCACACACATTCAGAATTCATACTAGAAGCTGTTTCCAATAAACCCCCTTCCCACACACCTAGTTGGGTACTCGTCCTTCCTGTTGATACAGATGGCCTGTCCCCTGGAGTACCACTGGTTGTCATAGAAAAGTCGACCGTCCTCGGAGCGTGCCACGTGGTGATGTCTGTCAGGCTTTACTGCAGGCACTGGAGAAGGAGCAGGAAAGAGAGGAAGAGACGGAGAGGTTTCAAGACAAGCGACGGGGACAGAGTAAGGTTAAAAGAAATAAAAAGTCTTCTAAAAAAGGAGGGAGTCTCCTCTGAGCACAAAGTACTGAGTCAAAACTCCTCGTGTGTAAGTGCGGGTTGATCGCCACACTCAGCCAGGTATCGACTGTAACCAAGGACGAGGAGAAACTCTTACCATCCACCTTCACCCTGTGGGGCCCCAGTGATGCCATTGCCTGTGAGGGGAGGACACAGACACAACTTGAAAGGTTAAAATCACAGCTTGGACACATTCAGCAGGTGACAAACTCTGCTTTTCAGAAGAATACCTTTCTTATTGCAGTCCAGTCTTCAAGGATATCCAGGTCTTGCAGCATGTAAACAATATAAGGCCGTGATAGAAGTTGAGGAAAAAAACAGGAAAAACAAACAAAACATTGGTTTTAACAGCACGTCTGTGTGTGGAGATGAATGAGACAAGGACAGAACAGCAGCGAAGGATATCAGAAACAACAACGGGCTTCTTCTTCTTGACCGGGCAGAACGGGTCCTTTTTCTTGTTCTTCCGTGAGTGCAATCCATCATTCCACAACTCTGCAGAACGGAGAGAGAGCGGAAAACAGCTGTGCGTTTGACCACTTCCTTCTACACTGCTCAAAACAACACATCAGATTCAACAAGGATCAAAATCATGCTGGATATCTATACTCATAAGAACAGGAAGGCTCCACCAGACAATGTCCATCCCTCAGGCCACCTGTGTAGGATCACCTACGAGCAGTGACACTGACCCTGGTCGAATGCAAAACTAGTGAAACAACAGTCCTGTTTTGGGGTTGTCTGTTTTGAAACAGTGTAGATTTAACTGACAGTAAACTCATCCGATGTCATTACTTGGATTATAAATCAGATGAGCAGTGCAGCTGTGGGTCCCCGCAGGTCATCACAAGGATTGCAGAATTAAAGCTGTACCCGTCCATCTTTTATTTACAGTATAGTACAGCTAGGCAACCTAAATGTGAGTCACCATCAGTGTTGGTCAAGTTACTTGAAAAATAATGAGTAACTAATTACTGATTACTTCCCCCAAAAAGTAATCCTGTTACTTTACTGATTACTTATTTTCAAAAGTAATTAATTACTTAGTTACTTTTTAAAAACACGATTTACAACCTGAATAGGTGATAAAGCGATAGATCTTTCAGCCCAATTCTACTTTTTCTGCATAATCCATCATACAAAATGTAATCAAATGGAAAAGTCTCTTTTTAAAACTTGTTTTATTAGTTTTAATCTTTTAACTTTATGCATCAAGCAAAATTTAATTATCTGCAACATTCTCTGACTGGAAGAAATTAGTTTAACATTTAAACCTATTTTCTGCACATTCCAGCACATAAAATAAAATATTTTGTGTGTTTACACTCAGTCTTTCAAATAGATGCAAGTAAAACACAGCAGAAAATAAATAAAGTCAAAGACTCAGCGGTCCTGTTGCTCTATTTTCACCTGTAAAGCAGGAGTGGGGTAGGCGGAGGGTTACCCTGGTGCAGGTGTGCCGCGGTCAGTGGAAGAATCCGCGAGTTTCTCTGTGAGTTTCCCATTACGTCGTAGCTACTCGGTGCTTGTTGGAAGTTTAGGGGTTTTTTCGCTGTAAAAAGAAGTTTTCTTCCCACGCACAGCGGACACTAATGTTTTTGTCACTTTTTATGGAATCAAACTCAAAGTAAGGTCAGTACTTCCACGCTTTAAACGCTGCACGCTCATACTCTCTCTGCACTCGATATGTGATCCATTGTTGATCTGCACACAGCTGTTGTCACGAACGTCGCACTCGCTTACGTCACTGTCATGAGACATTCTCGCAATAAAATCACGGTTTTAGTAACGCAGCATTCCTACAGGAAAGTAACGGTAATCTAATTACCGTTTTTGCAATAGTAATCCCTTACTTTACTCGTTACTTGAAAAAAGTAATCGGATTACAAGTAACGCGTTACTGCCCATCTCTGGTCACCATAGACCCAACTTCTGACAAATGTCTGGCAATTCCTGACTAAACTCTGGATAAATACCTGATAAAAATACAGAATAATAAAAAAAGATGTTCTTGTTGCTACCTGAGGTAATGTCGATACTGTGCCTGTCTTCCTCCAGTCTTCTGATCTTTTCCTCCAACTCACTCTGCACAGTATCAAACAGCAGCAACTTCTCACTCTAGAAGGCAGAAAACACACACACACACAACAATACTGAGCAAAAATGGTCAAATAGCTTAAACTAGTAGGATTGAGTTGAATTTACTCCGCAATTAAGCAAAACATCTCAAAAATCTAAAATTACAGACGTATTTGAAACTTCAAAAGAAAGAAAAAAGATAAAGAATTCTCTGTTTTTGAACAAGATGTATTTTAACTTGGCCTCTCACCTCCCAGTGCTGGCACGCTGCTTGGATCTCACACTCGTATTTGTTCTTTACTGACTCCAAGCACAGCTCCCTGTAGATCCCTGGAAAAAAATCATACAAATCTAATCTGCAGGAAGGACAAGATCCTTTTCTGCAGCTGAGAGTCGTACATAAAGGAGGTGATAGTATTTCAAAGTTTATATTCCCATTTAAAATGCCAAGAAAATATAGTGAACCCTTTAAATGATCAGGATGTCTACACATAAATCAAGATCGATACACACGTGCTTGAAGCACAGATGAAATCTGTGGAAATCTGAAAAGAAGCTACAGAAACGCTCTGATGGAGATTACTGCTGTTAAACAAGTTCACTTCAGGGATGCACCTAATTTCTCCAGCCTGCATGATTCAGTATTGTTCAGTCAGACCATCTTTGCTTGGACTTGTGACTTAGATGGAGGTCAGACCTTATTTTGTAAGTAATATTTGCAGAAATACTGTTAATCCAACTGGGTTCACAAACTACAATGTAAACTTTGTATGTCAAGGTCACAGTCAGACCTATACGTCTCCATGACAACTATAGACTCACCGGCCACTTTGGTCCTGATCTGCATGTTCTCCTGCAGGTTGGCTAAAGGTTCCAGATACTCTTGGGCACAACCGGCCATGACCTCCTGGAGCTTGATGTCCACCTGGCTCAAACGCTCCTTATACAACCTGAACGGCAGATAGTTGCATTTTAAAACCGTGTTGTAATGTCTGTTGTCAAACCCATTTTAGAACTGATGTATAAATGTGACTGGCATGGCCCGGCCCGGTGAATGACAGGTAGAAATCTCTCCAAATATGACATAAGTAAGTACCTGGACTGGACAGTAATAACCCAGGAATGACACAGAATCCAAAGGCACACTGGAGGTCTGTACTGTGAAGCAAGATTTGGGGCTTATCGATGCAAATCCAGGTTCACCCTTTGGGTTTTCAGTGTTACGAGGGTGTGTTATGACTCACTTCTTACTGGGGAATTATGCTTCAGCAGGAAATCTATGGCATAACCTGGTGTGAAATGTAGCACCTCTCTAGAAATGGAGCTACACGACCAGTTGAGGCAGCCCACAACTATGGCGACTGGCCTTCAGCACTGATTGCTGACACTACCAGAAGGGCTGTGGGACAATGTCCAAAGCAGTGGGAAAACTAGAGGGACAAAGATGTTAACCCTGGAAAAACCGACCACAACAAAGAGCGGGGGACGACGGAGGGAAGAAAGGACATGGTAAATAGCATGTAATGCACTAGCACAAGCATAAATGTTTCAATGACATCGGCCACTTGTATAGGTTATGTCGTAGGCTCAGCAAAGATCATGCACAGAAGTCCCAGTCAGGTCATGGCGGGGTACATTGCCATGGTAATCTACAACCTCCTCCAGAGCAGGTTATGTCAGTCATTCCTGTAAACTATCCTGTGTGAACTTCAGTGTGCAGATAGTGAGCGAGTCTGCAGTGTTTATAGCTGTGTTTGAGCATCACTACGCTCATGTCTCCCCCTCCCTGTAACAGCTGGGATAGTTTCCAGATCTCGCTCCACAAACCTCTATGTTGGGGCAAACTGGTAGATGGCTGCATGGGTATGTTGAACTTATTTTGTAGTATAGGCCTCTGGACTCACAGCCTCACAGCATACTGGAACACCATTTCAGAACCAGTACTTTATACAAACTGCCTGAAGGCAACAAGACAAATCCATGATATTGACCAGTAATACTGGCTAAAATGGACCAAGATCCACGGTCCATGTCACTGGGAATATCCCAGTGAATCTGACAAACACCTCAGAGTGTGAGTCCCAGATGTCAGAGCTGCTTTCAGTGTGAAACATGTCAGAGAGCTTACTGTTCCTTCAGGTCAGTGAACTGCTTCTCCAGTGTGGTCATCTCATCCAGGCACTCCATCCTCCTCCTCTCACAGTCTTCATCGTCCATCTCTGTTCACATACAGACATGACAGCTTTGACAACCCCTCCACACCACAACTGCTTTTTATCCTCATCCACATGACAACCCCACACTGCACTTCACACCCAAGCAACCTGTCAGCCCATTTTTAAGAGAAATCACGCGCACTGCTAAACATATCAATTACACTCGAGTATGTAACACGAGTTTAACTGTTGGTTGATGTTCAAGGCCTATTTTTCCCACCCGAGCTGTCTCCATCTTCAGACACGGACGAGCTAACGGTATCCTCCTCGTCTGTGGTGCTGCCGTCTTGCTCGGGAAAGTCCACCTCCATTTCTTCGTGGTTGCTTTCTTTCTTCTCCCGCGAGTGGACCGGCATTGCGACTGTCAGATAAGCCGGTGTTAACGGGGTGGCACGGCCTTTCTTCAATGTTTCACCCCGAAGAAAGAGCCAAATGCAGCGGTAGCTAACCGGCTAGCTAGCCCGCATCTACCAGCTGGAAATACAAACATGGCCACCGTCAACCAATCATAAGGCGCTTTACTGAGTTTGTCCAATCAAATGCTTCTGTGAACGAGCTTGCGACCGGAAGCTTGCAGGGATTTGTAGTCTTTAAAAAAAAACTTTTTTCAAAACGTCTCTTTATATCAAGTCTGTTGTGAGGATTAATTCTTTATTTTGTCCATAGATTAATTCTTGTACACTTAACTTAAACATTAACTCCTGACAGCAGTTTAGAGACTCTCACACAAATGCATCTATATTTATATTTCATGACAAGCACCTTTTGTTAATATTACAAATCTTTAATTGATTTAGACAGGCTGGCACTGCAGTCTCTGGTGCTGATCAAAATCCATACCTTTAAAAAAATTGTATCCTTTTCATTTTCTATCTTTGGAGGTCATTTTTTTAACCCATAAATCTACTATAACTAGATGCTACTTGTAGTATCTAAGCTATACTGTTACTGTATTAGTTTTTCTTTCCTATTTTCTGTCTGATAGTTACACAGCCACATTTTCAGATAATAAGTTTAGTGTATCTGGACGTATTTGTGTAATCCCAGACTTCAGGCTTCTGTGAATGCACCAATACAGACAGTTTGTGATGGGCAGCCAACCAGAAGAAAGTTGGCTAAAGTAGCCCAAGGAAGGGAGAGTGGTTAACCAGCAGGCACATGGGCGGCCAAGGCTCGCTCATGACTGTAAGGTTGTGGCGACTGACCCGTGTGGTCCGATCTAACAGATGAGCTAACTCAAATGACCAAAACAGTTAATGCAAGTGTCAGAATACACCGTGCATCAGTTTGTTGGGTCCTGCCATCCTTGTTGATGTTACTCTGACACGTACCACCTACCTAAGCATTGTTGCAGACCATTAACATGGTTTCATAGAAACTGTATTCCCTGATGGCTGTGGCTTCTTTCAGCAGGAACAGCGCACTGCCACAGAGCAACAATGGTCTAGGAAAGGTTTGTGGAGCACAACAATGACTTTGAGGTGTTGACTTGGCCTCCAAATTCTCCAGACCTCAATCCAGTCGACCATCGTTTGGATGCGATGGACAAACAAGTCTGATCCATGAAGGCCTCACCTCACAGTTTAAAGGATTTGCTGGTAAAATCTTGGTGCCAGATACAACAGCACACCTTCAGGTTTAGTGGGTCAGGGTTGTTGTGGCATCTAAAGAGGGACCAATATTAGTCAGGTGGTCATAATGTTATACCTCATCAGTGTGTAAGTCAACTGTAGGGGTTTATAAGTTCCTCCAAATGGTTATTGTGTTGCCCCTTTTCTTTACTTCATAATGCAAATCATCTAAACGAAACTTCTCAAACATCCTACGAGCTGTTGGAAAAGTATTGTGGGAAGTGTTGTTAATGCTGATTTTATCTGTTGTCACGCTCTGTTTTGTAATTTTAACTTATTTTATGTATTTTATGACTATTGTTCCTTTTATTAATTGTGTTTTTTGTAAGGTGACCTTGGGTTTCTGAAAGGCGCCCTCAAATAAAATGTATTATTATTATTATTATATAATAATAATAATAATATAAAAAGCATGTAATATAATATATTCAATAACTTGAACTCACTCAAAAGGCAAGATGACATTTTGGTTAGATCACGATTAACCTTTAAGGCTGTTATTTCCACCTTAAAGCTGTAAAAAAAACCCATCTCAACAGAAATGGATACTATTCATGTTTCTTTGTGTTGTTACTTGCACTTAAATAGTAAATACCACCTGAGTTATGGCTCTGTGAAGTGTTTTCACAGGAGTTAAAAGTAACTCACATCTGCAGGGAATATGAGAGCTGCAGGTGTGGAGCTCTAATGAACATGGAGACTGGAAGCACAGAGAAAGTCTCACCGGAGCTGACTCATGAATGACAGCGTGTTAGTCCTGCAGGTCTGGACCCTTTATTTGGCTCTGGAACCAGACAGGTTCCAAGCACCCGGTGCAGCTGCAGGAACACATTGCAGAGGTGTTAGAGAGCCTCTGCAAGCTGAGTGGCAGATGATTCAAGCACCTCGGGGTTCAAGCTGTCACGGCTCGACGCTTGACTCTATTCTCACTCACCTGGGTGGCAGTGATGGATGACTTGAGGAGCGAGAGGAGGCTGCAGTCGTGATGTTGTGTTGTGCGGTGATGGACAGTCGGAAGAATGAAAGTAGTGCATTTTCTTTTACTGGAGAAGATTTCAGCACTTCGGTAAAATAAAATCAGTACATGCCGAATGGTGTTCAATTACACTGTTTAATATTTGCACATGCAGGGATAAGAGACAAACCCCATACAGGCTTTCATACAGATATTAAACTTAGGTATTTACAGAATAACCACCATGAAATTGCAACCTTTAGAAGACAGAAACTAAGCCAGAAAATGTGATTACCTGACAAGAAGTTGCTTTTTAACGCAGTTTAATGATCCCTCACTTGTGATAGTATTGTCTTTATTTTGAGCTCCTTCGGTTATTAATTTACTTGTTGCCAGGAGAGATCTGTGCACAGCTCTCTTTGACTAAACAGTGATCCATTTGTTGGAAATGTAAACGCAGCTTTTTGATGTCTGATGAAAATGGATTTTGGTGTCCTGTAATGAGGTAGTTTACGTTTTTTAAACATTTGCTTTCATGAAATGTACAATATTCGACTTAGTATAGTGCTGTACACAATATCCACTCAGAGCCCACAATCTTCACCTTTCAACCACACGAGGGCGATAGAGGCCTTTGACGGTGGTTCTCCAAAGCTCCTCTGTTCTTGAAATCACTCAAGTGAAAGAGAAACAATTAAGAATAATGATAAACTCAAACAAATAAAATAGTACACAATTTAACTACGAATAGCTGATTGCATTACACAATAGACAAATAAACTTAATATGCTTGCTGTTGGCTGCACAAATGGTACAAAAATATGAAACAGCAAAGCTCTACCCAAGACAGGGATTGTGAATTTCTTAACCCTTTAACAAAAGTCTCAGGATTAGGCAGGATTTTACCTGAGAGTACAGTCAAAAGCAGAGGTGTAACAACTCCACAGAAAGATGGTGATACTTGTTTGGCTGTGTTGCACAAACCAATGAGAATTAGGATACAAAGAAATCCAGTAAGCTCATACCCTGAACAGTTCAATCTAATTCACCGAATTAAACAAAGTTCAAGAGTATTATCAGTAGTAACCATAAAATACATGGAAATATGTGAACGGCATGTCGCTGCACTGGACCACTCCCTCCATGATCAGTATTTGGCATTTGATGACTTTCCTGCTTTATCATTTTCCATACATACATTCTGTTGTTGGCTCTTATTCAGCTGCCATATGTTGGGAGGCAGACTACACCCTAGACAGGTCGCCACTCTGTCGCAGGGCTAACACAGAGAGACAACCGTTACAGTCAACCTATGATTTAGAATCACCAATTAAATCAACCCCTCTAACTGCATGTCTTTGGCCTGTGTGAAGGTGGAGAACCAACGCAGACACAGGAAGAACAACTCCAGACAGAAAGGCCCCGGCCATATGGGGGATTTGAACCCAGGACCTTCTTTCTGTGAGGCAACCGTGCTAACTATTGCATCTTGTTCTGTACGTTAGGAGTAAAAAACCCCATTAGGTGCTCGTTGTGTTTGTAGGAGTAGCAATTTTTGTGAACTACAGATGAACCGGTGGGATGACGGATGTGTCACGGCGTGGGCTCGTCTGTCTTTAGGCCGGTTGAGCTAAAAATTACATTCTGTGTCTTTCCTCAGATTTTTTTTTTCCACAGTGGCGAAGGATGAGATCTCAGAGAGGACTCGGGAACACACGATCCGACTGCACTCACACCGCATTTTTATGTTTAGCCATCATGAATAAAGAGGGTCACCTGAATAACAATGTCTCACATCCATTTTTGCATTGTAAACAAGTGGATAGTGTGTCCCATTGTGGGATGGCATTATTGGCTTTCCTCTCATAAAGGTTGACCCAGTGTATCATATGCTCGGGGGGATAAGAAGGAAGGCAGTGGGTGAGCTTTCAGGGAATTAAACCGGTTGTTTTCACAGTCAGCTGATTATTAGGCCTCAAGGTGACGGCACATGGCTATTTTTAGGGGGCTAAAGAGGTGTGTTAAGTTCCCCGTGTAGACATTTGTAACATTTCTGCACTATCAGGAAACAGACAAGAAAAACCGTTTAATTTTTAATGTTCTTTTAAAGTTACATTAAAGTCATTTAATGAGCTTTTATTCTCTGTGTGGTGGCTGCACATGCAGATCTACTAACAATGTCAAATAATACATACTGCTGCATTTTTTTAAAGGCAATTTTTGTACCGTCACATTCAGGCCCAGAAACTCAAGCCTGGCCTCCATGAGGTATAAATGTCAAGAGCGCAATAAGAACCCTCTGATACGACCTGCAGAGGGTAAAGCCCCAGAGACAAGCTGCTGCCCATGTAACAGTACAATAAGCACATTAAGAGAGTGTTGATCCCTTTGGCTCAGTTCACTCTTTATCTGTGGAAAAAAGAAGAAAGAAAAGTAAGCAAAGATTTTTCTAATTTAATCTGGGCCTCGTCTTGAATCAGTGCATTTGTGTTCATAATCTATAAGCAGCTGTGATTTCAGTTGTTCCTGGCCTGCCCTCTGTGTCTATTAAGTCCTTCTTTGGAACTTCCAGTCCTTATCCACATCCACAGCATCCTCTACTGGCCACATTGCCATATTGGTCTTGGTGCTATAGTTGCTTTGATAGTGATAATAAATGATTAATCAAAACATTTAAATAACTGTAGATAAACAAGATTCCCCCCCTTCCTTTCCCCCCTTATCTCTTGAGTTTATCCTTTATAAATCATCTTAGTTTCTCCTTTATTTTTTAAGCCAGTTGTTCATGATTTCCACATCTCGGATGCAATCTGATCCATTCCATGCTTTCTAACTGCACTGGACGTCTCTCTGTGTCTCCTGTTACTGTGTTACTGCAGCTAGACTGAACGGGGAGGCTGTAGCAGATCACAAAGGTACTTTTTAGGTGGAGGCCAAAAATACGCTGTGGCTTTTCGGGTGGTCTGACACGCAGTAATGAATCCATTATGTGTCTGCTGGCTGCATTTGTTTTTCCTCTCTCCAAAAACACACAGAATGTTCCAGTCGTCTTACCAGCGACTGCTGATTCTCTGAACTCCTTTAACAGTACGGGTCATTCTAGCAGCACGAGCTAGTGCACGACACCAAAGCTGACAGGAGGCCTGCCTGATGTTCGGCAGATGCAGAAATATACGGGAGAGTGTTAGACGGTAAAAGATTTTGCTCAGTTGATTCGTGGCTTATCTTGTAGACTCACTATTTCCGTAGTGCGTAGCGCTTCACACGGCTCTAAGTGTGTCAGGAAACTTGGCTTGTTTAATTTGTATTTAGCGCAGTATAGTACTCAGGCAGAAAGTCTGAGCTGTCTTTGTGGCTTATTTCAGAACACTTGTAATGTTTTTTTTTGTTTCTCATAGTCTTATACAATGCTGGGTTGGCACAACAGACAATCAACGAGAAACTCGAGAGAAGAGAAAGAAAACTAAACAGAGAATCACAGTTTGTGGTCGGGCTGCATGTTTCCTAATTTCCTTCCAACTGTATTACTTAAAGCTTTGCTGGAAGAATCATAGCTCACTGTCACCTGCTTTAACTGCTTTGCATGTCCAGTCACATGGCTGTCAGCACTGTGATAATAATGTGTAAAGCAAAGTAAATACATGAGCTCAGAGTTGCTTGTGTGCACAGGTCACTGCCCTGCCTATTTTCTGACATCATTAAAATGTGGCTGAAATCACCTGTAGTTGTAATTATGATCTATTCGTCACTTGAAGCGTTTTCTCTTCTGTCTCCTTTGAACCACTGGAGCTAATCGTCTCACTCTAAAGACAGTTTGAGTTCTTGGGCTCATTGTGCTGTGGGAAGCTTTGAAATGGTGTAAATCCCCTCCATTAGCATTCCTCCTCTGCTTAACACTTTGAAATTTTTATTACAATGTTAACTGCCGTTAGCCTGTTTCACTCACTACACGTGTAAAGGCAGAGCTCCAACAGCCCCACAGCTGTCTTAAGCTGAACTGCATGTTGGCATAACCAGTAGACTAGGATTCTACATGTTGTGTGAAAGTACACTAGATTTTTATGTATTAGTACACAAAAGAATTCATCCAAGGCCCAGCAGCGGCTGCACTTCCTCCGTGTCCTCTGCCATGCCTGGAGACAATGGCCAGCTCCTCCTGTCTCAGGAAAGCCAGGCCATCACAGGTGACCCTTGCATCCCGCCCACCACCTGGTTGACCTGCTGCCCTCTGGTCAGCGCCTCAGGTCAATCAGGTTCCACCCCTCCAGACTCTCAAACAGCTTCTTCCTCTGGGCCATTCGGACTGTTAACAAACACTATACACTCACACAAATATGCATGGTTATCCATCACGTTCGTATATATTTCTCTTGTTTGCTTTTTGCTCCTGCCGTCCATTATTTATATTTTATTCTGGCACAGCTGGTGTGGAGCGCCCATAATTTCATTGTACAGATAAAATGATGCCTATTCTATTCTATTCTATTCTATTCTATTCTATTCTATTCTATTCTATTCTGGCCTTAGCAGGTTCTAAAATTATTTAAGTGACCTATTGTGCTATTGAATGTAGGAGTAGTGTGTGAAAAGTACACCCTTACATCTTCTGTGACAATTAAGAGGGTAAGTTAGAGCCAGGCTCTGCTAATCAAATGCACATGATAAAGTGATCATCAGTAAACGGGAGCACCTTTATAAAGCAGAGGTTTTGGTACTTTGCTGGTGTGGAGCATTCAGGTGTGTGCTAACATAGTACAGAGGACAAACGTGCAGTTATTGCTGCCTATCAATGTAGGTAGAGTTATAAGGCCATTTACAAACTATTTTAAGTCCATTATTCAGCAGTGGGATTATCATGAGTGGAAAATATTCAAGAGAGTTGCCCATTTTCAAAGGAGTGGATGTCGCAGCAAATCCAACCCAAGGTAAAAAAAAACAACAACAACAACAAGTACGTCTCAGACTCTATGAGCTTCAGTTAGAATGTTAAATGTCAAAGTTCATGACAGTACAATAAGATAAAGACTGAACAAATACAGGTTGTTAGGAAGGGTTGCTGGGAGCGCGCCTCGGGCCTCAAAAAAAGGAACATGGCAGCGTAGATATGCAAAGTTGCATCTGGACAAAGCAAAAGACAACAGACAAGACCAAAGCGGAAATGTTTGGACCAAATGCAGCAACACACTCGGTCAAAAGCAAACACAGCACATCAGCACAAGAAGCTCATAACAACTGTCAAGCACAGTGGTGGAGGGGAAGGATTCGGGCTTGTTTTGCAGACCCAACCTTGCAGTCATTAAGTCAACCATGACCTCCTCTGTGAAGGCATGTGTCTGACAGCTAAAGCTTGGCTCAAACTGAATCATGCAACAGGACAAGAAACCCAAGCATAGCAACAAATCTACAACAGAATGGCTGAAAAAGAAAAGAATCAAAAATACGCCCAGATAACCATTCCTCTATAATGATGTGAGACACTGAGAAAGTCATAATGAGAAAGCAAATTGCTTTAAGTTATTGCTGTAAAATGTGGACCTTTTATTTGTTTTGTTTTTTTAAATGTCCCAGTATGTAAAACCTTGAATTTCAATTCATGTTTTCATTTCTATTGAAGTCATTCCAGTGAATGAATTGCCAAGAATGAAGAAGAAGGACTAATGTTTCCCAGGTAAGAAGCTGTTTTGCAACATGTCGAGGTGGTGAAGGGGAAACTAAACCTTTGTTCAAACGACTGGTAGCAGCTCCCATTTCGAGTGAAACTTTGAAGAATAGGCACATTAATTTTTAACGTTACATACATGCCAGTTACCTTTAGCGCAAGATAAGCATATTTATAGAAACTTTTAGTATGTATCCCACATCGCCAATACAGTTCCAACATTTGTAACAAACCAGACTGCAGGAAGTGATTTTAATTATACATTAAGAGCACAGACAGACATCGCTTACGCTAACGTGGAAGCGACTTATGCTAAACTTACACTGTTTTTAATAGCCAGGAGGGATTAAAATGATGACTCATTGAATAGAAGACCATTGTCCCACTTCATCTGTGACCTCTGAGTCCTTTCCAGCAGTAATAAACTTAGCTTAGCATAGCTTCGATTGTAAATGTGAGGAAACAGCTAGCTTAGCTGAATGGTTAAAACAGATCTACAAGCACCTTTAAATTAATTTCTGGTGTGGCTTGATTAATGCAGAGAAGTTCTTTTTATTTTCTTTTTTCCCCTTTTTTATTTACTGGGAGTCACATGCTGGAACTTTTCCTCAGCTGACGACAAAGACTTCCTGGAAACCCCACTAATTTGCCTGGCAACCTTGTGACTATGACAACAGCAAAAGTACTAGTTGCTGTTTGTACACTTTGTGTACAATTTGGCCAGGCTAGCTGTTTCCCCTGCTCCTATTTCTTAGACTAAAATAAGCTAATGAGCTACTGGCTGTAGCCTACATACATACAAGCATGAGATTCTCCCAACATGCCGAACAATTTCAATAAATCTCTGAAACTCAAACATCTAAAAGACCAAAAAAACAAACAAAACAAAAAAAGTCCTGAAATGGCCAGAAAATTGTCCCCGACTGTCATATTGTCATAGAGCTGATGTTAGAGCCTCTCATGTGTTTGCGTGCTGCTCTAAGTGTTTTTAACCTGGTAGTTTGGCTGTGAGAGATGCCTGTGGCAGTAGGGCAGTGGGGCAGGAGGAAAGGATATCAAATGGATCCTTATTCCTGCTCTGTATATATATATAGCCTACAGCTACAATATGCATGTACATATAACACCGTGGGAATGCCTGGGAAGGGTAACAAAGGTATTACCCCTTCTCCGAATAACGCCTACACTTCCCCGAAGTAAATATGCATTTGCGCATTCAGCACGAAACTAAGTCAAGAAAGGGGAGGATCTCATAGATTTTCACCTCACTTTGAAAGTTTCAGTCAATACACTGAGTCTCAGATGTCTTCTGTCAACTTTTTCAGAAGTTATAGCAGAAGAAAGAGAAGGAAACACAAAATCTTATGACCGCACACACCACTGAAACAGGTATGGAAACCTGTTTGAACCATTTCTCAATTTGTTATGGGAAACACACAGGGTCAGTGCATTTCCTCGGCCATGCAGACGCAGTGAGATCACTGGAAAAGTACAAACGTCACTCACATTAACTAATCTAATCCTAATGATTTTATTAAAGCGCATTATATATAATATCTGATACGTTATCTACGCTGTTATGCACTAACAACTAATTATGTTGCATCAGTGCGGTGAAGTCCCTTTGACAGAGAAACATCCTGACTCATATCATTGAACCCTACCTACCCATTATCAAATATCACCCATGGAAAACAGCAATGTGTGAACTTGTCATAGTAAAATACTCCTTTTTTACATCAAGCCACACATTATGAAAACATAAGGTGGGTGTAGTTTGTGTCAACTTTGGGTGTAGAACTGCTGTGTCAGTATGCCCACACAAAAAATGATCTTGTTTAGGTTGTCCACTGAGTGATTACTGTAAAAATGAAGTAATAGCTCCCTCCTGAAACAGGAGGGAAGTCGTCATGAATGACAGGTCCACATCTGGGAAGCTGAGGCTATTTTTAGACGCTAAACTGAATACAACCAACTAATGCAAGCGACGTAAAAAAAACAAAAAACCTTTCTGCTTATCTTATATTCAGTTTACCTTTATCTTGCACTTCAGAGACTTGCATTCTGACACATTTGGGGAGAGAAAAAAACATCTCATTTCCTGCCACAAGTAAGATTAGAAGCCTTAAGGTAGCAGGCAGGAGGAAACATGTAGCCTTCAGGTTACAAACTATAAATAATCTGGAAACATCCACCTTTGAACAGTTACACTCTTAGTTGTGATGTTGAATGCTGACTCCCTGAACTGACACTCAGTCAGAAATGGCTGAGAAATCAGCTGGAATGAGGCTAGATGCATGTATGGAGTTTTTGTTTCTTGTTTACTTTCATTTTGGGGCTTGCCACTGGCCCATCCTTGTATTTAGGCTAAAGAGAGCATTTATCTTATTTTTGTACCACTGCACAGTGGTCAGCAATGCTAGCTCACAGCAAGAAAGTTCCTGGTTCAAACCCCAACCAGGGCACTCTACTGTGCTATCCAAATACGATAACTTCTGGCTTCAAAAACTAATGTGACATCTCCTCTATGAGCTCCTTAGAGCAGTGTTTCCCAACCACTGTGCCGCGGCACACAGGTGTACCGTGAGAAACGATCAGGTGTGCCGTGGAAGATTATCTGGTTCCACCTGATTAGTACTCTAAGCCACCAGCGTGAGTAACGGGCTGAACAATTACATTCTCTTCCATTAGAGAGCAGTACAACTACCTGCTCTAATTAAACGGGTCGCCAACTTCCAGTAAAACAGAAGAAGACGAAGAAGAAATTACATAATAGTCATGCTGTGAGACGACGCAGCGCATAATAGCAATAGATAAATATTTGCAAAGACAAAGTAGTCAGTCTGACCTGAGTCCTGGAGAAGCTTCGGACCCAGATGAAGCCCGAGCATGAGCAGTGGTCAGAAGAAAGCAACAAAGATATACTGGGGATAAACTAAACCGCTAAATGGATGGGAAAATGATCAATATGCTTTTTATGACATTTTAGTCATAAAAAGTCACCACTCTCTCCAACAGAGCCACTGCCTTAGACTAACGTGGCATCAGCTAAATGCGAATAATAAAAATATAAATAATATATAATAAAAGATGGAAGGTGACATCATTCCTTAGTTTCTGCAGCCTTGAAATGAAAAACCGCGCGTTGTAAAGAGTGGTGGGTCTTACTGTGAAGCTGCACGCTCACTGGCTAATGGGCACCCCCCGAATTATCCTCCATTTTTTGATGCATGGTAGATTTACAAAACACACTTAATTTTTTGTTCAGTATGACCCAAAATGAGGAACTGAGACCTTTAATGCATCATTTAAGTGTTTACAGACGTCAGGACGGAGAGCTGTTTTCCCGTCGATTTCTATAGGATCAGAAGGGTTTTGCAGCCACAGCTATCGCCATCTGGTGGCTGGAGCATCATGTTTTATCTCGTCTATAATATCTGGTCCAAGTGAAAGAATATACTGTATGCAGGCTAATTATGGAATGAGAAACTGATAAGTGGTAGGACTGGTAAATTGGTATTTCCAACTTAAAAGAAATTGAATTGCCCAAAAAAATTAAAAACAAGAACAGACTGAAATGGTAACTAAACACTGTCGGGAGTCAGAGGCTAATCCACCGACCTCCAGACTCCATTTGCCTACAAAGAATGTCTTCAAGTTAGTAAAATTTTTAAATGAAAGTAGTCACACACTGCAGGTAATGTGAATAATGCTTTGCAACCAGAAATACGGGCAAAACAACAATGAGACAAAAAAAACAGAAAGGAAAACTGAGGCTGCAAACACACCCTGGCAACAGGCTGAAATGCCCTGAAACCATTCTAACAAATATAAGGGTGTGTCTTTATGCTAATGAAGGAATCAGGGCTGATCTTGAACAGGTTTGCGTACAGATTATGCATAATAACTCTCGTGTCTGAAAGGTGCAGAGAGGCGTGTCTTTGAATGCAGGCCAACTGTAACCCTGCTCCAGACGAGTTGGCCATCGACTGGCTTCAGACTCACACTTTGTGTACAGAGAACTCGATGCTTTTCATTAATCAGCGGGAAAGAAAATGCGTGCATTTCCCAAAATTGAAAGCTAAAGCCACAAAAATAGATACTTTCCAGAATTTGCCTTGTTTCGGCTTCTAAATATAGTCCTGCAACTCCAGGCTCTTTACGTAAAACATGCACTGCACACCAAAACTTCCTCATTGTCATCTTTTTACTGGAAAAAAAGTAGCCATGCACGTCATCTGTAAAATCAGTAAAGACTTTTGGTATTACTGTAAAACAAGTTCAGAAAATTCAAAACACACTGTGTGCTTTCTTTTTTTTGTTCCCTTTGTGGCCATTCCAAAGTTACCCTGGATGTTTTTTGTTGCATTTAGCAGTTTTTGATGGAAGCAAAAAAACCATTATCACCTCCATGGCTGCAGTATTTATTGCAGAGCTGTTATGTAAGACCACATCGGTTTCAGCTTGGACTTAATAAACCGGCACCGGGTGAGGTTGGAGTTGGTCAGTTACGAAAGTGGGAAAGTTTCATGACTTTCGAGGTGTGAAGCCCCTTGAGGCATTTTACTGACTCAGATAAGTGGTAATTTACCCACACGCAGACAGAGGGCAATGTACAGCGTCAGTGGTTGGTGTCCATGGAAACCAGCGGTAAACACATGGCCCGTGGAGACGAGAGCGCTTGCATAGCTTCACCAAAAAAAAAAGGCAGCTTTCATAAACGTAAAGTGGAAGTCCCGGCATTTCTCACACACGGTGAATGTGTGACCATATATACACAAAAGCACACAATCACGGCAACAGGAAGAAAACATAGAGGTCTGCAAGAACAGTTTGTCCACAGATTCCTCATTCTGATACTTGGCAGCGGTTAAAGTATGTCTGGAATTTCTAAAGGACACAGAAAAAGCCGTGCATGCTTGCAGCGGTGACGTTTTTCTGATGTGACGCACTCTCACACACTCTCAGACAGGGATACAGCAGGCTTCTAGATAGTGACATCACAGACCCTCCTCCGGGTGTGTGTGTTTTCTTTGCAATCTCTACTGAGAATCGCCCCACAGAGGTGTGAAAGCTTCGCTGCGCTTGGATACTGTTGCTATGTTTTCACCAAGCCTACCTTTTACAATGCAAACAGAAGTGATCCTGGGATTTTTTTCATGTGAAATGTCAGGAGAGCACATACAGGTAGCTCTGTCACGCACCTTTCTACCTTGTTGTGTAACAGAAAGGAATTTCCTTTAAAAAAAAAAGATCCCAAGCAAGATCAAACCAAGAAAACTTCCTAAAATTCCTCCCAAAAATCTCAGCAGAGTTTTCTGCATGAGTTAACACAGTGTTTTCCAGGAGCTCATGGTGTCAGGCATGTGCAATGCTGAATGGGCAAGTCCAGAACATCCTATTGTGGAACATGCAGTGTTGCTTTCATAAGGGAGTCTCCATGAGGAAACTTTAGAATCTTCCCCCCAGAATCTCTGTCTGCATAACTTCACTTTGTAGCGTAAACCGAAATCTGTCCCAGTTAAACAACATGAGAAGATTTTTCACGTCTCTAAATGTGATGTGTGATCATAACGGTGTTATTTTGATTATGGAAGAGAAACATTAAGGTGCTTATCATTTTATTTGATTATATCCATCAGGCGAGCTCCAAGTCTCCATAGACTCTAATGTTAAAGTGCTCAACTTTACGTGTTTACAGGACACATAAACAAGTAAATGAAATATAGTTTTGAGTTCTGCAGTTATTTTCTGCCTTCGTGACAACTGTAACTGAAACTAATCCAACCTTTAATATTTTTATGTTTTAGTTTTGGACAGTGAAACGTTGGTATTTTTTGAGCGTGCAACTCGGGACTAAATGACAGGTGTCTAGGTATGGATTCAATGTATGGAAGACCATATATAAAAAGGTCCATCTTTTAATACAGTCTATGTATTTCGTGCCAAAGTCCTAAATCTTTAATAATATAATAGTAATAATAATAAATATTTGAGCTGTACATTTGGCTGCACGTGATATTAATTTGGCTCTTTGTGCTTTGCAACCAATATTAGGTTTGTCTGTTACTGAGAATTACAACCACAGAATATTTATAGGCTTCACGCTGAGGTTAACTGCGAAGAGCCCGTGATATGCGTAATTTTTGAAACACAGGAAATTTGGATGTCTGTCTATTTAAAAAAGTATTTAGATTTGGTTGAAAGCATAGGAAGGAAAGTATGCAGTGCTACTTTGGTTAGCCACTTGAAACAGATAATTTCCCCAGTGCAGTAGGGAATTCTTCAAGAGCCAGTCAGGGGCTGTCTCCCTATCATTCATGCCAATCATGTCTCATTCACTGAAATTAAATCTATGTCCCCTAACCTACATCACAGGTGAAAATAGGTGTCTAATAGGAAACTACAAGTTTTCAGTCTGAGTCGTTTGGGGGGGATTTTTCTCACAAAAGCACAGGCCCGATGTGATTTCCCTTGCTAAGATAAGTCAATTGGAAATCCCCACTTAGGCGCCGCCCCGGCAGACGCGCACACAAAACCCAGCGCGCCCTCCCTCAGTAGCACAACTTTGCTCTCGCCCTCTGAAACAGACGGAGCTTTTGCTTATAGGAGAAAGGAAAGCCAGCATGTACAGAGTTTCTAACCACAACCAAATGGATTATAACTTGGACAACATGGAGCCCAAACACGGGAAAATGCTGCCTTGCCAAGAGGACCGTTTTGACAGCGGTGTGGATTCGCTTAAGGAAGACGAACTGGCGAACGACTTCGAGGAGCTAAGATTGCCGAGCGAGGATCACTCGCAGGAATACGAGCCTTGGAGAACTGTGGTGACCGAAGACGGTGACACGTAAGTGGACTATTATTGTTTTAAAAAAAAATCAATGTATTTATTTAGTATGAACATGTATATGTGTGTGTGCGTCGATTAGTCGAACTTTAATTGCGCATTTGCAAAATTCCGCTTTGTGCGTAAATTGAAATCGGCTTTTGCACCAGAGCGCAGGATCGGTGCACATGAAAGATCTGAAAAGCTGCACAGAAATGTCGGAAAAGTTGCATGGAAACAACATCTTTTAAAGGTCTTAAAAATACTTTGTGCGCATGTGTTGGCAGCGCAGTGCATAGTCGTGTGTGTGTGTGCGTGTGCGTGTGTTGGCTGAGCGTGCAGTCTGGGCGGTGCTAAAGTCCGCTCTGCGCGTTCAGGAAAGTCCCTGGCCTGCTGCCAGTAACTGATAAA
The DNA here is from genome assembly GCF_018398535.1 of Haplochromis burtoni. Classification (NCBI taxonomy): domain Eukaryota; kingdom Metazoa; phylum Chordata; class Actinopteri; order Cichliformes; family Cichlidae; genus Haplochromis; species Haplochromis burtoni. The sequence goes on along the minus strand of NW_024582383.1, from coordinate 1,722,026 downwards.
GCATCAGATGTGTCAAGCCACAACTGGTGGAAATAACCCGACAAAACTCCATTCTTGCGAAACGCTCCACTGCTCAGGCTTTGTTCTCTCATATTTGACTGGAACCACTTCCTCTGTGCGTAATTTTTCTTTGAAGGGCTCTATTTTAACTCCCCTCTCTTTTTCTGTCCTCCCCACACAGGCTGCTCCATTTGGCCGTCATTCACGAAGCCACCGAACATGCCGTCCAGATGATCAAACTGTCTCATAATCACCCGTTCCTCAATGTGCAGAACCACCAGAGACAGGTAATAAGCGGCACTGTGCCAGATCCACGAATCCCTTCCGAAACCTGCACACTTTGCAGTCAGGTTAACATATGTTTCTGTTGTGTCCCACACAGACCGCCCTCCACCTGGCAGTGATCACAGAGCAGGCCCACTTGGTGGACAGACTCCTGAAGGCCGGCGCTGACCCGCTGCTGGCCGACGACAGCGGAAACACAGCCCTCCACATCGCCTGTAAAAAGGGCTCCCTGGCCTGCTTTGGCGTCATCACCCAGAACTGCCAACGTCACCTCACCTCCATTGTGTCTTTCCCCAACTACAGTGGTAAGCATCGAGTTCAAATAGCGCCCTAAGAAACAAACTCACTCTTATGTTTCACTTACACAGCTGTTGAAGTGTGTGTAACTGAGTTTGCTCTACTTCCTTCCCTCTCCATAGGACATAACTGTCTCCACTTGGCATCCATCAATGGCTACATTTCTCTGGTGGAAAGCCTCGTTCGGCTTGGTGCAGACATCAATGCACAGGTAGGTGTCTCTAACACGGAAGCCATTTGGATTATTTTATGATTATTATGATTATTATTCTTATTCACACACATGCAGAAACTTGACCTCATATTTCTGTTGCTTCCTGCAGGAACAGTGCAGTGGACGGACGGCGCTCCACCTGGCCGTTGACCTCCAGAACCCCACGCTAGTCTGTCGCCTCCTCGACCTCGGTGCAGACGTCAACTGCCTGAACTACGGTGGCTTCGCCCCGTACCACCTCACCTACGGGCGGCAGAACGAGGAGATCCGCTGCCAGCTGTATGAGAGAACGGCACAGGAGCTCAGGGAGCTGCCTGAAAGCGAATCGGACGACAGCGACATGGAGGATCTGGACCTGTCAGAAGACGAGGTCAGTATCTGCTCAGCTTTGAATATCACACTGAGATCCGATGGAGTCAAAACACTTTAAGGCGTGAATCTATAACATTTTTTTCTTCTCTACAGCTCTATGATGACATAAAGTTTGGAAAGTAACAAGAACAGCCTGTCCACTGGTGATGTAAAGCTGCTACTGGGTTAGTCGAAACCACGGCTCCCAAACGGGGGGACAGCTCAACCCACGTCCCCCCCTCTCCACCCACCGTACCCTCTACCGTCCAAGTCCAGAGGTGCTGGTCCTGGGATCACGAATGAGTATGAAGGTGGCGCCCAGTCTGGTCGGGATCGCTGAACGATCCGTACCAAAAAAAACCCCACACCAAAGCAAGACCATGACTTCTGTATGGTCCTGATGTTACTGTAATAACTGTACAAAATAATGTGTATATACCAGAACAGACGAGTGTAATATTTTGTAAATACAGAGACTATTTTTGTACATGTGTGTGAATTTTAAACACTATATAAAGAAAAATAAAAGGAGTTTATGAACATGAACTGCTTTGAGCGGCTGCTGTGCGTTTCCTTCCTCATGACGATGATGACTTTGTCTTGGCCTTTCCACGCTGTAATACGAGCATCATTTCTCACTTATAGTGATGAAGCACAGTCATCAACCAGACTTGTGAAAGAGAGAGACACACACATAAAAAACCCCAAAAAGATCACACTCAGCCGCTTGGAACAGTCTGGGATTTCCTTTTGTTGGGCGAGGTCACAGGGTCTCTGAGTCACCGCGCTGAAAGTCCCTGGGCGGCATAAGAGGAACATGATGTGCTTGAATATTCCACCCTCCCCTGGAACGGCTGTGAGTGGCAGCTAGGAACTGGCGCTACTGGGTAGAAATACCAAGGAGGAAATGTTTTACAAATATGGGCGAGCGTTCCAGAGAGCTCAGTGACCCTTTCTTTTTCTTTTTCGCCGTGTCATTAGGACCAGGAAACTTTCTTTGCTTTACAAGGAAGTCCAGGCTGTCCCTGTCAGCCGACACATGCAGGTACTTAGGAATTTTTCAGAAAGGAATTATCTGAAGCAACCGAAATGAATTTCCCAATAAAGTTATCCTTGAAGCAACGCTCGAATGCCCCAGAATGACTCGGTTACACAATTGTGTTTGCTGTATCCTCTCTGGCTTGTAAACATTAACTATTACAGTAGGATGGGGATTTTTTGTTTCCAGTGATTACAGAACTTGTCAAGGACAGCGGAAGTTTCAGACAGAATATCAGCCTGGAAATTTGGTCGAGTAACTGACTTAAGATTCCTCTTCGATTAGAAGAAGAAGATGTGAAGACTTATACTCTGATTAAAAGAATCTGGTGTGTTGCAAAGAATTCCAATATGGAAGGGGGATTTTTTTAGAAGCCACTCACAATGACACACTGAGGTCACATCGCCATCATTTCTGCTCATGTGGATGACAAAGAGAGCTGAGAAAGACAAGTCCCCCCCTTTTTCTGAATTATAAAGTTTCCCCTCGCAAAGAGAAACTATTTGTGTTGTGTGACATTTCCGGAAAGTTAAAGTATTCTATTTCTGACATGTGCGTAGAAAAAAAAAAAAAAAAAAGCCAAAAAAGTAGAGAAAACAAGGTCAAATCAAGTCTGCATCACCGAGTTTGTAGTAGAATAACCTCTCCGCAGCACCTTTGTAAGTCATGTGATTTTTGTGCACCAAGAGCCACAACAGGAAGCTCAAAAGTAGAAGCGCTGCATGTTCCCACAAACAGTTTCCCCTGCTGCTAAACACAGACAGTAAAAGGTTTCAGTTGACAAGCAGAGGACCTAAAAAGAAATGATAAAAAAATGCAAACAGCCCATTTATAATAGTTTTACTCAAAAAACCTCTTTTTATTGTTGAATGAAACAGTGGGGTAAATGTACAGCAAACAAAGATAACACGAGCCTCCAATCTGGGAACTGCATTTCCCATCATGCTCTAACTAAATCCAACAGGCGACGCCGCTCTGCTCGCTCAGTCCCGCTCGGCGAGGGACATTAGGTGGGTGTCCACTTCAGTCTCTGCGAGGATCCTGCAGGACAAAAATGAGATGAAGATAAAGACTCCAAAATCTACCTCATGTTTTTAAAGTGAACATTTTATGCTTACTTTCAGCTCCATATCTTTATTCTTGGCCTCTACCAGGGTGGCTTTGCATGATTCACAGTCGAATATAAGCCGTACTTATCATATAGTTAGCTCTTGTGGAGCCTCTTTGTTTATCTTGACTCTACCTTTAAACAACTTTCTTCTGATTGGCTAACTCTAGTAAGTGGAAGGTTTGAACAGTAGGTGGGTGGGGCCTCTGCGCTCTTAATGACCATACATGGGCTAAGTTTAAGAAAAAAAGGGTCTCTAACAAAGCACTGTGAGCACACAGGGATGTTCCCATTAGGGTCAATTGCTCGTGTGGCGTCCCATATTTAGGCATCCACCATAGCAACAGTAAATGAGATGAAAAGCACAATATGTCCCTATGAAGTGATATTTCACTTAATGCCAAACACCTGTAGCACATGATGTCTTAAATTCAAATATTTTTAAGTACTTCAGCATTTCAAATACTGTACGAAGGTCTCGTCGCTGTGTGTTTTACTATGGAAATGTGAAATTGCTGCAGCAATTTGTTTAACCATGTGCAAACATTCATGGAAATAAAGTGCATAAGGCAAACACATGGTTTGCACAATTTAAATAAAAGTCAATATTTGGAAGATCTTCAGCACAGCCTGAACACTCTCAGGCAGCTTTCATGCAGTTTCTTTAAGTTGTTTTCAGGAGCAGTTCTGCAGGCTTCATGGAGGACATTCAAAGCTCTTCTTTGGAGGTTTCTGCCTTTTGTTCTGTTCTGTGTCAGGATGATCCCACACTGCTTTAATAATGCTGAGGTCCGCCTCTGGCGAGGCCAATGCATGACCGATGGTGCTCCACTGTGTCTATTTATGTCCAGGTATCCTTTAATTGCACTGGCAGTGTTTTTGAAACAAGCCATTGTCAATCAGATGTTCTCCAGATAGTACTGCATGATGGACAATCTGATGATGCTCTTCTGTGTTCACAATTCCATCAATTTTGACAAGATCTCCAACAATACTGCCCCAAACCAGGACACAGCCTCCACCGTGTTTTACAGGTGGCTGCAGACACTCACTCTCTCCTGACCTGCTCTGTAAATAGTGACGACAATTTGGGCAAAAATTGTCACAGGACCAGACATCTTGCAGGTCTGAATTTCTTCTCAGTTTTTAATGACATAACTTTAAGATGCTGTTCATCTGCTGCAGATAGGCCTCTTTGGGAATCACCTTGTTGGTGCAAATACACTATTTCAAATAAACCTAACTGTGTGCTCTAATGACTCATAGTGCTGAAAGGAATACAACAGAGTTGTGCTGCTGAACTTTTACCTGAACTTGGGATCCTGTGTTGTTATGACGCCCACCTCTAGCTCAGAGGGCTTGAAGTCAATGGAGAGAACAGTTGACAGGCAAGAGATTGCCGTCTGAAGGGGAAAAAAAGGAGGGTTGGGGAAAAAAGGTAAGTTGGTGATATTTTCATTCTTAGAATGTTGGATGCCTGGAAACCACCACCGCAAAGGCACACGCTTTACTTTCACATTGGTGTTTGTTCCGTATGAACCTTTGCTACACCAGCAAAAGAAAATCTTTTATGATACCTCGATCGTTTGTTCAAAGGTCCAATCCAGTTTCTTTTTCACTTTCTTTTCCAGGAAGCTGGTGGCTTCTGTCTGCTTCACGCCGGCGGCCGTGGCCTTGAAACCACAATAGTAGCCTGCTGGGTCGCATTTGTACACCTGAGGGCCGTACTCTTCATCTATGCCGATCACGATCATACCTGCGTGTTAGCATGCATTTAGAAAGGGCGCTCAAACGACATGAAGTGCTACGTGGAGAATCAGCAGTGTGAATGCGCAATACTCACAGCAGCCCAGTGGTCGCATCTCAGCGTTCTGCGTGTAGACTTGTGAGATATCAGCAATCCTCTTACACAACATGTCCACTGGAATCTCATAACCGTACTTGTACTGCCAGTTGGCTGCTTCATATCGAGCTCGCTGGACTTGGGACCTGCTATCGGCTGTAACACATTAAATGATGCGTAAGATGGACCAGAAAAAAAAATAAAGGTCAATTTCTTTTCCCAAAGAAGCCAATAAATGTGACACTTCCAGTCTCTAACATCACACTTATGTAAGAAAGTTGTTCTTGCTGCAAAAGAAATGATTACTTGGAAAGAGGAAGTGTCAGCTGCCGTAAGAGCTCGGACTGAGAAGAAAGACTCGCCAAGTTTAACTCGGAAAAGTACCCTGATGCTTTTCCCCCTTTATGTATCAAAAACCAGCCTTTGTCTAAACAGCTGTTTCTGTATATTTGAAAGACAAAATGGATTTGGGTGTTTCAATGTTCAATTTTTATGTAACAATAGTAGATTTGATACAATTTTACACATTTTGAGCCTTTTTCTTACCTGTCATCCCAGACATTACACATCCAATATTATCTGTTATTCTGAAAAGGTGGGTCACTGTGGAGGCATCCAGAAGCTTGTCCTGTACAGGAGGAAAGCATGAACATGTAAAGGAACAGAACTGTGAAACTGACAAATTACTCAGTGTATCGCATAACTTATCAAACATTTAGTGTAAATATAATCAGTAACAATCAGGTTTGAACTTTTTAGAATTACGTGAGAAAATAAACACAACAAGGAGCAAGCTGCTGGAGAGACAAACGAAGCAAATTAGCAGTTCGATTTGGGGTTGTGCCGTGTAAAACACAGCCTCTTAAATTCCCCTCAGAGTTTAGGTTTCTCTCTCACAGGCTGGACTGTAACCCGTTTGTTTGTTTGTCCCCAACTACACCAGTTGTGCCTGAAACATTTTGCCAGTGCACAAACTGTTTCCATCGGATGAACAGGATATCGCGCTGAGCCGTGAAAGCTGGGCAGACGTGCTGGTAACTACAGGTCAGCTTGCAGAAGGCCTCTAATCGCTTCGAAATGATTACATCATGAACTAAATTAACTCTTATTTGCAGGTCACTTACTGCCATTAAGCACTGCAGCTTTCATCACACTAACATGCTGTAAGCAATCATTCACAGATCAACATAAGGGAAACTGGAAGTTTCTATTGTGGTTCTGGTGTTGGACTTGAATCAGCTATTTTAAACCTCTGTGATGAGCCAACCCAAATTACTTGTTGAGCTTAATTGGACTGCCAATCAGGAGCTCTGGGCGCTTTGGTCCAGTGCTAATTCTGAAAAAGTTGTTTTTGTTTGTTTGTTTTACGGCCATCTGTGTTCTCAATTGTTACCCGGGCTAAATGCAAATTGTAAAGTACAAATTCCACTGCTAGTTCTAATGGCTAATTGGTCTTAGATTAGAATTAGGATTAGAAATGAGTACATAAGCTCAGGTTTAGCAGGTTGGAGACGAACATAGAGAGCTGAGGCTGAGAATGTTTGGACATGTGCTGATGAACGAGAGTGGATATACTGGACAAAGGATGCTGAAGCTGGAGCTGCCAGGCAGGAGGAAAAGGGGAAGACCACAGAGAAGGAGGACATGCAGAGAGTCGGTGTGACAGAGGATGCTGGGCATAGGGTGAAATGGAGGCAGATGATCTGCTGTGGCGACTCCTGATTGGTGCAGGTTTTAACGGTTAGTTCTTAGGATGCACAGATATACCAGCCAAACATCTGTGGCATTTACACATGGTAGATGCTGATGTTTACCGGCTGTGTGACATCAACTTTGTGCTGGGTAAATGTTTAAAGATTGGGCGACGAAGAGCCTTAGGAACAGTTCAACTACTTGGACCATATTTTCGTGCAAAGAGAGTCACTTTCCACATTATCCCAGAATTATGCATATGAGACGGTTTTGGGAGCCTGGGTATACCGTTGACAGGTTGTTAGTCTGTCATGGGGTCACCGCAGAAAGACAAACAAGCATTCACACTTACTCTCACAACCAAGGCCAAATTAGAATCACCAACTAACCTAACGCATGCTGGTCTCTGAACTGTGGGAGGAAGCTGGAGTAACAGGAGAAAAGCCACACAACCTCAGCACAGAAAGCAGTAGAAGCAGCATGGATGGATGGAGGGATGGTTGCATTATTTATTCATTTGTTTCTAACTACTACTCCAAATTTCAGAACATCTATAGCCCTTCTCATAACACTGCTACTGTTATGGCTGTAAGAAAATAATAACAAGCAATCTGACATCAACTCACCGGTACTTTTTTCTGTGTTACAACAACTGCACAATCCTTTCCCCTGACTGCTACTGACGTGAGCCCACCTTGGTTTATGGCCTTGAAAGCATATTCTGCAAAAGAAGAACAAAGAGGGTGTCTTTAAGCACACGTTTGCTTGACAATGGCTACGAGCATTAGGATTCGTGGTTAACAGTCACAGAGAGCTGTTTTGTTCAGCTGGAAAATTGGGGCCACAAGTGAAGAACTATTATCAGATGTCATCTGGTTGAGCAGCTGACAGCGAATTATGTACCAATTCTGTGTAGTCTGGCTTCAAACATTACATCCAAAGCAGTAGTAGTAAAATAGTGTCATTTAAAACCCTTCACTTTGAGTAAATTTGCAAACCTTTGACTTGATTTTAACTGTTGCTGCAGGTGCTCGGGCATCTGTAGAATGACTGCTGATTAGAAGACAGCAACAAAATTCATGGCCATGTTCAGTTCAGCTTTATTAGAGGAAAAACCGCTAATTTACAATATTAAATGTTATCTTGTCTCTTTCAATCCATCCAACTAGCAGCTCTCAGACAAAATAATATTCCTGTGACGAAGAAAAATCGCAAAAAAGCTAAATGTAGTGCAGTCACAAAAAATACTTTATTTAGCCAATATATTTAACTGAATAACACGTTGTTTCATTCAGCAATGAATCAGCTTGCTTGGCTGCAATGCTAACTATGCTAACTAGCCTAACAGCCAGCTAGCTATTTTGATCCCCTGTGTTTAGTTTGATAGTAGCGTCGTAAAAGGAGCCCCATAATAACAACTCGCACAGGATTAGTAAGACTGTGGTGGTCACATATCATACTACTTTCGATTTGGCGGGTCGCTTTTAATCAACTATAACCTCGGCTAAGCGAACCATGACAGAGCATTTAGCTAGCTAGCAAACAAGTAAGCCAGCGAACCGGCTTTTTATGTAAACAGATCCCCATACTGACCGACTTGATAGAGTCTGCCCTCAGGAGAGAAGATGGTAATGTGTCGATCAAACCCTGCACTCGAGCCTCGAGACATTTTACAAGGATAAGTTGGCCGAGAAGTTCGTCCAAATGAATTTGCAAGCAGACTTCACTTGATGCACACTATTTCTACCCGGAACTGAACTGAAGGGACGTGAACTTCATCCGGTGACAAAGGCCTGCTTCGTTTCTATGGTGATAAAACCAAGGGTTCTACTGATGTTTGTGGTTTCTGGCAAAGGAAAAATGTACAATAACACAAAAACATGTGGTCAAACCTGTCCTTACTTTTTATGACATACGATCTTTTAAGCCTTCACAAAGAAATATAAGCTCGTTTTCCAGTTTGTTACATTTACTCATCATGTCCACTTATCAGCTATTTTGCAGTGAAGAGAGCATTTCTCCAAGTATTATCCATAAGTCTTGTCCCCCCACTACATTCTTTTAATTGTCATCTCTTTAAACGTTTTATTATTTCAGATTACAAGCCTATTATGTCTTTATAGACTGCTCTATGAGCACAAGCTTTAACTTGCCATCAGGAATCGAAGTGGTTATAAGTAGCTACACCTCAGCTTCACCATAAAAATGCTATTTACATTTGATCTTGCATTACACAAAAATGCATTAGTAAATATATTTTACTGTCATGATGTTGAATAATGCAAATTTACAACTGAGGCTGCGCAATTGGTGTAGCTCTAAACATTTTTATTGTTACAAAATTTCCCATATGGAAAAGAAATAGTAAAAACGTATATGATTTACTCATGAAAGTGGCCACTTTCTCATTACTTCCATATATTATTTTACAAAGTATCCAAAACACACAAGTTTCATCATATAATTTTTCAAGGGATCTTATATCTGTTCATACAAGTTTCACGCAAGACAGATACAAACTTTATAAGATTTATTTATATCTTTTCCATATGGGTTTAGACACTGAATTTAAATTTGTAAAAATAATTTCAGTGTAGCATGTCGCATGTTTTGAGCTATTCCTAAACAGTGTATGAGTACTTCTTCTAGCATACTTGCTTATCCAATACAATACAACTTTATTTATAGAGCACATTTAAAACCAATGGTATACCAAAGTGCTTCACATAAAAGACAGAAAATAAGACATAAATATTATAAATATTAAATATGATTAAATATTATAGGACCATAACAAAGTACCAGGTATGGTAACAGGTCAGTGTCACTAATACACAGGAATAGCATAAAATGCATATCAAGTAAAACATGTTAAAAGCACATGTTAAAAGGTAAAATAGAGTAAGTCGAGGGATCAGATTAAATAAGGCAAGGTTAAATAAATGGGTTTTTAACCGTGATTTAAATGACTGGAGAGAATCAGACGCGTGGATAGCAAGAGGAAGGTTATTCCATAAATCTGGTGCAGCCAAGGCAAACGCACGGTCGCCTCTAGACTTCAGACGAGATCTTGGCTGCACCAGGAGTAACTGAGTAGATGATCTTAGTGCTCGAGTGGGAATGTATGAGCTAAGGAGTTCGATAAGGTAGCTCAGGGTTGTGTTGCTGATCATTTTAAAGGTAAGCAGCAGTATTTTAAATTGGATGCGGTATTTAATGGGTAGCCAGTGCAGGTCAGCTGGAACAGGGGTAATAGAGGCAAACCTCCCAGTTCCGGTCAGAAGGCGTGCCGCCGCATTTTGAACAGTTTGCAGTCTATGAAGAAGGGCAGAATGAAGACTGAAATAAAGGGAGTTGCAGTAATCCAGCCTAGAGGTCACAAAGGCGTGGATGAGCTTTTCCAGGTCCTTATGTGGAATATAATGCCTAGCCTTAGAAATGAGATGCAGAAACTAGATCTAACTACAGCGGACACATGTTTATCAGATTTAAAAGAGCTATCCAGCAACACGCCCAAATTGCTAACAGTGGCAGAGAGGGAGCTGGCAAGGGAACCAAAGGCATCACAAAGTTGTCTGCGAGGAAAATTACCATCAAAAACCACGATTTCAGTGTTCTTATAATTTAAGATAAGAGAGTTTCCTAAGAGCCATTCTTTGACCTCGCTTGTCACTTGTTTGTGTTATACTCATACATAACACAACACTCTGACGTCATTATTACTAATTGCAATGAAAATTGTTGATTACCAAAAACAAAGTGATCTATGAAATATGTATGGTATCTAAAAAAGCCCAAAACAAAACATTAAAACATCACCACGCGACATCACCACCAACTGACTTACTGTCAGCAGTGATGCAGAACCACATCTCACTAATCCTATATGCTTCTATTATGTTGATATCTAAAACATAGGAGTCTGTAAGGCTTGTAAGGATCTATTTCACCCCAACTTTAACTTTATTAAAATTCTTTAGCCATTAATTAAGTTCAGTTAATGGCCAAAGAAAGAGAAATAATAATAATAATAATAATGGATTGGATTTATATAGCGCTTTTCTAGGCACCCAAAGCGCTTTACAATACCACTATTCATTCACTCTCACATTCATGGGGCAGACTGACAGAAGCGAGGCTGCCATATCGCGCCATCGGCCCCTCTGGCCAACACCAGTAGGCAAGTAGGATAAAGTGTCTTGCCCAAGGACACAAATGTATAGTGGTAACAGTAACTGACTTTGTATCTGTTCCATATGTAGCAGTATAGTCTGTATTACCCGAAACAATGAGGAAGTGATGTATTTTTACAATTTCCCGTTGGCACGGAGCACTTACAGCATATTGACTGCTTACATGCAACCTGCAACAAAAGTATGCATCAGTAATGGGAAAATAAAATTAGAAAAACTATGTGCACCCTTACTGCTTCCATGGATATTAAAAAGATGAATAGCTGCCAGGTGCTGCTATTCAAATGGACTTGATTAATTGACCATCAGTAAATGTGAGCACCTCCGTAAAAAGCAGAAATGTCATCAGTTTGCAGGTCTGGAGGTGTGCGTTAACACAATGCTCCCTGATGGGACGTCCCAGCAAATTTACTATTGCGAAACTAAAAAAAGGAATAAAATCTCACAATCTTCAGTTAGCAGGTTCAAGTTTATGGCAGTACAGTATTATTAGGAAGGGCTACCTGGAGAAAGCCTCTTCTTTCTAAAAAGAACATGGAGGCAACACTTTGGTTTACAAAGTTACATCTTAACAAGGCACAAGACTTCAGGAACAATGTCCTTTGGACAGAGGAGACCAAAGTGCCATGCTTGGTGAAACCCAAACACAGCATATCAGTACAAATACCTCATATTAGCTGTCAAGGACAGTGGTGGAGGGGTGTGAGGATTTGGTTAAAGTAAGGAATCACGGTGTTGCAGTGACACAGTTAAGGTCCAGACCTGAACCTGACTGAAATCCTGTGACCTTAAGAGAGCTGTGCGTAAATGAACGCCCGCAGGCCCCAAAACTGAAGCAACGCTGTAAAGAACAGAGGCCCAAAACTCCTCCAGCGTTGTGAAAGACTGAGAAACTCATGCAGAAAACATGTCGTGCCGAATTAGAACTCAGCAAAAGTTATTAGAGTTCTACATGTTATTGTCTTACTGTAGAAGAAAAAGCATTATGTGTCCCAGTGTGAGCTGCCAGTGAGGTAGCACTTACAATACATAGAGCCAGTGATTCGTTTCATCGTTCACACCTGGGCTTTACTTGGAAAAGTTTTAAATGGCTGCTGATTGACTGAAACATTGTGCATGCATGGAGAGATGCCAGGATTTTTGAGCATTTATAAAAATGTGTTCTTTCCGTAATCACTAATGTTTCCTGTGAACTGTGACGAGTACTACCAGATACACCAACAGATCCTTACAGTGTAATGAGTAAGTTCTGTGTGCAGAATCTAATCAGCTTGTGTCTGGCGCAGTCCCGATGTACACTGTAACATTGGTGTTTTGAATACATACAACATGAATTCATGCGCTACACTGTGCACTACTGCATGAGATTAAAGGCTAAAACTGTAGCTGTATATTGCCTTGTCACAAATGAAACCAGTTCCCCTTTTCTATATCTGGACACCAATAAAATATGGCGCAGACAATATTTAAAAGAAACAAAATGATATCCTGCTGCACGAAAGTGAAAATAGATTTCAACTTCTCCCTATCACATAACAAGCCAAGGTGAAAGTGATGCCACGGTGTAACAATAAAATAAAAATGAAAAACCCGAACAGAGGCAACATGATCATTTCAAGGAACAAAAATCACTGTCGGGTATCCTGGTCAATGGCCAATTCCCATTTCCTTATTCATGAAGAAGCGTCTAATGTCCATGTGTCAGCCGGGTTTTCCCCTCTGTCTAATGCAGCTGAACAAAAGATGATCACTTCCTCTTTATGAGTTACTACCACATCCAGGTGATGACTCACAAAACCTGTTCAGTGTGATTTCGTGTCGATATGATTAACAGAAGTCAAATCTTGGGCTTCCTTGTAAAATTTTATGATTATATCTTTGTGGGGAAAAAAAACAAAAAACTTAGTGAAAAGTAATTAGTGATAAATGTCACACATGGGAGGGCATTTGAATTTAACCCTGTGACTCAGCCCCGCACACAGTAGATGTCATACGATGGTAAAAAATAAAGACCACGCGATTAATCATGTGAGCTCAAAACCTTGTATTACAAAAAAGACAAAAATGCATCCACTCATGCACAACCACAAACACTCCTTTTTAAGTGTGCAGCACAAAAAAAACTCCAAAATGTCCAGTTTGTAGAAAAATGACTATTAATAGGACTTTTTACATGACTCTATCAAAGAAGGCCAAATATAGAAATGATGATGGTATGAAATCACTGAGCTTGTGCACCTCTCGTTTTTTTTTTTTTTGCTTTGACATTTCATGACCTCGACCGTCCCCTGCAGATGCCCCCACCATCACAATGCCTGTCCCCTTCCTTCCCCATCTCTGCTGTCTTTCTCTCTTTGTCTCCTCCAGCTTCTGTTCTGAGTGCGTGAAAGCGCGGCTAGCTCGAGCTGCATCGGTGCAACGCTCGCAGCATTTGCATCTGAAACCAGAAAGACCCCCACCCCCTCGCCAGCACAAAGAGGCGTGGGGCTGATTTCTGGAGTGCAGGGGGATCTCCGCTGTCGATGAAAATACTTTTTCAGAAAGCCACAGCCTGGTTAATGTTTTCCAAGCTCAAAAGTTTAGATATTAAGCAACAAGGGGAACGGCGTGATTAAGCCCTTCTCTGAAAACCTTGACGGTGTAAGATGAAATGTCAGCACTTTTTGACTCACTTTGTATGAAACGTTTTCTTTCCATGACAATGAACATTCTTAAATGTGTATTTGAAAAACTTTCCCTGAAATCACTTTTTTTCCCCTCAATTTTTCATATTGCGAGAAACCCTAAAGACATAAAGCAGGCAAAAAAATCATTTTACAAACCAAAACACAGCACTGAGGTTCTAAGAACCCCAGTGCTGTGAGCAGCTTCTGGGAACGGCTTATCTAAAGTGCACTAAAGTGCTGAGTGATGCAAAGATGATATAAGTCTGCTGAACGTGTGTGTGTGTGTGAAAGAGAGAGATAATGCTTTGTGTTACTTCCTTCTTCTATATGCATATTCTTTAGAATTTGCATGTTGTTCTTTGTAAATTATTGAGTGATTTGTCATGTTGCAAATGCTTAAATGGTTGCAACAGCAGCCTCAAGGTGTGTTGCAATTAGTGGTGCCACAGTTACTTGGAAATGCTTTTGCGTGTTGTGCTGAGATGCATTAAGCAGAACAGAGAATGCCGTCGTTCCCGTCTGTTTGCATACATTTTGTTTTGGTTTGTTTTTGGCTGTGCTTTGGACAGGGATCAGCATGTACAGTATGCACTAAGTGTGGTTTTGAGATGTAAATAAGATAAGCGTGAGATAAAGATCACAGCTGGTTTATATCATAGCTATAATAAACCTTGGTTTCCTGTCTGGTGTGATGATCTGGTGGTTGACACAAGAGCAAACTTTCCCCTCCATCAAACGTCTGCACTCCGGCTTTGGTGAGCTGGCCGGCTGCCAGTTAATGAATAGGCTCGTATTTACTTAACTAGCAAGAAAATTGCACTTTTTTGACTATCCACTTGGTGTGACCCTATTCACTACGGCGCTGCTCTGATGATCAAACTGGAACACTTGGTACTCATCTCTTCTGGAAATGGGGGCACTAAACTGACTGTACAATGGAAAGCGAAACACAGCGCAGCCATTGCGTAGCATACCAGTAAGGCCAGTTCTTTCCATATAATTACTTTGTAAACGATAATGAATGCAATGGCAGTAGCTGTAGCAGGCGGAACCTTTGCAGCTTTGCTTGCCCCGACAGGTTTGTTGATATGTCCAGCTGATTTGCATAGTAAGACGATGCAGGCTCTGAATCCGTTTCTTACTCCAAACAGGAAACTCTGAGGTGAAGAATGAAGCGAACGTAAACATGCCAAAACCTGAAGTTGCCACGTGAGACTGGCTCTGCAGTTAAGCCAGTTCCTGTACGGGGTCAATGTTAAAAAAAGGTGTTCTTTCTGGGTACTCCTGCTTTCTCCCACATCCAAAGACATGCAGTTAGTTTGGTTAGGCTAACTGATGATTCTAAATGGCTCGTAGGTGTGAATGTGAGTGTGAACGTTGTCTGTCTCTTTGTGTTAGCCCTGACTGGTGACCTGTCCAGGGTCCAGGGTGCCTGCTGCCTCTTGCCCTGTGGTAGCTAGGATAGGCTCCAGCCCTCTCCAACGACCCCAATAGGGACAAGTGCAACAAAACGCATGGATGGATGGTAGCTATACCTAACATTACATACCTAACATTTCTCTTCATAACAAGTTTCTCTCTTTTATCTTATCCTTTCTTTATTTTAGTAAGACTTTGGGTCACACTGTATTTGGGGTGCTGGTGCCTTTTTACCTTTTGCTGTGCTGAAAATCTGCAGTAACAGATGATCCAGATCCAGAAGTCTGTGCTCCAGTTATGGTGAGTGAATTTCTACAATTTTATTTTGACTTGGTTTACGATCCGTCTCCAAAAACCGGATCCTGCTCACCACGCTACAGTGAACAGGTACGGACCACCAGGTGAGAAGGCTAGTGCTAATAAAACCCACAGTTTTCTTAGTTTGCACTGTAAGAGAAGCCATTTACAGTTTATCTTGCATTTGCTTTTAAAACATTGGTGCGGGTGGTGACCCCCTTATTAAATCCAGCTAAAATTTAGTACATTTCGTCATGAGAAGGTTAGCACAAGGGTCTGTAGGGATGTCTACATGCCTGCCTTTCCAATAAGAACCTGGCATGGTGATCATAAAGACATCATGCCAGTGTCTTCATGAGGTAATCTGTACTCACTGTCACTGATAAAGTGTGATTGATGTGTAAAATATGTGCATTGCACCTTTATAATATTATATATTTAACTTATGGCACTTTGTCATTTATCCAGGTTTTCTGCTCCCAGAAAACATAAACACACACCACCCAATAACAACTGGTGCTGTGGGTCCACGTGACGGGGCCAGCATCGTAATTCTTATGCAGCATGAACAACTTTCCAAGTGTTTATGTCAGGCGGTTAGGACATGTTTATACAGTTGCCCCCAAAATATCCACGTTTCATTTTGTTGAGTTGTAGCTGGAAAATTGAGAATTTAACTTTGATAATGATGCGGTGCAGTGACAGTGCAGTTTAAGCCAAAGTCAAAGGCAGGTTAACTGCTAAGAGCAGAAATTACGATGGTTACACAATCATGCCGCACACTACAAGTTGTGCAGTTTATCACATGCAAGTCCTTTGTGTTCCCCCTCGAGTCCTCTCCTGATTTAAAATAAATGTTAGTAAGGGGGTATTTCAAGGCTGTGACCTCCCAGAGGTTTCTTTGACGTGTTTCCAGCCTTAACGACTTTGTGATGGTAAGTGTGCAGTAACGATCGGTAAAGTTCAGCTTTTTGACATGACCTCCGCTCTTTGTTCTTTTTCCAGTAAAAACAGGGTCTGTGAATCGTACAATATGGTATAATATGACGAGTGAGCAAGAGCTGACGGGTTTCTCTGAGTGATCTGTTTAAGAGCAGGTGTCTGTGGTAACAATAGAGCGAGCGTTGAGGGGAGGGGAGGTATCCGTGGTTTTAACCCACATATCCTATTATAAAAGTCTCAGGAAAAAAAAAACCTTAAACAACACATGAATAGCACATGAAATCCCCTGGACAGACACAAAACAAATGACATTCACAGGCGCTGAGTCTATTTATTTTGAAGTCAATGCGTTCTCTGTCTAATCTAAAAATACGCAAATATGCAAAGAAACCCACATGCCTGGATGTGAGAGTGGTGGGTGAGATCAATAGTGGTTTTAAACAGCCATCTCACTCCCACAGACTTCCTCTTTATCCTGTATGTATCACCAAGTTATCCTGTAGGATGGACATATTCAAACAGGCCCTGTTTCTGGGCTTACTATAGACTATGGGCGTTGCTACGCTAGAGCTAGGCCTGAATGTGTAGAATTAAAATGAAGAAGGCAAACTTAAAAGCCAACAAGAACAACCTGAGCTTCTTTTCTCCTAAGCTGAGGAAGTGAACATGTCTCAGTCTGTGTCACAGGACTGCATGAAACCCAAACCCTGTTTTTCTTTTTCAAAGCCCCCTCTGGCTTTCGCGCCTGCTTTTGCAGAGCCTCTCTCAGTACATGCCAGCAGGCGTATTCAGACAGGTTTTCCAAGTAGGCTTTATCAACCGTGCCTTGTGTCCTGTCCTTGTATCATCCTCTGCAGTCTCGTGCGCAGTGATCTCATCATGTGTACTTCCAGTGCCAAATGTACAGTGATGCAGCTGAGACGCCTTACTCATAAGCTGAGTGAGTGCTACTTTAGTCATTGCACCTCAGGCTTTAACTGGAGGATCAGCTCCTGTTTATGCTGCTTTTTTTTTTTTTTTTTTACAAAGTTGACTGATAATTAAATAGTTTTCATTACCAGAAGTCAATGTATTAAAGTGTAGGCTTAATTTGTGGTAACTTTGAGGCACTGACAGCTGCAAATACAACAAAACCTTGTAAAAGCTTTTAGCTCTCTAGCTAGGCCTCAGCTATGCTCCTCTACAGTCACCAACAAATGTTACTTTGCTTTCTAACTGCTTTAAGAAAAATGGCATGAAAAGAACAATGAAAATAAGAATAAGAAAATCTAGTGAGCTAATTGCTAAGCTAACTCAAATATGCCCCCAGTGCTAGCTTGGCTTAGCACAAGCTCAGGTCAGCTAACAGTATTAGCCAGTTTTATAGACATGAATTAAGCTTAGTCCTAGACTTTGAATAAAACGTTTAGTTTAAGACCATGTTTAAGCCATGTCTGGAAAACTGAGCTAAAGAGTAATTACTGCCCCAGCAGCCTTGATGACAACTACAAAGCTAAATGATAATTACCTACATAAACTAGCATAAAGTTGCTAGCATTGCATAACTTTTTGCACTTCTTAAAACGATTTGATCAAAGTATACAAAGCAGTAATGTTGTGTGTGTGTGGCTTTTTTTTAAACGTTATTAAAGTTCTCTGAAAATTTCCCTTATGTATTTATTAAAAAAAAACAAAACAGACAAAACATGCGCCTTTCTCTTAAATTTGTGTCAACAGTAAGAGACTATTGCCTGCTACAGTCTGTATTTCTAATTTCAGCTGTCGAAGTCAGCGGGTCATTTCTGAAATGCAATAAAGTGGAAAAACTGCACAATACCAGGAGAAAGAGGGATGGTAGATACAAAAAAAACTGGAAAGCCCATGTCAAGTAATTTTGGAGGCCATTATTTGGTGGTGGCCTCAGTAATAACAGACTGAAGTCAGTGATCTCCTGATGGCTTAGGAAGAGAGGAAACACCCTGCTGCAATCGCAGCAATGCCAACTGTACCGTGCAGCAGCGGCCAAACCAACTGGGCTTTGGACCAGTATATACACGAGGATGAAAGAGAAATATCAAACCGGTGTCAGCAGCATACAAGAAAATTATACTGTTGTGCTACCAAATATTAAGCACCCTTGAAGTGTGACCACTGCTTGATAGATTGCGGTGCGCTAATAAGGAGAAAATGAAAGATCCCAGTTACCCCCCTATAAAAATCCCCCCTTTTTGCACACTTATGTATTCATTAATTGTGTATCCACATTGTCCGCAAATGGAAATCATGCTCTCATCGACCTTATTTGGTTATGTTAGATAGGCAAACGGGATTCGGAATAAATAGCTGTGAAGTCAGTGAAGGGAATTCAAGGGGAATTTGGAATGAGAAAGCTGTTCCTGAAAATTATACAAACCATACAAGGTGCTGGCGTGGCAGAAGCATAGACCCTGGTTCGTTAATTAACCTTAATACACATTCAGATTTAAAAAAAATACTTTCAAGCACCTAGAGAATTCCTTTCGTCTCATCCTCTGCCTGTTCCTTCAAGCTCTCTGACATTCCCAGAGTGAGCTGCATCCAGGAAATCTAGCAGGGTTATGAGCTTACATGCAGTATCCTTGGTCTGGGAAGATTTATTGCTAGCTTGAGGGTAAACTGAATCTTCAAAACTGCCCCATAACTGCAAGTTTGGCTTTCATTTCAGCTGTGAGATGTTATGAAAAACTCAGGAATGTGTTCACAGAGGACTGCTAGAGTGGAATTTTTGCTGGGAATTTCCCAGCAGCATGAGCGTGCATGCGCGCCGTGTGACTTTTAGCTCGTGTGAAACGGCTGTTGTCTCTGACTGAACACAAACACGCCAGCCTGACTCAGGTGCACGGCTCCGTTTCAGGAGATAAAACAGGTGTGTGTCAGGTAAAAGGTGCCAGGCGATGACTCCGGTTTATATGAGTGTTATTACAGGTCGATGAGTAAAAGTAATTCTCTGTTCAAGAGGACATCCTGTCCTCCAAATCTAGCAACAAACTGCCCAGGCAAGCATGCTTACTCATTAATGCCTCTGTTTTTAATACCAAGAGTAGACTGTGCCTTTCAAAATGCCCACATGTGTTGGAGTTCATAAAACTACATGCTAAAATTGAAATTCTGCAGAGGCTGTAGACTACTGCTGACCTCCAGCAGCACCAAAGCTTACAGGCTGCATCTCTCCTCTCTGAAATCCCCCAAACTTTCCGCACGCCAAAATCTATTCTCCCCGCCGCCAAGATAATGGCCTTTTCAGGACTCCCGTGATACACGCTCTGCTACAGATCCACCGCAGCCGGTACTCTGGCTGCCTGGCAAGCAGCAGTTTACCGCGGCCATGTGTTCCACCTAATTACTTTTCCAGGGTAGAGCGCAGGGCAGCGTTATACAGATGAGACGTGGAGGGCTCGGCGGATGGAAGAGGAGGCGCGGGGCAGCTTTCTGGGCCCAGATGTGCACAGTAGCGGTCCGCCAGGCACACATCTGCAATCATTTGAACCTACTAAGGGGAATTCCTCTCTCACTGCATGCCTCCGTGTGTTTTCGTCCCCCTGAATCCTCAAGTCGGGACAATGAATTGGTCGACTGCTTCCCTCTGTTCTTCTTCTCATGTTTCCCCCGTGTGTCATGATCGGCTTCCCCACAGACAGACAAACAGGCTGGTGTGGGATCCTTTGTGTTAAGGAAATTTAAAGGGAGGATAAAAGAGCCAAATCTTTTTCTGTAAATATACGGTACAGCGTCTAAAGCACAGACATAACAAGCACTTAACTGTGAAGCTTTGTTTGGTACCGTGGGCTCTGAGTGCACCTCACCGCACGTCCTATGACAAAGGAGGGAAAAAAGCAAAACAAGAAACGCTTTTCAGCCATAAGTGTTTCATCAAAGCAGCGAGCAGGAGACAGGACTCTGCTTGCCTGAAAACCCTCCAGAAATGAAAATAGCAATTTTAGTTTAACGGCACTGCTAAGTGGGTTAAATTTGACAAAGGGGGCTAAAAATATCTATTGTTTTGCTGCTGCGTGGGTTGGCCGCAGCACAACAAAAGCAGGGAGTTTCCTCTCCTCCAGGATGATGGGAGATTTCCTTGTATTAGCATTTTGAGACTCGGAACGGGATGTTCTCGTTAACGCTGATGCAGGTCAACGTAGTCTGCAGCTCTTCGCATAACTCCTTTGGAACAGGGAGCACAAAAGGCGTCGAGTAATACGAACCTGACTTTGTTTAAGAAATCAGGGTCTGTTGTGTCTCTCTGGGCTTGGTTTGCTCCCATTCTCCTTCTCACGTGGCCTTTAATAAAACCTTACCACTTCCTTGAGAGTCACGCTCTCTATTTATTTGGCCTTCTTGTCTGTTATTCCTTCAGGAACATGTAGGTGACTGGGCACACCCTGGTTTGAGTAAAGTGGATGCGGTAAAGACATATTTTTATCCCGTCGTGGAAGGGCGTTCAAAACAGTGGCGCTTTGTCCACCATGTCTTGTCACATCTGTTTCTGTTAGCAGACAGGAAGCTACACTATAAATACCAGAGCTGACGTTCTTCTTTCAAGATCAGTACATCTCACTATGAAATGAAAAGAGTTTCAGATGCTATTTTTGTGCTATGAATTCCACATTACTGAAAGCACGGGAGTGCTGCTGCACCCTGGAAATGAATGACATTTAAAGCTGAACTCTGTTTCATTTTTATAAGATCTCAGTTTGTGCTGTGACGTGTGCTGCTTAATGAGAATTATGATCTCCCTCTATGGAATCAGTTTAGCGTCCCGTAGCTTTTTTTTCTTATATCATTTGCTTTAAACTTCCAGTTTTTATTGAATTCCTATTATTTTAATTTGTCACTTTTCAGCAAGAATCCAGTGAAGGATGTTGCTTATATAATTGTTCTTTACAGCTTGGTGTGCTGCACCCAGGAGAAAACCCAAAGTAAAGGAAAAAATACATTCCTATTAACTATTGTCAGTACCGGCCCTGTATTTACTTGGGATCAATGCCAAAATCTGGAGTATTGCACACCACCACTTTTTATACTCTTTAAAGTAACGTCCTATTTGAATATGCTTTTTAGTTATCTAACATAGGAGGAGAAGTTTTACCTGTTAATTTCTTATTATTGTCACGGCAGCCGAAATGAAATGAATGAAGCGTGGACTCAAACACAGGCAATCGGAGATAAAGGGTGACGATGAAAAGAAAGCGAGTTTTTATTGAACTGAACAAAACTACAAATTTAAGCAAAGAACGACTACAGGCGGCTAAAGGAACTGTTACTAGGAAAACTAAACACTACATGAAGCCTGAAAACTGGAAACAAAAATGTAGAAAACCTGGAAATGTGAGGGGAAGGAGAGAAGAGGTATCCAGAGGAGACACACAGGATGACAAGCCAAGGCAACATGGGGGAAAACGAGGGACAGAGAGAAGCACAATTACACACAAGGTAAGGGAGACACAGCTGAGACAAAAAGTAACAGGACATGGTGCACAGGGAGGACATAAAGACAGACAACCAAGACTAAGCATAGAACACACGGAGAACAGAAACCTAGAAACCAGGAACTCTAAGTATCATACAAACAGAATAATTCAGAGTATAACTTAAACCAAACACACAAACACTGGGTCACCAGACTCAGGACCTTGACAATTATCATGTTATTTATAGCACGTATCATTACATTTGTGTACAACTGAGCTATAGCATGAAAATAAGCACAGACTGTATATAAAAGATGGATGCATCCACAGTGATATCACCCAGTAGCTTATGGGCAGTCTCGACGTTTGCATCGTAGCAATTTACATTTTGTTTCTTTGCAGAGCTGGATGACCATCAAATATGACCATATTTGAATAAGAATGCAGATGGGTGACTAATGCTAATGCTAACTTGGTCAGCTAGGGCCATGATATTAAATGATAGGCTATGCTAACTTTGGTTTAACTTTATGCTGCTGTTGTTGTCATAACAGATGAAATAAGCTACATAGTTTTGTAGCAGTCTGTACTCACTTTTATTATTATTATTATTATTATTATTATTATTATTATTATTATTATTATTATTATTATTATTTAATTAATTAATTAATTAATTAATTGGCTTTTCAGCTACAGAGTATGTGACATGGAATAAAATAAGAGGTACTATGTGTTATGTGCAATATGCAATTCAAGCCCTAATGTTTCATCAATACCCACTTTCACTGTAACTGACTGTCAATCAGAATTCAAGTCAGAATGCCAGGGGAGAAGTTGCTTTGTTACACATGCTCAATTCAATTCAATTCAATTCAATTCAATTCAATTCAATTCAATTCAATTCAATTCAATTCACAACAAGTCGCCTCAAGGCGCTTCATAGATACAGAGAAAAACCCAACAATCATATGACCCCCTATGAGCAAGCACTTTGGCGACAGTGGGAAGGAAAAACTCCCTTTTAACAGGAAGAAACCTCCGGCAGAACCAGGCTCAGGGAGGGGCGGGGCCATCTGCTGCGACCGGTTGGGTCAATCAACCTATAAATGTTAAAGATAGAAAATATGAAAATCCTGTAAATAAAAGGTATTCCATTCAAGGTGCAATTTGTTCAAAATAAATATTCTAAAGTAAAATGAAACAAATTGTAGAACATAAACAAGATGGAAATGGGTAGGAATGATATCCTGCAGCGGATCATCGTGGAAACAGTCTTGTGTTGATCGTCCTCCTGTGACTGTCCAGCATGTTGTGGTGGGAAGGACTGTCTAAACACCACAATCAGATAGGCGAGGTCCACACCCACAGTGTTACTGACTTTGCAGCTCAGTCTGTTGAGTCTGTTGGTGTGTTTTACCCTCGGTCTGCTGCTCCAGCACACCACAGCACAGAACATGGCACCAGCTTAACACAGAATACAAAAAACACATCATCCGACACATATTAAAGGATCTCGGTCATTTCAGAAAATAAAGCCCTCTTGCAGCGGGCTGCTATGTTGTGCCGGGATATTCACGATACAGAAAATGCAACAATTAAACAAATAGCTCCACAATTGCTTTGCCCACTGTTCTTAACCTCGTTGACTATGGTTATCAAATGAATGATAAGAAGCAGAGAACTTGAATCTCCCTTTTGTTTTGTAGACATTTATCATTCCAACTTCTGTCTTTGTTTTGTGAATGGTAAAAACGAGAGTGTTTCAAAGAGTGCACACAAATAGAGTCCCTATTATTTTTGTCACCGGCAACCCACGAAACACCACGAGCTGACCCGTAAGCCACCTGACATATTCACTGCCTTCTTGTTTCAGATCCATGTTCACGCTGTTCAGATCTGACAGCAGTGACAGACACCATTGGAGGTGTGGGAGGGGGGAGGTTAGGGGAGGGGAGGGGGGGTGGTTGTTGCTCTTTACTGAGGAAAGTACCTAAAGTTTACATTTGGACCTTAATGTCCTTTTGCAGTGCCACACTCCGCCCATGCAGGCACATTATTCTGCAGAGGATGTTTCACTACTCTTTGCCATGACCAGCAGTTACATCAATCTTTCTGAAAAAAAAGCATCAGGCCTCCACCCTGCAGAACACAGCACTCGCTGACCATTCAGCTTTTTTCAGAGTCAAAACGCCCAAAATGACCCACTGCTGCTCCTTCAAACTTCCAACGGCGCTTGAACTGTCAGGCAGATGTCAACGATGAACAGTTTGCACACCTTTGCTAAACCTGTTTGCACTTTACATCCCGACTACAGCAGCACATGAATAGTGAAAGTAAAATGTAGGTTCATTAACAGACACGTAAATGGTTCCCCTTCCCCTCCTACATAGAGGCAAAACACCCCGAGTGAAAAACCCAGGGCCTAAAAAACCCTGAACTACTGTCTGTGGTGGTTTTTTGGTTTCTTTTTCAGTCAATTTGTGTCTTTCTTTTAGTCTTTTAGCGCTTTGTGATTACATTGTCTCTCACTTTGCAGCCACACTGCCTACATTTTTGTAGCTTTTTTTCTATTGTGGTAGTTTTTACATCACTTTGTAGTTTATTCGTGTTTGCGGTGCTTCATTTGCACTGCCTTCAATAACAGTTAAAAATCAATTAGGTCTGTGCTCCTGGAAGGTTAGCCAATCAGATTTAAGATTATCATCTTCTTTTCTCTCTTCTATTTCATCGCACGCAACACTTGGAAACTGTTAGCAACAGGTGGCTGCCCTTTCTAGTGCTGGCAGAGGTTTCTTTCTCCCCACAGTCACCAGTTCCTTGCTCATGCACAATTATTTGATTGTTGCATTTCCTGCTATAATTTTGATAATCCAATCTAAAGTGATTTGGGGTGAGAAATGAATGCATTAAAACAACAGTTTATGCTACCCTTTTTGTTCATTTGTTTGTTGCAGTGGGTATTTAAGCATATGGCAAACAACACAGAACACGGAACCGCAATATGTTCCATCAGGAAATGTGCATGAGCCAAAAAAAAAAACCAAACTGTGAGTTTTTTGTGCTGCTCTTATCCTCTTTCTAATCTCTGAGAGCTATTTTGTGATATAGCATGTATCAATTGGTTTTGGAAAACACCTAAACGTTAAATTGGGTTCATAAAACGGATTTTACCACCATTATAACCTTAAAATGGTTTTGGGAAATGAGACTGATGTCAGCCTCATGCCGGGACTTTTCACAAAGCGTCAGCACTTACCATGACTTGTGTCCAGATGAAGACAACTTACAGATTGTAATCAAGGACACGGTGATTTGATTAGTGTCATGAGCCTGAGTCATGGCTTGATAAGAATGATATCCTGTCCGGTGCTTTTACTGACTCATATATATATATATATAAAACAATAAAGCAGCATGAAGACATCAACATCAAAGACCTACAGAAAAAAATACAGTTTGCAGACATTTCCTTCTGTATCATATGCATGTTTGAATTGTAAAAGTGAGTTTTGCACTTTTTAACTATAGCGATGGTGTTGCTTGCCAAAACTATAGTGCAAAGCAAAGACTAGGAAACATTTCTGTGCATTTATCCCACTGCAATTTGTATTTTTTATTTTTTTGCAATATGAGTTAATAGACTAGGTAATGAAAATATTGCACATGTGATGTTTATTACTTAATTTTAGCCCCTGCAAGGTTTATTACACCTGCAGGTCAGTAAAGTACCCTGTGGGTTCACAGGTCATACTGTGTTAGCCTTGTTGTCACCGTGGCAGCCACCTGTACTAGCAAACTTGTAGCTGAGATAGTAGGCAGCTAGTGCCAGGGACTTTCCACCACATAGTGTGTGTGTGTGTGTGCGTACAGTACTTGACAGTGAAGTGCATGTTTCTGCATTTGGGTGTGTGCATGTGTGTTTGGGTGTGCAAAGGGCACTGTGTGCAGACAGCCAGAGAGTGTAGTGTGGTGTGAACTGCAACATGTGTGAGAAAAAGAGCTTTGGCAGTAGTGAAGCGGAGATCCTAATCATGCATCGTGTATTTTCGATGCATGTGAAAAAGAATCAAAAAATCAACACATGCATATGTGTGGGTCTGTGTGCGTGTGTTTGAGGTAAAACGAAAATCACTGAAAAAAATCAACAAAGTGCAACAAAGCATGCAAATGTTGCACTGCGACGCATACACGGAACAATAATGATTCCTTAGTGTCATTGTGTGGCATGCAAACATAACCAAACTTTATCATGTGTACCCCCGTCCCCTTTGGGAACGTGGGACTGTAACCATGTGTTATCACTGGGATGACAATAGCTGTCATTCTCAAGTGATGGTCCTGGCTGCAGGGGCTTCGTCTTTGAAGACAGGCTCTCTGTTTTTAAACTGTAGCCCACGGAGGAAGCAAAGGCTAAGGGGGTGAGACAGAAGCCCGAGCAGTGCTGGAAATCCCCTTCCCTCAGCCTCGTCTTAGACATACAGGGCCCCGCTGAGGCCCACATCAAAGGGGCTGCTGCTGTTCTCATCATCCTCCCTCTCTCTGTCTTTCTATATGTCTCACAGTCTTGATGTCCTTACCTCCTCTCTTCTGTTTCCATTTATATACATGCCTGTTTTTCACACTCAGGAGTTATGGTAGCATCTCAAGGACAAGGCAGCCAGGTGCCAGACTGATTAGCAGGTTGTCTTACATCTGGAGTGCAAACTGCACCTAAGCCTTGTGTAAGAACAGTAATTTGCGAGTGACTAAACAACATGTGCACCCTGATTAATCGCAGACTGGAGGTATCAGCACATATGGCAGTCTAGCATGGTGTATTACTTTTCTGTTTTTGGATCCGTGATTAGAATCGCGCACCACATCTGAGTGATTCAGAAGCCAAAATGCTCGCTTGAATGGCTCCCTCCAGATCACTAAACACCTTCTCTCCCAGCCCCCACCGCTCACAACCCACAAAAAATGCCAGGTATGCTCGGAGCAGCAGACAAACAGAGTCTGCCGTGTTGAAAGGGAGAGGAAGAGATTGGCACATGAATGTTTAAGCAGCAGTTTGGGACTGACCCTTTTAAATGTGCACACACATTTGCATGTGGATGTTTGTGCACGTGTGCTCATTCATGCCAACGCCAGTAAACACACAAGTCACAAGGAAAAGCATTGTGAATTTTCAAGTCTGGATTTTCCCTCTTAATCACTGAGTGCCCGATGACTGCAACGTGTCTCACATCTCCATGAAGGAAGCAGCTCAGATAGACCGTTTCCTCTCTGTTGATCCAGCTGCTAGTCAGTGCTGCTTATCGTGATTAGATTTCATCAGGAACATTCAGTTTGCAGTTTTAATGAGGTTTTGCTTTTGTTGCATTTGAGGCTAAATAAATAAATAAAGCAAACCCCAATATCATCCACAAACTTACTTCATGATCAGTGTCACCTACACTGTTTTAGCTTAGCTGCTCCCCCGCTCTATTCTAACCTCAGTTAGTCTCTCCTGTTAAAGAGAGTGCTGCCCTCTGCTGGACTCATAAGGAATTGTTTAATTTGTAAAAGAAACAAAAATAGCCCAGCCATTCTCAAAGAAAAACATCTAAGAGGTAGTTAGTGGTTTGGTTTGGATGCTGCTCTACTTTTGGTGTACAAGAGGAAGGAAATGCAATGTAGTAGTGAGTGGGTACACTGTAAATGTAAATAATGTCCACATGTCATTTAAAATATTGCCATTACTTTAACTTATACTATGTTTTGATTCAGTTCAATTCAAATTTTATTTCTACAGCACATTTAGAAGCAACAGAGTGGACCAAAGTGCGTCACAATCAGTTAAGAACAAAAATAGAAAAACAAACACAGAATGAATTAACATTAAAAAACAGGTCTGATGGTACTCAAACTGAGCTTGAATCAAGTCAGCGTAAAAAAGTGAGTTTTAAGACATGATTTAAAAGACTGAACAGACTCTGAAGATTATTCCAGAGTCTAGGTGCTGCAACTGCAAACTGCACTGATGGGAATTTAACTTAAAACCTGAGATTTGTCCTGGTGTGCTTGTGTAACAGCGCCTTTGTAAGTATTACATACACTATGTACATATAATACACACAGACACATGTGTGTATGTATAACAACAACAACAACATATAATGAATTACATTTTTAAGTTACAGAGAAGTTAGTGTAACTCTGCTTTTAGGTTGAGGGTTCTATTTTTTGACAATCGCCACAGATGGAATAAAAGATTTAGCCATGATGTCACCCCCTCATTAGGGAGGTCCCATTATGTAGCCTTGAGCTGAGTGTTTTTGAAACCGAATGTAAGTATATTTTCAAACTTATCAGATTTTGAGGTTTTTAAAGATGAAAAGCCTTTTGTTTCCTTTCATTGGGGGCTAATGACAAAAAGGGCAAGCAAATGCCAACGTGCCCCGCTTGGTTGGATTAGACACACTTTCCAAAGACAAAGAGAACAGAGAGGTTCATGGCTGATGCAACATAACACACTTTTATATCATGTTCCCCGGTGGTTCTTATTTCTTATGCAATGATCCCAAGCATAGCAGCGAGTCTACAACAGAATGGCTGAAAAAGAAAAGAGTCAAGGTGATACAAAATTCAGACCTCAGCCTGATGCTGTGGTGGGACCTCGAGAAAGCTGTGCTTAAACAAATGTTCACAAACCTCAGAGAACAAAAGCAGTTTTATAAGGAAGAGTGGACCGAAACTCCTCAGCAACAAATTCCGAGGACTAGATGCGACTATGTTTGAAAACCTGACCTCTTTCTCAAGTTATCGGATGTCCACACAACCATCCCACCGTGCCCACAGTGCCCCATCAGCCTTTTACAGCTAAAATAAAAAAGTCCCCAGGCTGAACTGAGATTTGAAATGTATGCGTACAGATACGGAGATACAGAAGCACGTAAATAAATAATAGATCAAATGAGCTAGGAGCTGTTTTTGGTTTGTTTACAGCAGGTTGGACAAGCGCTGATATGGATCAACCTTCAGGCTCGCAACAACATCAATATTCCTAACAAAAATATTCATCTTGCAGCCTAACTCACATCGGAAACAAACAATTTAAAAATCTGCCCTGTCTCTGTTGAATTATGAGCATAATGAATGATCAGTGTGCTATGACTGTGTACGGGGCTGCACAGCCTGTCGGTGGGTGGTACGGTCTCCCAGCGTGGGTGCTGTGTGAGGATGCCTTGTGTGGCTCTGGCTGTGGAGTGAATTCACTTCACTTTCTGAGAATTAGAGATGAGCCGTCTCATCATGGCACCACTGTAATGATGCGCTGTGATATGTAAGCCACCACCAAATGGAGCTTCATGCACCAACAGGCTTTTCTTTCCTAGCTTGTTTGCTAGTTTGCAGTTTTAGGTGTCCACATATATCATTTCCCAGCTTGTCAAAATGACCAGAGGGACAGAGAAAGCAGCAATTATGCTGAAGGGGAAATTCTGTGCTCACCACCTAACATACACCATAAGTCATTCAGGTTCTCATTAAGCCCCAAAATACTGGCATACTACTTTTTTTCAAGCCCTGTTTTATTTTTAGAAAATAAGTGAAACTCCTCTGAAAGCGGAATTTCCTCACACTTCAAAATCTCCGGTTTGTCACGTTAGTGTTTCTTGAGCTCTAAAATTTGTTCTCAGCATTAGCAACACCACTTTGACTAATTAACCTTAACACACTGGCCTTGTCTTTTCGGGCGCTGTCAAGGGGAAACTCGATTTGCATAAAAAATCAAAATGAAACTCAATATTTTATCAAAAAGATCTTTTTGATTGCAGAGGTGGAAAATTCAGCATTTTGGAAACAAGAATGCCGATGACGTATCTCATTTGACTAATGATCCCTCACAGTTCTCACTGCTTGGAAAAACACACGTGACCTTGACTTTGAGCACTGAGCCCCCATTACGTGATCCTCATGTGAAAGGTAAATTCTGACAGCACTTCTAAGAAGATTAAAGATTCTTATGAATTGTGCATAGACAGCTGAATGCCTCATCGTGGTATAAGCTAAAATACTGATTTGCATATCGGTCAAAAATGACATGGAGCTAAAACCAGCAGCTGTCCAGTTTAGCCTTACTTACTCCAAACCCCCCAGAATAACACAGTTTTGGATAATCAATACTTTTAATCTGCATAAAAACTGAAGAACAGCTTACAGGAAGCTGCAAGGAGCTTTGTGTGAAACAAGGTTAGCTCCTTTTTGCTAAGCTAAGTGGTTAGCCCATTAGCTTCTTGTGTACACAGGGATGAGTTTGGCTAAGAAAGGAACTGGTGTATTTATTTTAAATAGGAAGTGTTACATCAATTTAATGTTGTTACTTTTTTGGTAACATTAATTTCTGGTAATTGAAAATGAATGTCGGGGCTGATTTGTGGCAGATGAATAGCAGCAAGAGTGAAAGAGAAGTTTGACAAGGCAGTGTGAGAGCTGCTGTGATTTAGGGTTTGGAAACGACGGCACTAACCAAAAGACAGGAGGTCACGCAGGAGGTGTAAAAGACTTTGAAAGAAAGAAAATGAGTGCATCCGAAGGGAACGCTCACTGTGGAGTGGTTTGGAGACAACGTGGATGTTAAAATGTGCAGAGGAGGGAGAGTGCACATGCTGAAGGAAGGATACTGAAGATGGAGCTGCCAGTCAGGAGGAAAACAGGAAAACCACAAAGGTGCAGAGCAGGAGGACATGCAGAGGTTTGCTGTGGCAGAAGAGGACACTAGGTAGAGGCACGTAGTGGCGACCCCTACAGGAAACAGCTGGAAGGAGAATTTCATCCTTTTTGAGCATAGAGCAGGAATCGACCTGATAACTTCCCCAGTTTTTCATTTTTCATTTCATGATTGCTAGCAGCAATAACAGGGAGACTTTTTGTCTTCACTTAAACAAACAGTTTTTCTTCCTATTAATTATTTGACTTCATAAGCTTAAAGTTATTCAGGGTTTCTTCCATAAGTACTTCTCAGAGAATATTGGAGAATTTTTTCTGTAAATCTAAAACTTTAGTTCAAGAAATATTCATTTTTTTCTCAGTGTCCTTTTCACACCTGCTGCCCTACTGAAACTCACGGCGCTCGTCTTAAATGACCGTAATGTGCTAAAGCTGTGGTTTGGTATTGAATTGGTTTGAAATATTATCAGACGGATATTCGTGCCACCCTCTTATTCAAAACCCTACCAGTTTTGAATATTCTCCCACCTCTGAGCTGAGCTAAGCGTGCGTTACTGTTGTTTATGTCATCAGAATGACTGCAGAGGAGGCCGTTCATGACCACAGAAACCTCCTCTGGCCTGAAAATGGGCACATTGTGCCGGACAGGGTCTGTGACCTCAGAGCGGTCTGCATACACAATGACACGGGCTGTTTGTCAGGACTGACAAAGCCAATCGCTCATGTCGCTCGCACTGTGGCCGCGCTCTGAGCCTTTAAAGGACACGAATCAGCAGCGCTGCCAACATCGACTTTTAAAATGAAAGCTGCCTCTATTAATCTTGTTTATGTTTGCCGTCCTGAAATTAAAAAAACTCCCACACAGACGAGTCTAAAAGTCAGACGATAAATTTATTAACAGTTTATCATGAAAAACAACAGAAAAATCCCAAAATTAAGTGCTCAGTCAGTTCAGTAAAATAAATACATAAATATAAAAATGGTAATAAAAACAGTTAGAAATAAGTCATTTTGCAGACTTAGTGTCACAATGCTCCCTGCCATTACCAAAGGCTTACGCGCCACATCTGTGTTCACATTTACAGTAAATGATGCAGAAGAGCCACACAGATCAGCTGAACCTGTTTCCACTGGTTTTTTAAATTAGATGTCAGTCCTGTGATCCGTAGTTGTTCTGGTAACCAGGACTAAATCTGCTCAGTGCTTCCACAGACATTAAACGTAACGCAGGCTTAATACACATCAACACAAAAACAGAGAACCAATCAGCGTGTGAGGAGTGTTAGGAAGGCCAGCTGGTTGGTGCAGTCTGGTGCTCCAAGAACGACAAAAACGACAAAAACTACAAAACCTACGTGTAACACGTTATCCAGTGTAGAGTGCGCTCACTAAATTCAAGGCTGTTTTATGTCTGCAATGACAACACGTGGCGCTGACTTGGCTGTATCGGTGATTTAGGCACAGTACCGGTGGAGGCACAAGAGAGCAACGCTTCACTGTACACTGGATGAACTTATCAAAGTGGAAACCTGCTCTAAAAGGGCAAACGATGGAAAGAAAACTGTGTTAGCAGTTGGCACATGACATTTTCCCAAGCTATATTTCTCTCTCTCTTTTTAACAATACACCTCTTGTTAATTTGAATTTATTCAAAGATCAAAATACGCTACATGTTATCCAGGAGTTAATTCCTGCACTGTCGCAGCTCTGCTGCCACCGCCATTCGACCACAAAGCAGCAGTGCCGCCCATCTAAAGCTGTGCTGTACACAAACCAAGACAGTGTTCCTGCTTTAAAAAACAGACACCGGGAGGAGATTCTCCTTCTTCCAGGGATAGTTAGGTTGCTGTCACGATGGCAGGGACCCGGATGGTGCTCGGAGCTGCCTGATTTTCATTCTCCACCTGATAGGTGACATCAGGGCGAGCGGCCGCCGCCTCCTCCTCCACGCGGTCTGGCACAGTGATCGGCTCGTCCACCTCTTCCCGGGATCGTAGCTGTTCGAAGGATCTCTCAGCTTCTTCTGACAGACGGTTTTCCTCTTTCTCTTCCTCCCTCTGACCAAATGACACAAACATGTTTTTAAATTACACAGAATAATCATGAACATCGTCTCTGAATTAGACAGCTTCCTACCTCTTTCTTTATCCTGTAGTACTCATCAATGGCGTACTGATATTTGGCTGATGTTATCCCAAACAGGGAGGCCATCCTCTCCCCGAGGTAGTCGCAAGCTGTGGAAACAAAAGGAATACGTGATTATAAAATACAAGCTGATCAAGTCACGCAGCAGTGAGTCAGGCAAGTGTTAGCCAGCTTTGGTCGGCCATTCACAGCTGGCTGTCAGCTTCATCAAGCGGTGACCTCGAGCTGGCACGTCGCGCAGTTTGCAGCTGAGTGCAAATTGGCTAAGATGAGAATTAGCACCTCCGAGTCAGAGGTCACGGTCCTGTCAAACTGCCCGACGACAGCCGCCTCAAGTGAAAGAGTTCAAGAACCTCACAAGCAGGGGGTGGAGGGATGAAAAAGAGGATTGGCAGGTTGATGGTGATGCTGACGCCGTACCTGTCCGTTGTGATAAAGCTGGACTGTGTTAGACCCGCCCCTCCTATATCACTGGACAGTGTTGTGACAGGAGCTTGTCTGTGTTCGCTCTTCAGTCGTGAATCTGGTTTCTCCTACAGCAGAACGCAAAGCAAGCTTCTTTAATTTATCACTGCGTAGTACTGCGATATTTTGCACGCGTATATAGTATTGATAGAGGAGCACCAAATACAGATATCTTATTAAATAAATGTCAACACTACAAAGAACACCACCATGCTGACATAATGTTAGCCGAGCCCCTGAAACACCACAAAGCTACCTGCTGATTCAGAGCTCTGTCTCTCGCTGTCTGTTCATTTTCTGACACTCTGCAGCCGACTGCAACTTGTGGCGATTAAATGATTGGCTGCAGTTTGAAGGTGTTGCTTTTGATGACAAGGCGAGGTAACTGCTGTATTATGATAAACATTTCACTGCCAACTTGACACCATAAATCACAGAGTGATAGCAGACTGACTCCATCGTATGGCAACATTTATGGCAGGTGTAGAGACAGTGCTGGCCTGCTTGACAATCTCATTCTGTAGCGAAAGAAAAAACCCCAAACTGGAGCAAAAGATACAGGCGACTGACAAATGACGTGATGGGTAATATAACAGAAGGTTACCCAATATCCACTAACACTCAGATGCTAGCCACAGCGTCATCTGAAATAAGCGAGTGGCATCATGTGTGCAGAAACTGAGGCGGAGCCAGTGCATGTTGTAGAGATTAAGCTCTCAGCCAGGTTAGGAAGGCCTCGGTGTCCCGCCTGGAATACTGGATGTGAGGGAAGACTGCTAAATAAAACGGATCTTGGTTTAGAAACTGATGGCTTGTTGCTTGTTCTGTAACACTGTGGAGCTGAAACACATCTGTAACGACCCACTACTGGGTGAAAATGATGACATCCAAATATAAAATAACCGAGGACACTGCAGTAAATTTTATTTTTTATCAAGACTTCTTCTTCATTAAAACTTTAAATTGTGGCAGAACATCCATAATTGACTATTAGGACTAAAATTTCACATTTATGAATAAGCAAGTTAAGTAACCGCATCCTGGAGGTGATCTGAACCTGTGCAAAACCAATAATCTCCTAAAATTAAAAGATATATGCAAATCACTGCTTTTTTTAAAATTTCTGTGAGAAATAAGAGGTAAATATTATCAGCAATATTACCGCTTTTCCAGTTTCTATTAAACCTCTGCAACATTTCCTAAAATAAGAGCCTAAGTGATGCGATGCATAGTAAAACTAAGATGACATATGCAGTTCCAAAGTCAGAAGTGTCCTAAAGAGTTTAATAAAGCATATGTAAAATAAATGTTGCTACACAAACCTGAGATGGTGGACGTAGCCGCTCTCCACATATGGAACCAGAAGTAAGGCCCCCAGGTCATCTTTGACTGCAGCACGAATCAAATGTAACAGTTACTTAAGAACAGAAAGAGACGACACAGTTTCTGTTATCAAATCTACTATCCGCTCACTGGTCCTCACCCTCACCGCATCGACCGGGGAGGACAGCAGGTCCTTCCTCTCCTGCTCCTTCTCCTCTCCATCCTCCTCCTCGTCTGTGCTGTACTCCTCCATCGTCTCACCGCTGGAAAAATGGATGATCCGCCGGGGTGCCTTCTCCTTCTGCTGCACTCCTTTATCCAGCTCCTCCAGCTCCACACTCTCAAAGTCGCTGGGAGGGTTTGGACTGTGATTCTGGGGAGACATAGCAAGGAAGCAGAGATATTCAGACTAAACAGCAGGTCAGTGAAATAAGAGAAACCAGGAGCTGGAAGGTGCCTTTGTGAACAAACACACATCACAAACAAACAAAAACGACAAATATCTAATAGTAACATCTTCACCAAGGAGAACAACCATGACACAGCTGACAAGTGACAACAAGCTACACTTTCATCGTTAGCAAGGCTGCTATCACCTCGCTAACGGCGGTAATTATGGAGGCGAGACTACCGACCGGCCGCACGTCCATGTTCCGTCCTATCGACACATTAACGTTGGTGAGATAGAGGGATATATCGGCCATTGTTGCGTCTTCTTTGTATCTCGGGATGCTGCGCCCACAGCAACGTCGCGCCTCCGTACGGCCCGGCCCGGAAGTGCCGTCACGCGCCTCGTGCGCGTAACGGTCACGACGCTTTTCACGACAAATATCAAAATAAAATATAAAAAAATACATTAAAAGAAAATAAAAGGCGTCTTTACTGTTTGACAAACAGATATGTAAATATCCTGAAATCTTTCTGTAAATTATTGTCAGACTTGTTATGTATTTGTTGTGATTTATTTTATTTATATTGAATGTTTATTGTTAGATTTCATTTATAGTTTCGGTGTAACATTATAAAAAAATATACATTACAACTACATGTTATTTTAACAAGGCTTTCCCCGCTGCTACATGCAGCAGCAGCAGCAGCAGAGAAATCACAGGATTCAAATAAAGGCGACTGTGATGAAGTTTCAGGGTCCTGGTTTTGTGCTCAGTGTCACGGAAACCAGAAAAGTGCGGACCTGCCATTAAACTGGGATATCCGTGGATCAACCTAAATATCTAGGGGACATGTCAAACAGGAAGGCTTTTAAATTTTTTTTATTTCAGACAAATATTGTACGGTATGTGTTAATATCACCTTTGCACTGTACTATAGTCGGTTTGCATTATTTACAGTTATACATAAATACATACATTTGACCTCCTATTGAAAATTTCTGCTGACTGTCTGTCCTCACAAACACAGTGTTTATCAGCCACGCTGGTGGGACATCTGTGCTCACAGGCAGAGACACGTGCCCAAGATGGCCATATTAAGGATATTCACTCCCACTGACATTATCGAGCCAAGAGTAGAAGAAACAGTCTGAGAATTTAGATCACGCTGGGTTTTAGGCTCACAGGCATACACTGACCTCTTACACTGTTTATGACATAAAAGAGACAAACGAAAAGCATAATTGGTCCCCTTTGAACTCACATTTAAAGCCTTGACGCGATAGTGTTCTTTTTTCCAATCCTGGAATCAAAAGAATTAGTTCATGTAATCAAAATCAAAATCAAATCAAATCAAATCACTTTTATTGTCACATATAATCACATATAATCACAGACAGTGGAAGAAGAGAACATGTCCATAATATAGGACTAAATCTCAGCTATAGTTAAGAGAAAAAGAACATTAAAAAAGCTTTAAACTAATGTTAACCCACGGTTTAACCATGAATGAATTATTGAACAGCCTGCTGGAATATTCCAAGAGGCAAAGAATCTGTTAAAGTGGCTGTAACATTTCATTTTGAACCTTATTTCATGTATAAGTACATTATTATGGCCTATTATTATAAATTATCTATATTATTACCCTGCTGTGCAAAAGTCCCAGACCAACTGTATTTAAAACAAATGTTTTGCTGGGAACATAAGAACCAGCTACAGTGATTTATTGAAATTGGTTTGTACAATTCTAAAAAGCTTGAAAGTCAAATAGTTGGTAAGACCACCTTTATTCTTCAGCCTGAACTCTCTTAGTCAAGCTTTCGTGTAATATATTTAGGTAGTCTTCAGGACTAGTTCTCCAGGCTTCTTGAAGGACATTCAAAGATCTTCTTTGGGTGCTGGCTGCCCTTTGTTTTGTTTTCTGTCCCACGCTGCTTCAGTAATGATAAGATCTGAGTTCTGAGGAGGCCGATCCATGACTGATAGTTTTCCATTGTGTGGATTTTCTATACTGGTATGATTTTACTGCATTGACAGTGTGTTTGAGATCATTGTCATGATACAAAATGAAGCCATCTGTAATCAGATGCTCTCCTGATGGTGCTGCATGATGGATCAAAATCTGACTGTACCTTTCTGGGATCATACGTCCATCAGTCTCAAACCATGACAGAGCCTATACTGTGGTTTACAGATGGCTGTAGGCACTCAGTGTTGTACCTCTCGGCTGACCTCCTCTGGACATACTGACGACAATTTGAACCAAAAATGTCAAATTTGGATTCATCACTGCATTGTCACTCATTTTCAGTCTAGTTTTTGTGTATCTTGACATACACTCACCCCTTTGTCCCAGTTAACAATGGCCTCTTGACAGCCACCTTTCCACTGAGCCCATAAGGCTTCAGTGAACAGTAGATGGATAAAGTCTGCTGTAGATAGTTTTCTTTAGGCCTCACACTTCTGCTTTCGTCCCCCACCTGCCCTCCACACCATGCAGAGATGTTTCAAGTTGTCAGTTAATAGCTCTTTGACTGTGGGAAAAATACTATCTTATGTCTGTCAAACAGTTTTATCTTTGGCATTTTTCAATGACTTTGGAAAAAATGAAAACCAATGACATGTTTTTGTTACAGTAACATAGCGACAATTTAAAATTCTTCACTAAGTTATCTTTCATGTGTAGAAACAATGCTGGTTCATTCCTTGAGTTAGGCGCCTTTTCATGCTTGAATGATTCACAGGTCAGTGGCAGTGGCTTACAAACAAAAAGACATTCCTCTGAAAATGATCGCGTACCAGGAGTGGCCTGAAATGTGTTAAAAAACAGCCGATATCCAAAGAAAAACTTTGAAAGACCTTCAGGAAGCCTCAAGAACTATTTACCACGAGCACTTTAACCCAAAAGTCTGTGTCTTTGCAAGAAAAATATAAAGACATGACTGGTGGCTTCTGCACAGCACTTTACACTGATGGCACTTTGAATATGTTTAACAGCTGATAGAACTCTGACTGCATCATCTCTGCTTGTGATTGGTCCCACTCATGAAATTACATTTTTAACCAGTAGATGTCAGTAGACATTCATCCAACTCTCTGAGGCAGCTGTGCAATTGAATCGGTGGTGAATTATTTGGGTCTGGGTGCCAATTTATACAAATCACGAGCAGGAACCTGAATATCTGCACATCGAATAATCACTCATCCTGTTTAGTCACGAATTCTCTCCCTGGGTAGCTGAAAAAAGAAATCACTTCAACAGGAAGGATTTGCTCAGGGGGCCAGCAGCCACTAACTCTCACAGCTATGATGTCATGAGATCTAAAAGCTAAAGTCACCCCATAAAAAATCCCTGTCTGCCTCATTTTGTGACTTCACAAAAATGTTTGCTTGAGGTCGGAAATCAGCTTCATTTAAAAACTGTTTTATTAGTTCTGAGCCAAACTAGACTACCTCATATCTAGAAAGTCCCTCGATCCTCTCACGCTAAGGTTCTTTTAACATCCTCCTCCTTTTCTGTGGATATTGCTTTTGCCCTCTCGCGGGATTCACAGCTTTACCTCTTCCCACCTAGTTTGCTTGAAATAGAGCAAATCATAAATTGTCTCGCTGTTTTTCATTTGTTCAGTCTTGTTTCCCATTAACAGCGGACAATAGCACTTAAACAGGCCATTTGTAATCTGTCACACGATTACTCAGGTCGGCTGCTGGAAATCAGATAAAACATTGTGGAAAATTATGGAAAAGGTCACTGCTGTTAGAAGTTGTTACATATTGTTTCACTGCAGATCCAAGAATCTGCAACCACACTAAGGATTTTTGTATTATACCTGCTCCAATAAAGCACTAATTAACAGAGGTGGGGGGATCAGTCCAAATATCGATAGCACTGATACCTACGCTGATACTAGCAGAATAGGATACTTTGTTTCTGTCCTTTAAGTTCAGTAAACAGCACAGTGAACTGTGCTAAATTATTCTTACTGTTGGAAATGAAAAATGACAACATAAACATGCAGCATGGAACATGTCGAACCTTTTTGTGTTGACTGTCATGTTTATTTTATTTATAGCTTATAGCACATTTGAACAATAGAAGCTGCGTTAGACACATTTACGTTCCAGGGCTCCAAAAAACCCAGTTTCAAAATTAACCAAGGTGTGTTTAACTAATGTTAAATAAACTAAATGTGTCCAGAATTTCCAAATGAATGATGATTCATCTCGTGACCCTCATCTCCCTACATAAGCTGTATAAGCTCTTTAAAGACGGGATCTGTGTTTATAGCAAAATTTGCATTGCTGCACAGCACTACTTATTAAATAAGTAGGCACAGTTTAAAAGTTATTTTCATTTTTTTTACTCTGTCTTTAAAACTTGAGAGAGATCGAGGCTTTGGATTTTCTACAGAGAGAGCACTTAAAAAAATTTCTTTTTGACTGGATCCTCACCTTAAATTGTCCTCTCCAGGATTCAGTTGGAAGTGGCATGAAATCACCTGTGTCGGGCTGGCTGGGGAGCTGTTGTTTCATGCTGATCTGATTTGATTGGCTCGTGCTCCACTCCTGCCGGGAGCCAACACCGAGAGGGTAAACAGTCCCGGATTTGATTCAGCTGCACCAAATAAGGTGTTAAAAAAACAGCAGCCAAATAACAACCTGCGTTTGTGGATGTGTTCACCTTTTCTGGCTTTGAGAGAAGCTGTTCGCGCTTTAAATAAGGACTCACTGATTTGACTTCCCGGACTGGATAAGAGCATATTTATGAAATCAGTTCCAGTATAATCGCAGATATTAGGACTGCGCCGAGCTATTATTCCTAAACCCTGAGCAAAGTTTATTCAGGTGTTCCGAGCAAACTCTGTGGAAATGATGTGTGTGTGCAGGACAATCCTGTGCTCTGCGCTGCACGGTATGTGTGCTCCTCGCTAAGGAGTGCATTGTCTCAGCTTTTCATGATGGCATCCATATTATGGCATGCTCTCTCTCAGCAATGTCCCTTTTACACCCGGAGTGATATGAGCTCTGCTGTCGAGATGAATCATCCCTCTCGCTGGCCCATTGCTTCCAGATAGTTATAGCTTTATACGGCCTCGCGCATACCTTTCATTGAGGTTGTAGGAGTGCCGTTAACGGCTCTGCAAAACACGGGAACAGACAAGGGAGATCTTGAGAGGTGATAATTCAACCAAGACAGCTGAAATAAAAATACGCTGTCTGACACATGGTTACGTGGCAGAAATGGCTTAAATCCACATGCAGAGTCTGGCTCACTGTTGGGACTCTCCAAACTCTGGTGTTAACAGCACATTCAGACTCTAACTTTTAGATTACTTAGACTTCTTTTATTCACTAATTGCATAAACTCCACAGTCCGTGTACCAAGGAGTGAGTGGCCAGGCGCACACTTACACATGTCAGGCCCAAAGTCTCTATTAAAGCTCCTCTACCATCTAAAAATGGAAGTAAATGAAACGGCACCTGTAAGCCTCAGAAATACATTTGGAAACTTTTTAAAACTGATATCTGAATTATTCCATAATTTAACCTCCGCAACACAAATGGATCTCCTTTTAACCCCCTTCTGTTTTCTAGCTTTTTGCACAGTGACACTATAAATACCCCCACGCTGCAATCATCTGTGCTCCCCTGGTTTGAAAATCAGAAAAGGGAAACGGTACATTTTTGTAGGAGCGACTTTGATTTTGTTTGGAAAATTATTTGCACTATATTATATAAACCAGCCAGTAATAATCATAATACATAATGTAGGAGCTCAGTAGGATCCTAACAACAGCCTCATTAATATGGCTCCTTTTTGGTTTTTTGCAGTAAGTTGCAGCAGTTTTAAAGGTTGATCTCCAAACTTCTACACGGTGACAAATGTAAGGACGAGTTTAAAGCTTCACTCGACTGAGACAGAACTGTTGTTTCATGTGAATTTATGATCAGGTAAAATGTTACTGCATGACCTGAACTGGAAGTTAAAACACCATTTTTAGATATAGAAAAGCCATAAATATAGTTTTCTTTTTGGGCTCCTGAACCCTCGAATATCTGTATGTGAGACTATAATAATATCACTTTGTCATTGTTGATGTTTAGCATATGAGGCAGGCGGTGGAAGGGTAGCTAAGCTGTTTCCATGTTCTCAAGATTTAAAGATATAAACAGAACATTATTAGGAAATTATGAATTGTTCTTGCTTAGCATATATATCATGTTTCATAATAATAAAACCAACCTTTATACGCCCTGTTGTTAAGACAACAGGGCGTATAAAGTATAAGGGCTCAATAAGTTGCTTACAGGACCACTTTGTGTCTCCCTCTTATATTTTATATTCCCCTTGCTATAAGAGCTGTGTAGCACCAAAATTTCTCATCTGTGGGATAATAAAGGTTTATTCTATTCTATTCTATTCTATACATGCGACTGCACTACTAGACTGTTCATTTTGGATGTTTCATATCATTTTTCTGATTTTTTTGACATTATTTAAAGACCAGCACACGTGAGTTTAGAAAGGGATGTGATCGTCCTCACAGCTTTGAATGTTACGCGGTGATTTCAATAAGAATACCAGGCTGTGGTTTCTGACAGTGAAAAGTATGAGTAGCAGGTCTGATGCTTTTTTAATTTTATTTCTGCCATCGTCTCATGTTAACTTGTTATTCGTCAGCTTAGCATGAGGATTCATATTTAGAAATGTGATGCGTGCCACAGCCATCACCCATGTGGTTTGTAGCCGCCAGCGCGAGGCTAACCTTTCAGCATCTTTTAGCACTAAAGTAGAAGGTACATGAGCAGCTCACATTTTAGATCAGATGCATTTGTCCATTTGCATTTGCTGTGAAGCATTATATGATGATTTTTTTCTTTTTTTAGTTTAGAAGTCTTATTACGTCACAAAAAGCTCTTTTTGATATTTATCTGCCATTGTGGAAAGTTTTCTGGGGCTCAGTGAGGCAGAAACTGACCAGTGTTCCTTTATCCATCAGTTCTGGTTATATGCTTATAGAGGCACTGCAGCAGAAACGTAGCCACCTTCTGAAAGGAAAAATATTTCATGAGTCTTTTCAGTCTGCTTTGACGCTCCATTCCCTTCACTAATGACAGTCACAGTAGTCAGCCAGCAAATGAATCACTCACTTTTCTTCAGCTCGCATTAACTCCTCGCTCATTGTCACACTTTAACAAATGTCTTAGCACCTCCCCGGCAGTTATTGTGCTCTGCCCGTATTTCAGCTCAAGGTTAGCCACACTGAAAGGCTGAAGTAGTGAACGGTGACATTCCCTGTCATACAGCCGAACTACTCCTTCCCACTGGATATAATACTAATCAACCACCAGAGTTATGTCCAAGAAATAATCCCTTCTTCTCTGTGAAAAAGGGAATTAAAAGATGTACTCAAAACTTCTGTAGCCATACGAGACAGACAGTCCAACTCAAGCATGCATTAAGCTTAATTCTGTGTGACCGCAATGCAGTGTTCAGTTAAGATTTATGAATAGTGCTGTCGCCTCTGTCGAGCTTCTTATTCCTGCTTACAGCAGTTTATTGTGACACATTTATTTGAAGGTTTGTTATCATTTCTGAAACACAATCAGTCATAAAAATATTTGCACAGCACGATCGTTAGCACAGTTTCCTCACAGCAAGAAGGTCCTGGGTTCAAATCCACCATCTGGCTTTTCTGTGGGAAATTTGCATGTTCTCCAGGTACTGTGGCTTCAAAGACATGCAGTTACTGGGGTTAGGTTAATTGGTGAATCCAAGAATGTGAATATGAATGGTGGTCTGTCTCTGTGTTAGTCCTGCAATGGCCTGGTGACCTGTGCAGGGTGTACCCTCCCTCTCAGGTAGTTGGGATAGCCTGTAGCCCCGCCCATGACCCTGCAATGGATATGCACAAGAAGATGGAAGCTAAATATCGTAGGGAGAAAAGAAATGTTATGAAATTAAAAAAAAACAACAAAAGTTTATATTATAGAGTTTTTAAGACGTAAAAATGGGAAGTTCACCAATCTGCAATTAACTCCACCTGGAAATTGTTGAACAACTTCAGAGTAACATTCCTCAATTTTAAATTATAAAAACTTTAATCTATAAAACATCATTCAGAGTCTGAGAATGTGGAGAAATCTCTGTGGGAAAAACACACGGCTTCTCTGGAACAAATCTAATTTAATATGGACCAAAGAGAAGTGGAAAACTGCTCTGTGGGCAGATAAATCCACATTTTAAGTTCTTTTTGGGAAGAGTGGACAGCACATTCAGTGCCTATGGAACTGGCAGCTTGCAAAAGGCACCAGTAATGCTGACAGCTATATACAGGTGTTACAGGAACATCTGTTCCCATTCAGATGATGTCTTTTTTCATGGAAGGCTTTGGCTTTGTAGTAGAAAAGTCCAGGTGCTGAACTGACCTGCCTGCAGTGCAGCGCATTCACCAATTCAAAGCATTTGGATCATCATGAAACAAAATATGCAACAAAGACGACTCTGGACTGTAGAGCAGCTTAGAACAGCGATAAGAAAGGGACAATATTCCTCTCCCAGAAATTCACCAAATCCCGTTTGCAGACTGTTAAATAAGGGGGATGCTACACTGTGGTGTTAGTAATGTTTTTCATACAACGGTCCATTATATGAAGTTTAAACATGCTTTCTATGCTCTATTCTGAATAAAATACAGATTTACAATATTTATTGCTTTCCATTTTTATTCCCATTTTTCACAGCATCTCAACTATTTTGGAATTGGGACGTATGTTAGGTATGATAAATTTAAGCAAAGCACCATGCTGGTACTAAAATACTGTTACCAGCTTACCAAATGACGAAACAGCGTATGACTAAGGCACCAAATGCTCCCAAGGCACCTGGAATGCTATTCGGAGCATTTTATGCTTTGTGGTGTGTTGTTTCACATCATGCATTTGGGGCAAATGACATTCCCAGCCCTATTCTGAACCCTTGCATGTCATGTAACACTATGAAAAGTGATAAATGTGCAGATATAAGACACAAAAAACACTGGAGGAGGTGCAAAATTTGCTGACATCACATGGATCCCATAAGCCTATATCATCCACCGAATAACGGACTACAAAACTGTCTGATGACGCGCCAAAAAGTAGTCCACCCAGACCATCTTCCATTGTGTCCTGGATGTTTGTGGTCTAGAGAAAAATAAGAGGCCAAGTGAGCTGAGAGTGCTCACAGAAATGCTTTCCTTCTGCTCAGCCTGAGTAACATTATTAAAAATAAAAGCAAACAATTATTTAAACATCAGCTGGAATCGCATACGACAGCTGCTTATTAAACATTTGCAGCTTTGATCACACTGGGACTCCTGCTAAAAACGGCTATTTTTTTTAAATTTATTTATTTTTGCTTTAATGGGATCATTTACAGCAAATATGTTACAGATTTGTACTTCATAGCACAGTCACATCTGCAGTTTGCGTCATGATTTTGTAGGCAGATACAGTTCCACCAAAGTTATAAATGAACTCAGGTACACGCAGATGTGTGTTTAAAACATGTGTTTAACCGTAGAGATAGATTAAGGATATCGTGGCCGTCCATAAATAGCATTGTTGAGGAGTCTATGGCATAAAATACAATGAGATAATTAGAAAGATAATAGAAAATAATTCTGATAATTCTGGGCGTGAA
Organism: Haplochromis burtoni; assembly: GCF_018398535.1. Classification (NCBI taxonomy): domain Eukaryota; kingdom Metazoa; phylum Chordata; class Actinopteri; order Cichliformes; family Cichlidae; genus Haplochromis; species Haplochromis burtoni. Next base: position 1,677,553 of record NW_024582383.1, on the reverse strand, counting down.
ATGTCTCCACAGCTGCCTGCACTTCTTTCCTATTTACTAGATTATGTATGATAGTAAATATGAGTGATATAGCACATATAGCACATGAGTGATTGAAGTGGGAGGACAGTGTGAGCGCAGCCACACACCCGTTCGTCTGGTAATCATCAGGAAGGAAGTTTGTGTGATTTTCAAATCAGGAATTTAAAATAGAAAAACTACAAATGACACGTGCACAACTTGCACCATATTTAACATAATCATTATTCAAAGAAAAACACATGTTTAAATAGCATCTCCTGATCATTTAATCAATGCAGGGCCCCGTACTATTCAGCTGCCCAGCTTCAGTACTGCTTTCAGGCTGTACGTGTTGCTCGTCTGCTTCTAAATGTTAAAAAACAGAGGGACGATTTCTAACTGACATGTAACACTAACACGCGGCTCGTGGTGAGGACTAGCTGGCAGCAGCTTTCAGACAGCTTACCATCTCTGCTGCGATGCCACTTGGCAACTCGCAAGTTCTGTATTTTGAATGTGCGGCTTCGGGCTTCCTCCCATCCTACCAGCATGTGCGCACCACAGGTATCCACGCCCGCTCATCAGAACTAAACACACCGGTGGGGCGCTCAAGGATGGCGTTTAGCTACATTAACATGATCACTACCTTAGATGAGCACCTAAATGTCCTTAAAACTACTTAGGAACAAGGACACTTGTTCACTCAAGAACTTGCTTGAGAATGAGCAATTTAGCAATTAGCAGTTTTTCCAAATGTGAATGTAGTTGATAGCACTTGGCTAGCACGTCCAAATATAAAGAAATGTTGCCTGAAAAAGGTCCCGCAGCTATATCACGATACACAGGGCAATATTTAACTCCTTGCTTTATGTTAGAGGCAAACAAGCATAGCTATTAGAATCAGCATAAAGCTCGACAGTGCACATTATCATAACAGTACGCTAATAGGACCTTTAAAAGAGCTTACATCAGAGTAGCATATGACAAGCAGCAGGTAGGCGCAGGCAGGTCTGACTTTCTGTAATACAAGAGCACAAAGGAAATGAGGCAGCATCTCCTCAGTGAAAGAGGGGGAGAGAATATTAAATACTATTTCACGGGATATTTGGGCACCAGCTGTGCTGATAAAAAAAGGCTTTCATTGCTTACTCTGCTTTTGTGTGGATTTTGCAAGCAGTGAAACCACAGCAGAATGAAAAGCTAGAAAGAGTGTCACCGGGTTTATGTGCCTTTTACATTTTGGTGGCATTCGTGCTGCGGTAGATGCATTTGAATTGTTAATAGAGCGCAACCTATGATGCAAACCCTCCCAAAACATCCAACCAAGACACACAGGCGTGTTTCTTCCATCTCTAGGTGTCTGTAATGACCAAGCTTGGCTTAATCAACAACACCTCATCTAAAGGAGGAAAAAAATAAGGCAGCATTTGTGTGTCCTAATCACTGCCTCTGACTCTGAGGTGTTTATCAGCTCTGATCCATCTTCCTCTGAGGGAAACTGCCTATCACAGAAATTCATTTTCCCATGTTTGCATTCTGAGTCCACACATCAAAACATCCAGTTAACTCAGGGCCTCACTGTTTGCATGGGCATATTAATGCAGCTCATTACATCTGAATCAACAGAGCAAAAAGGCAAGGATATAAGATTATTCGCTAAAAGCAGAATAAAAAAAAAGTACTCAGAGGGAAAGAAACTTATTTGTGAGCTAAGGCACTCTGATTCATCTTTATGCATTTGAAATATTTCCTAGTTCAAACACCTTAACTCAAAATACCTTTCAGGGCAAGCTCGAATACGTTTCATCTGTGCCCCAGGTGCTGATCAAGTTGCTGGCATTACAGACATCAAGTGATAAATGTGAAACGTGCAATACGTTAAAAAGACATCACTGTCTGGTTGGAATGATTTGCAGCTTTAGAAAAGATCCAGACGCCATAAATATGAAAACAAAGCACGACAATGAAGGGGAGTATGAATCTGTTCTAGCATGTTTTAGTGCGCAGTCAGCCAGACACATTTGGGAAGAGTCGATTTAGCCATGGTCAAGATGACCTGCTGAAGTTCAGAGCATCAGAACGAGGAAGAAAGGTGACTTTAGGGACTTTGAATGTGAAGCGATCTGCTGGGATTTTCTCTCACAAACACCTCGAGGGTTTACAGAGGAAATATCCAGTGAGCATTTTTCTGGTGCCAGGTCAAGGGAGAGTGGCTTGAATGCTGATAAGAGGGCAACAGTAACTCAAATAACCACTTGCTACATCCAAGGTATGCAGAACAGCAACTGTGAATGCACAGCACATGTCAAATCTTGAAACAGATGGGCTACAGCAGCAGAAGACACTGGGCTGTCACTCCTGTCAGCTAGGAACAAGAAACCGAGGCTACAATTCACACTGACTCACTGAAACTGCTGAAAAGAAGATTGGAAAAATGTTGCCTAGTCTGATGAGTCTCGATTTCTGCTGGTGGTGTGATAGCATGGGGGATAGTTTCTTGGCACACTTTGGGCACCTTAGTATCAACTGAACATTGTTTAAATGTCGCACCCGACTCGATAATTGTTGCTGACCATGTTCATCCCTTTAGACCGCTGTACCCATCTGCTGATGCCTGCTTCTAGCAGGATAACACACAATGCCACAAAGCTCAAATCACCTCAAACTGCTTCCACAGTCACAGATCTCAAACCAACAGAGCACCTGTGGGATGTGGGTGTGAAGTAGTCAGACTTGAATGTCAAGGAAGATGGTAGGGAAGCAGACATTTCGGGTTTCCACAGTGGACTCCATCATACGTGAAACTTAACAAAACTCCCCCCAAAGTACCTTAATCAACAAAACTCAAAAGTACATGGATGCGGTAACACAGCTCACGCCTCCCCCCTCATCTGAAGCGGGCAGAGACTGGTTATATATATGCCCATCAATTTCCCCTCAATGAGTCCAGCCAGTACCACTCACTTGAACTGAGGGACCTAAAACTCTACACAGATGACAAAAAATGACAAAAATCTGCTCTCACTTCTAATTATCACATTTACACAACTAAACGGCTCTATTTACAAAAAAAAAGTCTAACAAATCCCTTTAGACCTTGAAACAAACAAAAGGAAGCATTTCTATGGTAGAACAAACCCCTCCTCTTGGTTCCACCTGCTGATGTCATGTTTGACAAATCAGGAAATGCTAGGCGGGCTTTCCCTCACACCTGACCTACATGAAGACTGAAAAGAAAGAACAAAGGAAGTATGAACACATGTCTTAATCGGCAACAAAATATAAAGAAACATGTACCTGAGTATTTGCCTTCATTTGCAGAATGTTTGTTTTGCCAGCAGCAGAATGTTTACACAAACAAACCCGGGATAGTTAGAGCATGTTACTTTGTTACGTTGTTACTTTGTTACGTTGTTACGTTGTTACTTTGTTACGTTGTTACTTTGTTACGTTGTTACGTTGTTACTTTGTTACGTTGTTACGTTGTTATTTTAAATATAGAGACAGAATAGTGTGCATAATGCGCAACAACAAGTCAACACATCTGGGACAAGTGGAGAGCATTACAACTGCTCATCCACTTTGCCACAGTGGGAGCAGATTTGTATGATGGAAGTACAGCCAACAAATCTGCAGCAACAAATATTTCCAGCACCTTTCTGAACCTTATTGAACGTTATTGAAGAATTAACACAGTTCTGAGGGTGTACGGAGGTCTATCCTGATATTATCAATCTAGTGTCCAGTGAGTGTTTGTATTATGTAAAAATGTCTCTTTTTATGTTAGAGCAGTGTACAAAATACATGGAAAGCAAACTGCATCATAATTTGTCTATTTTAATCAAAGAGATGACGCGGCGTTAAACTTCCAAGCTTAAACACAGCTGTCACACGGGGACCAGTTGGGCTGTTTGTGTCCAGATGTACTCTCAGATCAGTTCACATGGTTGAGCTTCTGATATATTTATCTTGTGAGTTGTTGTCAGGGGAAGCAGAAAGCGCATCGTGTTGGAATTCATGAAATAAAGAAGATGAAGCAGTGACAGTGCGGCAGCTGAAAGCGATCGTGACGTCCATCGTGGAGTGAATTACACGGCCTCATGCAGCTCTCGGCAGTCGCCGTCTGCAGGTAAATCTATACTTTGCTTTAGAATGTTTCAGTAGCACCGGCTTACACTCGCAAATCTCTGTTTTTGTACCATTTGTGTTCATGTGATGGTCAAAATTCAAGATTCTTTATTTGTCACATGCACGGTTATACAGGTATAACACACAGTGAAATGTGACCTGACACGTAGACAGCTGTTACAGTCTCCAGTGTTCTTACAGAGACATATCATAGAGACATATTAATGTTTATACAGTAGAGGTATTGATCAATAGTGTAGGATTGATACTTTGTTTCTATCCTCTGAGTTCAGTATGTAGCTCCCTGGATTGTGATAAATGAATTATCTTTCTTGTCTGAACATTTTGACCGTCACAACTATTATTTTAATAGAAAATATCTCATTTAAACAACAGAATGTGCTGTGAGACACATTTACATTGTTACTTGTACTGGTATTAGTACTGGTAATATTAGTATTGGTATCTTGCCCTGTAGTTACTTGGTGTAGTACAGAAATCTGTAGTATTGCAGGGCTCTATTATAAAGTGTCTACAGTGCTTACGTTGAAATATTCCATTGTAACAAATCAGAGTTTTGCAGGTATTTTCTGCTTGATCAGCAGATCTCAGGATGTCATTAGTTTAATCAGTTTGTAAAGAAGACATTCTCCTTTGTTGCTCTGTCTTCATTGAATACATTACAAAGGGATTTGCGGGTCTCGACATGCAGTATTAAAAAGACATAAATGATTTTTTTTTTAAATCATCACTGGGAAACTGTAAAGCTTTGAAAATTTTAGCTATTTTATTGTTTCTTTTTCTTGTTGAGATTTTATTAAGCTGACTGGAACAAGTTTCTCTTGTAAATGAGACAATGGGATTAATGGGATAAAAAAGGTTAAATAAAATAAAAGTAAACAGTTCAGCTGCATTTACATCTGGGTAACCTCATTACAGGCACCACTGAGGGTAGGGCTGCAGTGACTTAACTAACCTGCCAGGAGCATAGCTGGTGCCATGAAGTCGACTGTTAGCAATGCATCATGGAAATCCAGCTCAAAAAATACTTTTCACTCAGAAAATGTGCATTTAAAATGAATTAAGTGAGTGTCACAATCTAAAACTCCAAATAACCTTTGTTTTTATAAAAACCTAAATAATAAGAGCTGTACTATTGATTTTATTTTTTATTCCATTCTTGTGTTTTGGGAGCTAACAGGAAGTCAGCCTGTTTGGCCAGTGGAGGCCTCCATCATTGTGTCCATGTGTTCAGCTTAAAAATGACTTTAGTGTGAATCCTCTGGGGGCCAAGAGCCAAGAGTGACCACAGCTGAATGATGTTATTGACTTGGTGTATATCACGGGTGGATGTGACTGAGCTCCTGCGGACATTAGTCACACCCGTGTGGTAGCGACTCATCATTGATGGTTTCAAGCATATGACCTGTGAGCACAGACAAATCACAACAAAGGATCTGATACAGCCGCCTGTGTAGCTTTGCTAATTATTAAACTATATTAAAATTAAAATACTAATAAGTTCTAATAACAGTGAAGCCCTTTGCTGGAGTACACATTTTGTGGGCTTTTGACTGTATTTTGCACCACAGTGTGTTGCAGGTTGCTCAGAACAGATTGTGTCATTAGAGCGGTTGGTCATCATTAGCAATGAGATTGTTTACAGAATGTACTTGAATGAAATGTGATGATTAAATGTCTGTATTTAGGTTTATTGGTGTAACCCAGTAGAGATCAAATTGGGCTAAAATGAGTTAATTAATGCTAAAGTAGAACATAATTTAACAATATTAATGTCACATGTACACAGGAAGACTTGAGAGCTCCCTCTAGTGGTCCCTAAAAAGGTTTAAGGCAATTCTGCTTTCTCTTCCCTTTTCAGACCTACAGCTTACGTCCATTTTCTACACGCTGCTGTGTCCCTCGCTGGATTGCCAAGAGCCAAAAAAAGAGAAAAACTAGGTAGACCCAAGAATAATTGATCCAAAATGCAGTGACGGCGCGCTAACCTAAGCCTCAAGATTAATTTGGTCAATTAACAAGCAGCCTCTGCGGAAAAGAGCAGCAATGTAGTACAGATAATCTCGTAAAGTCATGCACCAACAACCTAAAACTGTTATTAATGAGAGAGGGTGATTCCCCAGCGCTCAGGTTTATTCAGATTCACGTTTTTACGGACTTACTGATACGCTCAGGCGCTGAAACAGCAAAAAGACACCCCACTGGCTCCAAACGTCCCCAGAAACAGTTTAAACTGCGAGGACCTTTTTCTGACACCATTCTGCATTAATACATATGGACAGACCCTTTTTCCTTGTAGGGCCCAACCACGATTGTTGCTGTGTCTAGACAACCCACACAGTTTAATCAGTTTTAAGCAGTTTTGGCCCTTCAGGCATTATGATACGATATTAGATGTTAGTCACCTGTGTTTGACAGCGCCTAGGGAGCAGTAAAACTGTGTTGCAAGGCAGCCGTGTCTGTTTAGACAGCTGCTTTGGCTGAAATATATACATGATGGGCCTGATACCGTAAATGAAACCAATACTGAAGTGACAAAAATTCCAATTCTTATAATGTTCAGTTGTTCACACCTGCAGCAAATCAATGCCAATTAGACTCCTAAATCAAAATGACCAACTTCACAGTGTTATAGTACGTTTACGACTGGTACAACAACTGGCCTTTTATCAGCTCCCATGAATAGTTGAGCCCTTCATAACAACTACAGGGGTGTGGCTGCTTTGATTGACAGGTGTCCTAAGACAGCTGTAGGTGATCAGTACTCGTTATTCTTGGCGTCACGCTTTGTAAACAGCAGATATGTTTAGGAACTTTTAGGAACTGATATTTTAGATAGCTTAGATAGACAACCTGTTCAAATATGCAAGTTTCAAGCTCCACAAATCTATAATAGAACGTCTGCACACATTCAGTTACAGCATTTCGGTCTGTGTGACCTTTGTCAGGTACAGAGACTATTTTCCCCAAAACTGTTTTCCTCTATGCACCTATCATTGGTTCAGATGTGCAGTTTCCTAAAAAATGAAAAATATATACATTAAATATGCTGTTCCGACCATCTTTTATATACAGATGTCTACAGATAGGACTGTGTGGTGCTTTCAACACAATTTATTTAGATTTTTTACTTTCTTATTGTTTCGTTACCACAAACACTGATTGGTGGCACGCTGCCATGCTTTATCACATTTCAGCCACAGCTAGCACAGGTAATCTTTCCTTTAGAAACTTTGGGGTTTTAAACCATTCACTTATTCACTCATCATTCTTTCATTTGCAAATCTGCTTCCCACTGTGTCAATATTTGCGCTTGGCATTAATGCGCTGCAGCTGCATGCTCAAGTATTAAACAGAGGATGGAAGTAGAGACAGAGAGGAAGAAATTCACAAACCACTCGCTGTTCTGCTTTCTGACATCTGCGCCTTCTGAGCTCTTCACAAATCAGAACAGGCTGCCTCCTCTTCCTCAGACAGGTCTGAAGATGATGCGCTGTCAGAACATCTATCAATAAAACACATTTCGCACACACGCACACAACCTGACATAAAGATGAACGGCACACATCAGTGTTTCCATCTTCTGCTCCGTATGGGACCCTACGGAGGGGCCTCCGCTGCAAAGAGGAGCCAAGTTCAGCTCACGCTGCTCTGTCATGACCATAAAAATTATTGATAATAACTTATATGACATGTCTGCGCTCAGAGGAGGAGTTCTGAGAGATGCTGGAAATTTGGTGAGAAAAATGCAAAAGAAAACTCAAAGCAGGTGAAAGCAGCGGTTTTATGGCTCGTGCCCTGAAGTAGGCATCCAAGGTTAAGACCGCCGTCTCCCAACATCCTTGAGATGCTGGGAGTGTGTCTGAACAGAAAGCAGAACACAACACACACACATGCGCAGAAGTGTACATACTCAAAATCGGAGGATTATTTTCATTTCAACTCCACACAGACCTTATTACTCGTGAGCCCCTGATGTGTGACTGGCAAATAAAACAGGAAGCTGCAAAGAATGATGGGATCATGGGGCTGAAGGCTGACACACCTGAGCTGAACTCATCTGCAGAGGTGAATCTGGACCTGAAATCAGATCCAGATTCACTGTGGCTAAGCCCAGGATTAGTTTGTCGCAGCACAGCCTTGGTATTTGTGTGGGAGACTGAAAAAAACCCAACTTTTTAGCTGTGATTTGTTTGTCTGACTGTTTTTTAATGTATTTAATTTAATTTTCTTTAAAAAAAAAGTAATTTGAGATAAAAAAGCGAACAAAAATAGGCAAAAATAACTCAGTTATTAATTATTCATGAATGATGAATAGAAATGTCTAATTTTATTTATTTGTCTTCAGGAAAAGTCCCAATTTATATAAAAAGCTTTTATCTTTCGTAATAAATAATACAAAATCCCATTATCGTCCTGGTGACTGTCAAAGCTAAAGGCACAATTCTCCTCACGGAGCTCAGTTCTGTGCACAAAAAAGCAAAGTGAACTGGGCTCCAGGTGAACTCTGGCAACCTTGGCATGCAAGAGCAGGCTGCACTTAAGTCCAGTGAGATGTTTACCTCTCCAAACTGGGTTCAACCTCGACAAATCTCCAAACCAGGGGTTACAGGAGGATACAAACAAAGACCGCAGAGTTCAAGGGCCTCAGATTGAGGCCAGAGAAATGTTTCTGTCACTGACCAACCACAGCAGTGCAGTTAGCCGTGTCATTTTGCTGTCCTGTCCTCTTGATAGATGGGTAGTGGTGAACCTCAGAGGACTCACACACATGCACACACACTCACAAATCACACGAAGGCCTGAGTCAGCCTGCGGATGCCTCTCAGCACATGTGCGTTTAAATGAATGTGTGGGCACGCCGCGTTGCTCCGGAGGCAGGATGCCGTTTCCACATCCTTCTCTGCCTATAATTAGCTGTCCCGATAAAACACCGGTTTGCTGGCGCTTGCAGGATCAAACAGTGATGAGCAGGCACCTCTCTTCACAGCACACTGCAGACGCCAGGTGGCTGTCCTTGAGTTGAGTGCTGGGCTATATGCAGTACGCATCTGGAGGGCAATTAATCAGAAAAGGCAATTGTGATATTATATGATGCCACTCTTGCAATCACATTACTGGAAAGACAGGCCTAGTGATTGGATGTAAGCTTTGATTTGTGGTATTAAGGAGATGTGTAATTGTTTAGGGGGTTGATTCCAGTTTTATATTTTCACCGTCTCATCTCATTAAAATGCCCTCAACAGGCAAAGACTGACTCTATTACAGCGGCTGCTTCGCTTTCCTGCATCTGTCATCGTGCAAATGCTGAAAGTGTCGCACGTGCCTGCGTACACAAACTGTAAATTACAAGCAGGCGAGGGACTGTACGACAATGCGCTCTTATTGTTTTAAAGGAAGGCGAAGAGAGGGCCATTAAACCTCTTCAATCCTCTCTAGGTGCTGCACTGTCAGATACTCCACTTCTTAAATCGAGACTGAACCATAGATAGCTGGTTGGAGGGGTTTGTATGTCCCAGTTATCATGGGGGCTACAGTGGCTTTTGCCCCTTGTAGAGTCTCCTAAGGTGAATTGGTACTGTGTGATGGGCCAGACGAAGAGCCTGCCTCAATGAAAGGAAATAAATGAAGGGGCCAGTTTATGCAGCCCAGGATTGGGTCCGGTGCTGAGCTTCAGCTCATGGCACAGCCCGAAGAGAAGACATGGTCCCATCCTGGTGTAGGCCCACCACCCGCAGGACGCTCAATGTGTGTCAACAGCAGTCTAGGACAGAGGCACTGGCATCTGATCTGTCGCTACCGAGGCTGGCTCAAAATATGTACCCGGTTTAAATTGGTCTGTTAGGTTCATCTGTTGCAGGCATTCTTCTCTCACAGGGCTTCTGCTACATTTGGATCACACCTTGGAAATTCAGTTCTGACCACTTGGAAGTGAGCATCGTGCACTGAGTCTCCTCCACTGTGTCAGAATAAGAGCGTTTAGCTCTGGTTTTATTTTGGATACATGGGTGCGACTGCAAAGGAGTCAGATCTGGTGCAGATTGTATTGTTAGTGTTCGGCAGACATCCTCCCTCCCTGCTGACATTTTTTGGGGGGGAGGTGAGGAAGGCAAATATGGAAATGACTGGAAAAAAAAGAAGTTCCACTCTCTAATATTTAGTTGGACCACCTTTAGCACACATGCACAATGGCAGTGTGACAACAATGGTTTTTGCATTCATTTTTCACACAGATGCACTGATGGAAGGAGACTTGAACTACTGTTTAAAATCTCTCTGACATACTAAATACTCTCAGCTGAGTTAAGGTCTGAACTCTGTGGTGGGGAACCCATGAGTGAAAATGAAATCTCTGTCACAGTTTGATCCCGATGCAGTCTCTGCGCCATCACGGAAGAACAACATCCACTGATGGAAAAACCTAATCGTTATATTTAGGTGACCTCATGTTTGTGTGGATATAACACAGCAGAACCTCAACCAAACCAAATGAAGCCAGATCACAGCTCTGTCAGCAGTCTGATGGGAGTGTTGTTCTTAAGCCTACACAGCTTTTTTAATTAGTCTTTGCATTGTGTGTTTGGAAATTCTCTTATTCTCACTTATATGTTTTTTGACTTTTTTATGATTTCACCAAATGTCTTCATTGAAGATGATGTCTCACCTCCACCTTCCGTGTTTTACTAAAGCACTGGATATTTCTTAACCCAGTTTAAGAAGTTTCATCCATCTTTAGCCAAATGAAAGAAGTTGTTTTCTTTTTAATTTGGCTGAATCCGAGCAGGGAGTGTCGCCCTGTACGCTTCATTTCACCCAGCCACTATCAGCAGCACATCAACAGTAAATGCAAGTGGAGCAGATCCACCGCTGGTCAAATACAGTTAGGTCCATAAATATTTGGACAGAGACACCTTTTGTCCCAGCTGTGGTTGTCTACACTAACACAATAAATTTTAAATGGAACAACTCAGATGTAGCTGAAGTTCAGACTTTCAGCTTTAATTCAGTCAGTTGAACAAAAACATTGCATAAACATGTGAGCATGTTTAACACAATCCCTTCATTTCAGGGGCTCAAAAGTAACTGGACACTTGGTTGAAAACCATTAGCTGCCAATGACGGTCTGAAATGTTGAACTCGTGGGCAACATGTTTACTTTATGCCAACCTCCCTGAGAATGGTTTGGACTTGACTAGAAGTTGTGAAGGAGTTTTTTCATTATAACTTCTTCATGCATGCTAGTTGTCTCCGATCGTCTTTTGGGCCTTTTGGTTTTGCTGAGCTGGCCTTTGCAGTCATTCTATGTAAGAATCCAAACATTTTTCCTTTTCAGTCTAATGATGGCGGGCCTCACTTGCATCTGCCTCTTTGGATCTCATGTTCAAAGTTCCCGTGAAAAGCTACCAAATGCAGGTTCAAACACTGGAATCAATTCCAGATACTTAATTCATTATGGGATAAATATCCAGTTTAGTTCAGTTCAACTCAGTTTTATTTATATAGTGCCAAATCACAACAGCAGTCACCTCGAGGTGCTTTTTATTGTAAGCGAAAAACACCATCTGCATAATTTTACAGAGAAAAAGCCAACAATCAAACGAGCCCTATGAACAAGCACTTGGCGACAGTGGAAAGGAAAAACTCCCTCTGAACAGGAAGCAGCCTATGGCAGAACCAGGTTCGGGGAAGGGCAGCCAACTGAAACATGGGACAGAAAATGGGAGATTGTGTATAAAAAGTACCGTAATTCCTAAACAGTTAATACTTCTGTTGAAAACTAAGCTTCATTCACGTCTTGATTACTTGATTTAAAATTCACTGCAGATGCAAATAACAAAAATTCTGTCACTGTCCAAAAATGTGTTTTTTCTTTATTTATGACTTTGTGTTTACCGTTAATTGCTCACAACAGTGTGATTGACTGTGAGCATGCTGGCACTAACATGAGCATTCATATGTTGGGCACAGTCTTACAGCACATCTGGGAATTGTGGAGATTAGAGAAATTATTTTACTGCTATGGTTCATAATCATCATCATTACCATTGCATTAATAATACAGTTTACAGTATTGATATTGTATTCAGATGTTTAAACATATTGGTACCCAATTAGCCTTTATCACAGGTGCAGTTATAACCATTTTAAACTGTTGAGTTAAATCAATAATCTTAAATGCTTTTGAATGCTTGTTATAATCTTAAATGTGTATGTGCTGATTCTGATAAAAGAAAGGCCTAACTCTGAGTACACTCTGTGCCAAAGTAGACAGGAAGCGCAGGCTTTTGCAGAGCATGTTTTGCATCCAGGAAGTATACTTCTAAAATGTCTTTGTTCCCTCTGTAGAGTGTGCATTTTGGTTGTCATTTTGAGGAGCTGTTTGAATGATGCTATTTGAATAACCAGGTTATTCAAATTGTCTTTTATACTTTTATATTCTTTGATTAAGCTTTTAGTAGAGGTTCTTGATTAAACCATTTATTCAATATATTACACGTATAGTTGCAGTTGTGTACGTGCTGGCCTTCTGTCTGGTGGAAAAGGTTACAAGTTTCAGCTGGTGAGGTGAGAGGTGAAACTGAGTGCATTTCATGCTGACACACACACACGTACACACCCAAACACACACACAGTAGATAGACTCATTTATAGGTGAGAGGTTAATCATGTTTGCTTGCAACTGTAAAATTGTCTTTGCAAAAAGAACAGTTTCTTGCAGAATGTGGGCCGGATGTTCCAGACGAGAAGCGAGAGTCAGAAGATGGACAGGAAGCACCTGCCGTGGAGACGGAGACAATGTTCTTTTCAAACTGTGTTAAAAGTCATTGTGGTTTTGATTTGACGTATGCATGTATTGTATCTGATGACGCATGAGGGGGCGTTAACCCTGATGAATCAAAAGCAATCTGAAGTGTCTTTTTGGGCGGAGATCTACAGCTGATGTTTTGCAGTGTACATCTCACCACGCTGCGTGTGTTCATTAAAATCAGTTGTTTGACCGAGCTCTTCTGGACCATGGTTGTTTTTACTCTCCTCCTCAATATTTGAACCCTTAACAGAATCCTGTTTGTATTTCCCACCGTGAGGTGCTGGGGACGCTGTTGCAGTTTGAATATCTGACATGATTAGCACAGAGCAGCGTATTTTTATGAATTAACTTCAAGCATCTGTCCCCACCCCAATCATTTTTAAACAGTCCCTTAGTGGCACAGTGTGAATCTGCCGTGTCAGTGCCTGTTAGACTGCCGCTCCAACAACCTGAGAAGAGACGAGAACATTTTTCATGCTAAAAAGGTAAAAGTGGGTTACCGGCAGGAGGCTGCATGGATTTTGAGCCTTGACTACACGCTGTACTTAAATGTCAAGATATCCCTTTGGAAAGATTCAAGGTCACAGTGTTCCAGAATATTTTAACCTGACATGGTGAAAGTTCAGATAATGTAACAGGAGCTTTTACATTTACTTTTTCTTCAGAATCACTTTGAAAATGTCGGGAATCTTAAAACGAACTATCAAAAACAATATCTGAAATAATGTTGATCAGACTGGGTTTTATTATAATTCTGAACCATATTGTTACTTTACTCCACTTTTGCTTTTTCTTGCTTAAGCCTTTACTTTAAACTGTCGTCACTGCAGCTCTGCAATGACAATGAAACTCATTTACAGCCTGCAGTGGCCAAGTGCCTGAGGCTTAAAGCTGCTGTGTTAAATTGACACTTTTGGCTTTGTCTGGCGGAAGCTTTTGTGATAAAGAGAAACTCTCATTGTAAACTGTCATTAAAGAGGCAACACTTTACTTACACTTTGAAATCCCGTCTACTGCACCAACACAAATAGTGAAAAAGAGGTTATAATTGGCCATCATGCAATGATAATGGCTGTCGTGTCAGCCCCTCACAATGGGCTGTTTCGCCTCTCCCTTTATCCGCCTGATTCTGTCTCCCTCACGCTGTCTGCTATCTTTTGAGAAATAGAAAAAGACGTCAGCGAGACACAAAGATACTGACAAGTGGGGAGAGAGAGCGACTGAGTCAAATAAGAAGGAGAGGCACTAATCTGACATGATCAGACTGGCAGTGTGTCCGTTGACTTCAGGGTCAAGGAAAAGCCTCATGTGAACTGTGTGGGGTGGAGGTTGGGGCCCACACTGCAGGATGTGTGAGGGCAGGGGAGGTGAGAGGCGAGGAGGAGGATGGGGAGGCAGGAAAGGGTAGAGGTGGCAGGAGACCCAAGGTAGAGAGTACAGAGAGCAGTGAGCTTTGTGGCTGCTGAATTGATTATGTGCGCGCAGTATTTGCCTCTTTTACCACACGCAACCAGCACACGGTAGGACGGTCAGAGTTTTCCTATTAAATCTATAATCTGTTGCAATATCATTAATGATTATATTGAACTAAACATGCGTTTAATTCATACACATGGATCAGGATGTACTGACATAAGACTGCGCTGCAGGTTTGGGACAGACTAATTAATGGTAGCAGGTAAAGATTGTTGCTTCCTGGATGGATCTTTGAATGTTCTCCTACCAACAGGCTTGATTGCATCTTTCTGTGGAAACAAAACAAGATTGAATGTAAACCAGTGAAACACGGAACGTCTGTTTGAAAGGCCAGATCGATCCATACACTGACAGCATCAATAACAGCGCCGGTGTCAGATCGATACAGACGCGATAGGTCGGTGTGTTGGCTGTCGCGTCAAATTTCAAAAGTTTCACATGAAAAGTGTGTTTTACTGTGTTAACCTGTTGTTGTGGAAAGAACAGATCAGACTCATTTAATGGTCAGAATTGGCAAATTAATTATTATTGGTCTCCACAGAAGCTGCAGAGCAAGGGTTCCCAAGCTTTTGGAGCCACGGCACATAATTAGAAAAATCACACGGCACACCACCAAACGAAAATGTCACAAAAAGCATACTGATCATTTTCACTGAGCACCAGGTATAGCGGATTTGGCTCGGTTTGTGCCCAGTGTACCTTTGTTGCTTTCTTCTGACCACTGCTCATGCTCGGCCTTCATCTGGGTCCGAAGCTTCTCCAGGACTCGGGTCAGACTGACTACTTTTCAAATATTTATCTATTGCCATTACGTGCTGCGGCGTCTCACAGATTATTATGTAACTTCTTCGTTTTCTTCTGTTTTACTGACATTGGCAGAGACACAAATCTGTGCTTCACATAGCAAGATACTAACTGAGAATATAGACCTCGGTATTAACACAGAACCCAAAAGATTTCCATTGATAATGAGCCTTAATTGCATATATTAAACACAAAGCATCAATGAATGAACCACAAACAGAAGCTGTAGCTTTAGAGGCTTTGGTTGTTCTGAGCCTCGGGGCATGCGCCTCCTAATCTCATGAACTTTTATCAGTGAGTGTTAAGTAGAGCTTTAGTGTGAGATCAGCTATGCAAGCATTTTATAGTTCCTCTCGTGTACTTGCATCATTTTCCAGCCTTTTCGCTGTGTTCTGTGAGTGACCAGAGACATGCAGCAACTTCAGTAAAGCCTCCTTCAGTATCCTCCTCACATGCATCCAGTAATCAGAGTTTGCGTGCCCAGAAAGAACAAAAACAAAGACTCGAGTTTTCCCATTTGCTCTCAGTGGGAAATCTGTAATGTGAGGGCAAAGGGCTCAGTGCGCTCCTGTCTGATAAGTCAGGGCATTCGGTGTTAGTTGCATTGATGAAAGAAAATCCTTTAAAGGGTTTAACTTTTCACGCTGCTGAAGCCAATACGGATTTTCTATTGGGTGCCGGGACAGTTTCAGCCCTCTCACTCTTTTCATTTTCCTCTGTCTTTGTTTCTCTCCCGGTAATTCATCCTCCCTGTGAAATTCTTTCTCTTTCTATCTCTCAGAGTATCCTTTGGGTTATTTCTTGGGCTACTCTCCCTTGTTTTCACATATTGTACCTTTGCTGTGGGGCATCAATACCAGTCCAGAGTGGACAATTTATTGCGACAGGAGGGGGATGAAAATACCTGCCTGACAATCAATTCTCCTCGAGACTACGTCTCGAATCAAAATGTATCTCCATTGTTGATTTCATCTCACATCTTACAGACGTGTCTGTGCTTCTCTCAATCAATGACGAACATTTCTTTTTATTTTATCTCCTTGTCCGACCTGAACCCCGGTCTCATGTTTCAGATGTAACATCAACACAAGAAGGGAACACTGCATAGCAGAGGATTTGCAAATGCAAATGGAAGTCAAATAAAAGTGGAGACATTGTTACTGTGAGAGGTGGTTTTGTTCACAGGGTTCGCTTCGTCGTAACAGGAAAAACTCCACTAAAGGACAAGATAATGATTACATTGAGCTCAGCTCAAAGTAAGTAAGGAGGCAGAGAAGAGCTGCGGGCATGTTGTGCCCATTTTCACAGCAGTTTCTGAAATGATTTCTATGACTTGTGGCGTTATGTGAAACGAAGTGGGATGTATACCACGCGTACTAAATTCATGCTTTGTGCTCAAAACATCAGGGACTCAATGAAAAGCCTTTTTTACCTCTAATGTGTTGTTTGCATCTTGCCACTGTCGTCTCAAGCAATTTGTGTTTGTGGTTGTGTCAGTTTTGATGGACGTGTGGAACCAAAGTGCTCACTTTATCGTCCTCCGTTTTGACAATAAGAGAAAGTCAAACAAGCTATTTGCAGGGTGTCAGTGTTGCACTAAGCACTGCAGCAAAGACTTCTACCTGCTGCCTAATCTTTTTAGCATGAGAGAAGCATGCAGGTTTCCAGCCATTAGCACAAGATTAATCTAATTTGGTTGCGTTAACTAGCTAAAGGCTGAAATGCTATTCTGTAGACTGGCCTCAGAGTTGTCCGGCCAACCCGCACACCACATGCCCGCTGGACCTGGTAGCCGCTCCTTCCTCGCCAAACCGCCGTTAAAAGCTAAGGTAGGGCTGTTGTAGCTTATAGTGTAAACAATTCAAATGCCAACACTAAAAGCAAATCTGCATATAGATTTATTAAAACTCTTTGTGTAAAAGTTTAAATATCAGCTACTATCGACTATTCTTACATCTTTTGCTGGAGTGTCATGTTTGCTGTTAATTATAATAGAATAAAATACACTGCGGATGTTTTAAAATAATTTAAACCAATTTGTAGCATACATAAACTGAATGGTGATTATTATTTCTACACCCATGTATAAAACAGGCTAACTGTAATGTTGGTATGCAAGTGTAATATGTCCAAGGTACTGTACTGCAGGCAGAAACTGTACATCCAGTGTGCCACATAATTAGAATCCTTTGTTCTCCTGGAAACCTTGTGCTCGAGTGGCATCGCCTAAGTGCCGTTTGAAGGACAACCAAGAGCTATTGTCTTTACATGTCAGCAAATTCAGACTTTCTTACCTCGAATAGAATTTTATGACCAAATTGAATAAAACAAAGTTTGACATTTTTGAAGGTGACTTTGACTGATGATTGTAAAAAGTTAACGTTATATAAGATGCAAAGCTACAAAGCATGCACAACCCAGAGTCACATACAGAAGCTAATCCGAACAGCAAAAGCTACCAAATATGAGAAGAAATAAAACAGATATCTCCGCCTGGTGTACCGAGGAGTAAACAACATCGCCCCACTCATTGCTTTTGTCTGATATATACTCCTGACCATATGTTATCTTTAACAGGGAGCATGTGAGTGTGGAGTGAGAAACCCCCCCTGAGGGTATCAACAAACAGGCAGCACTCTGACCCCCACTTAGAATAAGGGCTTTCCATCTTGCCCTTGGAAGATCTCTGCTGTCACTTAAACGGCTAATGCCTCCCATTCCCCCTGATGCAAAAAAATTAGAGGGTCTAATATAACAAAGTGGCCTGGCTTTGGTGTTTTGGGGATAACAGATTGTTTCCAAAGTAGTGGAAGGGGGCACGCTCATCGTGAAGATGCCTCATCAATCATCATTTAACAGCTTTTAAATGGGTGTGTGCCTCCCTAAGGGATTTTACGATTGAACTGCCAAAGATATAAAGGGCAAGCCTACTGTGTGTTTTCCAGCCCAAGCAGTTTTTAAAGTAACTCTGTGCTCAACTCATCCTCAGACTGAGGGGGGGTGTTGGAAAATTCCCCTACAAACTCCACATACTTGCTAAATAGTTTGAGCAATCAGGCCAACTTGCAGTATAAATGAGTTCCTGCTGACACGCGATGGACACTCCTCAGCGAGAGCCGGCATTAGGCTACTTTATAAATGGTTTCAGTGTAAATGGCGAGGGGAGAATGCTGATGAAGACGTGAAGAGGGGTTTTTATGCCCTCTTCATCAAAAAACATTTACATGCAATTTCTGCAATCCACATCTCCTGCAGTAAACATTTCAGGGAAATCAGAAAAGCTGCACATCAGTCAGTTAATTGCTAGACGTGAAATATGCAGACATACATACGCATGCCTGAAATCTGTGCTTAGAATCCGATTCATCACATTTATTTGTTTTTTTTGCTTAACTGAACAGATGTTTTGCTCACAGTCATCAGAGATACTTTTCACCTCGCCCCTCCCACAAAGGTTTGTACCACTGCTATATGTTTGTGCGCAGCCGCGTGCTGTAGCTTTGTATAAGCAGAACAATGTCACCTCCATGGCCGTCTTTGCAGGCTTTTTTATGTTAACCAAGCTAACCAAGTGCTCCTTATAGCTTCTATCTGACAAAACCACAAGAAGGATGTTTAACATTTCAACCGAGTGTCAATGAGAAAGACAGCGGGAGTGTCAAGCAATGCCTCTGAACAGCAAACCAAATATCTGCGTCTCACATATTTCCTCCTATTTAAATGCTTGACTTTGGACACAAACCTCTCATTTCCACTTAAGTGAAATGAAAGCACGTTGAATCGTTTGAACCTCACCCTTCAAACTGAAAAGCTACTCAACTTAGATAATTGTGGTGCTATTTCCCTTTCTTACCTCGATTTTCCAGGTTTGTTTTTGCATTTAGTGCTAAAGAGCCTTCTGAGATACCCAAAGCAGCTAACAGTATGACGATTATGTCAAGTGGGACAGCAGGCAGGGTTGTGGGGAAGACCAAATGCCAGTTTGTAAAATGGGTTTTGAGGAAATTTCTTAAATTGTCTTTGGGTTTCAACATTTCAGGAGAGCGTTTCACGGAGCTGGAGCCCGGACATGGAAGGCTTTTGGTCCACGGAAAGGTCTGAAGAACAAAGATTACAGGAGGGTGTGTAGAGACGAAGAACACGAGGGGCACGGAGGAGGAAGACTTGGAGGAGAATCTTGTAAATAATGCAGGACTATACTAGGAACCAGTGTGGGTTAATGAGAGTACCTACCAGGATTTAGCCATAGTTATGAACCGCTTGTTCATTACCTGTCTCCAGGTGAGTGTAGGCCAAAGATAAGGTGGCGTCTAGGATGATGTCCAGGCTGTGGACAGTTGTGGTTGGGCAGCTATGAAAGCCTTTGATGGCATCACCACGTCCACCTAAAACAATCTTCCCTGTTGACAGGACAATGCCAGAGGTGGCAGTTTGGCTCTATTCTGAGGCAAAAGCAGACCAGCAGTGATGTACGAGGAGAAGTCTTGCTCAGTGACAGCTTGATGTGAACCTCTGAATACAGAAGAGGCGAAAATTATTAAAACAGCTTCCAGCACATTTTACTCACACCGCAGCCAGTCATGTGCTGCACTTCATTGCTGTCCTAAAGACATTTCTCTTAAACTTGTCAACTGAAGTTAGTTTTTTAAAAGGAAATAAAGCATTTTCTTCTTTTTTTTAGTGCTACCAGCAATTTTACAGCAGAAAGGGCTTTTTCATGAACTGAATACGCCGTCATAATAACTCTTGATCGGGAGGATGAAATCTCCAATGTTTATTCACCGCACACGATGATGAATGGCTGCTCTGATGGTCTCCAGTGTCAATCAGTCAGGTTGACTCATTAGGTCAGCAGAGTCTGAGCCACAGGGGGATAGTTATTCAAATTTCTAAAAATATGCAGAGACAGTGAAAAACACCTTGCCCATGAATAACAATAGCCCCATACCACAACAGCTTCCTGTGTAGAATACAGTGGCTGTAATTCACAGAATATCAGTGAGACTCAGAGGCAGCTGCGAGGGGACTTTGACCCTTGCGGTAAATAAAAACACATTATACACCGCATATTAAAATCGGGAGCACGAGAACAAAAACATGAAATGCCAGTCATGAGCAAACGCAGTGCACACCGACATGCACCTGCACGGTGCCACACGCCGTCAGACGCAACACCGCAAACCTCCAGAATGCGGTTAATGCGAAAGTTACACCAAAGTACAAATAGGGCAGCAACGCGCTGGCTCCGAGGAGAAATCGATGGTTTTCACGTTCGATGACTCAGAGATTGAGTGTGCAACCTCAGGGCAACCACTTTTTAATCGCAAGCTGATTGCACAGGTTCCCCCTCTCGAATCCTCTCAGTCTCTGACACGACTGGTAAAGGTTAGCAAATAATTACTCTCTAATCTGTCTTTATAGACGCAGACAGATTGTTGCATTTTATGAAAGAGGAGGTCCCAATAAGTGTTCTCCTGTTCAGGTACAGTATGTACACACTATGGAGTGTAAGGGTCAACTTACACATATACTTGATATACTTTACGCAGAATAAACTACGACTAAACATGTTGCAATAACTCATCTAATAGGAGGCTCGACTCATCTGGCTGTATCCTCCTTACAGTCTTACTGAAAAGTGCGGCCTGTGGCTTCTGCAGTTTGGCGCCCTGCAGAATCTGCACCACTGTATCTATGAGGTTCTGGTCAGTGTAAGCAGTTAATCTGAATTTCTTTTTTAATATGAATTTCTATGTATGCAGATTTGGAATAGACAACAACATATGTTTGATTTTTGTTGATTTATCACAGTTAATTACCCTGTTATTACACAGTTTGCATGCAATTCCCAACTTTATCCTGTTTAAAAAAAGCTGATTGCAGACTGATACCAAAGTTACTCTGTAGACAGCAACCTTCTGCGAATGGTTGCAGACCTGCTTCCCGTCCTGATGCAACATTTCACTGAAAATTAGATCAAGTATGTTGCATAATAATAACAATAATTTGGCTATGCTGTGATCTCCAGCCACTGTTTTAGCAGAATAAAATAGAATAGCCCTTTATTGTCATTGTCCATGTACAACAAAATTATTCCCCAGTGAGTCCTTACTTAATCATATTAGTAATAAGCATTATTCGAAAATAAACTATTTTGTACAGTATGCTATTTTGTATCCAAACAATATGGTAAATGGCCTGTATTTGTAAAGTGCTTTATTTAGTCCCTAAGGACCACAAAGCACTTTACACTACATTCAGTCATCCACCCATTCACATTCACACACTGGTGATGGCAGCTACATTGTAGCCACAGCCACCCTGGGGATCGATGACAGAGGCGAGGCTGCCGGACACTGGCCCACCGGGCCCTCTGACCACCACCAGTAGGCAACGGGTGAAGTGTCTTGCCCAAGGACACAACGACCGAGACTGTCCAAGCCGGGAACCGGCAACCTTCCGATAACAAGACGAACGGCCAACTCTTGAGCCACGATCGCCCCACATGCAGAATGAAATCAGATACAAGTGCTTCTGTGTCATTTTAAGAATAGCTCAGGTAGACGCAAAGTGAATTTGCATGCACACTATTAGCTTATGATGACAGCATAATGTTTTTGTGTAAAAAGTATGTTATTCTACAAACGTCTACTTTTAGTAGCTTTTTGATGAGCATTGAATTTTGCACATAAAATTCTCTTAATGTGAGCAGATAGCACAAACCTCTGGACATAATCTGGGCTTTTATTTTGACATTTCCAGCTCAGTTATGGCACTGGTAAATGTGGTGCGAGCCAGTCGTGGCACAAAAGTGGACCTAACTTGGGCTATGGCGAGTGCAGCCAGGGCCAGCTGTGGTGCAAGCGTCACATCACATCTGGCCCACACTAGGTGGACCTGCGGCTCAGTCGAGGCACCAAACTTCATGAGCCTCACCATATGAGATATCTTCATCAAATAAGGTTTAGCAGCTTTAACAGAGAAATGTGCAGATGTGTCATCCACTGATCATTTCCCAGTCTTTGTACCTCTGCCTCTGCATGCATTGTTCGAGCCTTCCCTCCTCAGCAGATATCTGCGTTCAAGAGTCAGCCAGACAGTGAAAACCGGGAGAGGAGGGGAACAGAGGGGCGAGACCATAAACTCTGAGGATGTGCCAGCACTGTTATTTTCTTCATCACAGAACCCGCCTTGACACAAATAATGGAATGCACTGGCAGTCTTTCAGAAAGCCAGTGAGGGGAAAGTGGGCCACTGCCAACCTTAGGCTATGCAAATCCATCCGCAGCCGTTTGAGTTTAGAAATCTAATGATAAGACTGAACACAAATGCATTCCATCCTCTCTTTTCAATCTCTGACTTTTCTCTCATTTCCTCTCTCGATTTCTCATTCCTACTTGCCATTTTTTTCCTCTCCAACAGCTCTGTTACTGGCTCTGCCATCTGGTGTTGGTGCCCATGAGATGGACTCGGCTCTGGTTTGCAACCAGGGGAGCTTAGAGTGGGAGCCTGGCACGGCTGCTGCTGATTCCAGAATAATCTATGCTGCGCTGCTGTGACTCATTTTGCCTCTGATGGGCACCGTGACCACTCGAGCATGTGCCTGCAATTAAGCGTTCTGTTAAGTAAAAACTGCAATTTGCAAAGGCAAGCATGAAGGTGCACTTCACTAGAACAAAGTAAATTGAAGGAGTGGCGGAGGGATAGTGGGGGCTCATACGGATAAACCGATCTCTCCACCCCGAAGTTTTGATTTAGGCTTTTGCTGTTGTTTTGTGGACCAAGGTGCACACTGAAAATACTCTGATGACAGTAGAGATGTAGACTTTTGTAACACCAATATGGGGAACTCATAAAAATAACATAATTTCTGGGAATACAGAACAGAAGACGAGCTGCATTTGAATTTGAAAAACAACAATATGAAATTTGCAGTTTTGGTAAATTCATTCAAAAACAAAGCGCCGATCTGAATCCGTCTTTGCAGCAGTGGTTTGTCCATTGTTTGCTGCTGCTGCTCAAAATGTTTTAATTTCTTTCACCACACAAAAGCTCTTCACGAGCAACGACAAGAGCTGCTGTCACGAGCTGATGTGACACATTACTGTATTTAGCACATATTTCGACGTCTGCTTGGAGTTTTAACGACGGGCTGTTATGATTTCACTTGGAAGTCTTCTCTTATTTTTATTTTTTTAATCCTGTCAACAGCGTCCACTTAATGTCACGTCCAGCTGGGTGGAGGACGAGCAGACGATTTCTGCATTTGCGCAGCGTGTCCTCACCCAGAGTGGGAGGAACTGTTTTTGTGGACGTGCTGGAAGAAAACGTCTTTTATCTATGATTTCGATGAGATGACTGATACTGTCACCTTTTTAAAAATACAGCTGTAGGTCAGGAGACTTTAAAGTTCACAAACTGTAGCTCAAAGGCTGAAATCAATGTTGCTTTTTTCTGCTGGGGGAGGAGCTGAGCTGAGCAAAACTTTTAAAGGTCACAAATTCACTTGTTTGTAGTTGATTTTGTCATTACTAGAAGCCACAAAGTGACAGAAGAAACCAAGTGGCCCCTCATGTAAAAGAGTCAGTGGTAAAATCCACTGGATACAGCAGAGGCGCATTCATTAACATGATAAATGAGTAGAAACAACCTCAGTAAAAGTACATCAGAGACAACAAAGAAGAAGTAGAAAAGCCAGGCCAGTCAAATGTATTTGTATTCAGACACGAGGAATTCAAACTGCTTTACTTTACATGTATGTCAGGATAACCAACTTTCTAATTTTGCTAGAAAATGTATCTATGTTTAGAAAAATTGTTATTTCAAGTATTTTAATGATTACAACCTGTTACTTTATGGACAAAACAAATGCAAAATAAACTCAGAGTATCTTTTGCTTGCATCTTCTTAGCAGTCTGAAAAATCTGTTGTTGCTAAAAAAAAAGTACAACTTTAAAGAAATGTGTCCTGTATGACGGTTGGAGTGACAGACGTGCAGCATGTGTGTGTGTGAATGTGTGTGTGTGAACATTAAGTCTGCTATAAGGCTTTTTGTTGGTTTTCAACCGACCATGACCCCACTCTGCACCTCTGCAAAGTTTTATTAGAATCCATTCAAACCAATGAATCCAAACTTTTCAAGCCATTAATGCAAATGCTACAAAAAACATAACTTCCTTGGTGGAGGTGAAAATGATGTAGATACTTGTGAAACCCTGTTTTGTGATGAGGGACACAGCACCCACGCACAATTATGACTTTTTAAACACAAGATTGGCACGACACTAAGCATCAGTATTTTCTGTGCTGGCTTTAGTTATCAGATCTGGAAATAACACACACCCCAAGCATATAACAGCGCTGTTCTTCTCCTCATACACCCCTCGGAGAATAAATAAACATCTTTTCTGTTACTGTTTAAGATTAGAATTTAAATGCTCCAAATATTCAATCTAATACACAAATCTTAGAGAAGTAGAAGCAAATTGCATGAAGTGCAAGTGTATCAAGCCTTTCAGTGAGATACAATATACAGCATAGACTGGAAAGGTAAAGAAAAGCTAAACACTGTGAGAGTGACTTAAAATATGCTATTGTATTTACAATCAACTGTTTCCATCCACAGTTAGATAAGTGCGCTGATTAACCTGAAAAAAATATCAGGGATGCCAATTATGGCAGTAAATGAGAGAAAATGACAAATAATATGAGCACATAATATGTAATGATTATGTGCCGTTGGAAAAGCTAAAAATGGCTCATCCAGCAGGAGGATCACCCGAGGAAAAGAAAAGGAGATGTTAAAACTGGTTCAGTGCATTTTTCACCTTGCAGAGTAAACTCAAGGGCACAGAAGAAGACAAGAAAACAAATGCTGGTTTCAAACTCACGAGCACACCGCGGCCGTAGCGGGCACGTGTCTGCGTTTGTTCTAGACGGGGTCACGTACGTTACAGCTTCTGTGAAATCCACGGCTCATCTGACTCAAGGGAACGCGTCAGAGCAACTTGAGGTCTTGCTCATTGCAGCCTTGAAAAATGGCAGAAGCCTGGATTCTACAACATGTTGGTAATTTATTTTAAATATTGCTTTCTGTGATTTCCATTTTGTATTTCTCCTCACATGGTCAGCTGGAGGCGTAGCATGTAAATTCATATCTATTGTGTAAAAGTGGCTATGAAGGATTTATGAATAAATCATCTGAAAAACGGATGATTTATGGAGACCTGCGTACATGAAGCTTGTGTTAACACAGGACAGCTGCAATGCAAACACACAACTGCACAGGATGAAAGAAATCTTCAGTCACTCCACAGACGTGTCTGCTTCATTTATGTTTTCATCTAACCAAAAATGTCTGACACACACACACACACACACACACACACACACACACACACACACACCCACACACACACACACACACACACAACACACACACACACACACACACACACACACACACACACACACACACACACACACACACACACACACACACAGACACACACACACACACACACACACACTTTCTTTATTCCCTCCTTCATAAATTGCTAATGAGTGACAAACATTTAAAGCAGTCCTATTACAGCAATTTTCAGCTCCACATTTCTATTCTTCTACTTGACTAAATAAGCTTGGCGTGGGTCACAGTTCAAAATCATCTTTATTTATCTTACATGTCACTGGTACAACCCCTCATCTCACCTACTGTCTTCCCTGTTTTAGCTTCTTTCCTCTGCCTCTGAATGACTTTGGCCATGTTCAGTAGGAGAATCTACCATTGTAGTACAGTACACACACACACACACACACACACACACACACACACACACACACACACACACACACACACACACACACACACACACACACACACACATATATATAATACAGAGACAATATAAATAAAATATACGAAGGGGATAAATAGAATAAATAGGAATAAAAAATAAAAATACAAGTGAATTGCACATTTCAAGTATTGAGTCTATTGCACTGTTGACTATTTACAAAAGTATTGCACAGTGAGGTGAAGAGGCACTACAGCTTAGTTGTTCCCCCCTCCTTTGTCCTCCTGTTTCCCCTCCCTCTCCCCTCCAGAGAGGAGTTAAACAGTCTGATGGCGTGTGGGACAAAGGAGTTTTTAAGTCTGTTAGTTCTTGTCTTGGGGAGAAGCAACCTGTCACTGAACAGACTCTTCTGTTGTTATGGCCGTGTGCAGAGGATGCCCAGCATTGTCCATAATGTCCATCAGTTTCTTTAATGTCCTTTTCTCTGCCACTGTCACCAGAGTGTCCAGCTTCATGCCGACCACAGAGCTAGCCTTCCTGATCAGTTTCTCCAGCCTGGATGAGTCCTTCTTTGCTGTGCTGCTCCCCCAGCACACCACAGCATAGAAAAGTACTCCAGCAACCACCGACTGGTAAAACATCCTCAGGAGCTTCCTGCAGATGTTAAAAGACCTCAGCCTCCTGAGGAAGTACAGTCGGCTTTGGCTTTTTTATACAGGTGCTCTGTGTTGCATGACCAGTCCAGTTTATTGTCCACCCACAGCCCGAGGTACTTGTACTTGTTGACCACCTCCACCTCCTCCCCCTCTATCTGAACCGGCAGTGGACCTTCTCTGGACCTCCCGAAGTCCACAACCAGTTCCTTAGTCTTTGAGGTGTTGAGTTGCAGGTGGTTTGTGTGACTCCATGCGACAAAGTTCCTCACCAGACTTCTGTACTCCTCTTCCTGATCATCCCAGATACACCCCATGATGGCCGTGTCATCTGCAAACTTCTGAATGTGGCATAATTCAGAGTTGTAGCAGAAGTCAGAGGTGTACAGGGTGAAGAGAAGAGGGGACAGCACAGTTCCCTGTGGTGCTCCTGTGCTGCTGACCACAGTGTCAGACGTGATGTCCTTCAGCCTGACGTACTGTGGTCTGTCGGTGAGGTAGTCGGAGATCCAAGCGACCAGGCAGGGGTCCACCTCCATCCTGTTCAGTTTTTCCTGAAGCATACAGGGCCGGATGGTATTAAAGGCACTGGAAAAGTCAAGAAACAGGATCCTGACCGTGCCTTTTCCCCCATCCAGGTGTGAGTGGGCTCTGTGTAGGAGGTACAGGATGGCATCCTCCACTCCGACACCCGCCTTGTATGCAAACTGTAGTGGGTCCTGGGCATGTTGTACCTGTGGTCGGAGGAGGTTGAGGAAGAGCTGCTCTAAGTTTAATATGCTGCTGAGAATATAGCCCAGAAGAAGCGGATAGTATAGCTTTTATTTTGGAAAGAGACATTTCTCTGTAATAAACTCTCTTTTCCAAAGATGAGTGATTCCTCAATCAGATACAGGGCTTGCAAAATCGCTAGCCCGACGTCCCGGGGCTAGCGATTTTTCCAGTCGGGCTACCAAAATCTATCTCTGCCCTGCCCGTCGGGCTATTGTAGGAAGGAAAAATATATGTCAATGCTTTTGCATTCTTTCGAAATGTAGCTGGGTAATTATGTCATTGGCATCGGTGAGCCACTGTCAATATGTGACATATTGAAATCGCGTTTGAATTTGCGCTTGTTTTTTGCTTTCACTTTGCAATCGCGAACTGTGTATAGAGAGCGACAGCACTGATTGGTGAGTGATGATAATTTGCGCACCAATTCCTCTGACATCGTCTTATTAATCGTTAGCTTACTATGCAAACATGACAAGTGAAATCTCCCGCAGCTTAAACATGTGAGAGGTTGATCGCGCAGAGAATCGCTGAGCTTATGTGAGTGCGTGTGTAAAAGCAGCAGGATATATATTTTAGTTCTGCTGAGCCAAATAAGACAGGTCAGGGTGAAGAAGTGACAGCCAAAGAAAAGCTTACCACAAAACGGAGAAGTTATGACAAATCAGACTATAAGGCAAAAAGAAAGTGCAGCTTTATGGTTTCATGGACAAAAGAATTTCTGTGGCTGCAATATGACGAGCTAAATAACCAGGGCTGCACATAAGTGGTCCGCAGGTGCGCATTCGCTGTCAAAATAAAAAACACGCACAAGGGTTAGGGTTAAATTTAAAAACTGTACTTTTGAGTTAAAATATATATTTATAATTTTAATAAATGACAAATTAAAAAGGCATGAACATTTTTTTTGTATCGAAAAAATATCGAACCGTGACACCAAAGTATCGAACCGAACCGAACCGTGAATTTTGTGTATCGTTGCACCCCTATATATACAGTATATATATCACATTCACTTCTACAACCAATGAACCTAACATTACTAACTGCATCTTTAAACTGCAGAGTCTCTGACGGGGGAAACATGCGAGCTTATTTCTCTTTGCTGGTGACTTTTATGTGCGGGCAAAATACACGTAACGTGACACGAGAAACAAACACAAACAGAAAGTATAACTATGCATTTACAGGGAGGATGATGAGATAAATATAATATATAATACGTAAGTAAGTAGTTTATTTATTAAGCGCTTTTCATAGACAGGCCGTCGCAAAGCGCTGTGCACGAAGGTTCAAATAAACTGAATGTTAAGTAATAAAAAAGACAATATAAACAATACAAAGGTTTAAAAAAATATATATTAAAATTTAATAAGGAAATTAAAAGCTATTAGAAGCTATTAAAGCCATTAAGGAAGAGGTATAGTTCACCCACACATATATATGATCATTATAGTGAAATTATTATTATTGTCAGTAGTAATCGTAGTAACAGTAGTAATATATGTACCATCAAACCAACACTGCAGCAGGTGAGGAACCTGGTTTGAACGGTTTGCAGTTGGACGCTACAAACTAAGCTGCTCAGGGAAGCAACTCATGCAGAACTCTGCCAGTTTCAAGGCTGTCAGTCTGGATGTGACTGTGTTTACCTGAGCGTATGTGAACCGGACTTTATGAGAGGCGTAGTGCTCTGTGGTGTGCTGACAGCAAGAATCATCTCCCAACATAAATCTCAGGCTTTTTAAGAGACTTGCTGCATGTTTTGCTGAGATTTGTGTCCACAGACAGATTTCATTTAAACATTGATATGCAGACATGTTTCATAGGACCAGGCATTTGTTGTTTTCCTTGTCACGTGTAGATCATATGCTGTTCAGACTTTATGTAATTAATTCTAACTCAAAAACAACCTGTTTTAATTTCACTTTTCACACAGTTACATTTCGACTGTGTTGTCTTGAGCTCTTGAGCTAATGTTAAAGTAGTGATTGACACTATGATTTTGTAAAATTACGACTCTGCTCCAACATCGATATCCAAATTCAGTCAGTGAACTGATGAAATGTCTTAAAGCTACAAATAGAAATGCAAAAAGCCTCACATTAAGCTTCAAACCACTTGGAGACAATAGAGAGTTACGGGTTAAATAGGTTCAACGTAATTCGATTTTCCGCTGTAAACCTCATCTGAGGAACACCAGCAAAACTGGGGCTGACATTTAAAAGTGAGTGACAAAACCCAGCGATAAAAAAAGGCGGCAGACAATGAAACTAATTTGTCTTTAATTGCCAATTAGATTGAGATTTTGGCTCAGAGTATTATATTTACATCTAGTGTCACTGCGTGTGTTGCATACAGGGGCTGATATTTTGTTTCCTTGCCACCCAAAGAGAGGAGAATTGTCCCCTCTGTAGACTTTGATGTAACTGTATGGTGATGGAAGCCAAATAACCACTCACGGTGCTTTTAGCTCCATTACAGGATGTATTTTAAAATCCACTTTCTTTCTCAAATTTTTGCAATGACAAAGAAAAGGTACAGGCAAAAAGGGCACCGAGTCTGCATAGGGCAGCACATGAAATAATACTGAAACAAAATAATTTTGTGTTTTTAATACTTAATATTTGAAAAAAAACAAAACAACTATTTGCCATCAGCATCATCGGAAATTAAGAAAAATAATTAAATGTGTATTTAGTATTAGTTTGAATTGTTAGTGAAAATATTTTGTAACAATAACACATTAATATGATAGTTATGCATTTGTAATACAGCACAGGAACATCATTGCACAAAAATATAGATATTTATGACCTATTTAAATTGATTGCTGGTTGTACATTTATGCATAAAGGTTATTATTATTAACGCCTGACCACTCAGATGCTCTGAGAACATCCTTTCCAAAATGCAGTCAACACAGGCGTCTGAGAAGAAGCCGCTTATTTTGCTGCTGTGTGGTTTGAATTATTCGTTGTCAAAAATCACGATCCTTGACTTCATTTCTGCACCAACATTTTTAGCAGGCCTGACACTCATTCATTCCTGAAGCATTAAAATACTGAAGTCCGGGACATTGTGAGCCCGGAGGCTTTAAAGTGCACTGTGAGGTTTTAAAAGCTTGGCTTTGGGATGAGCAGTGCTAATGAAAAGGTGTACTGGGGCAGAATGGCAACTGAATATTATTTTTGTGCCTGAAAACCAAGATACAGCGCGGCGTACACACTGACACAATCATCATGCAGACTAAACACTGTCACTGCTGGAAAAGGAGAAAAGTCCCATTGAAAAAAGATTACCCTGAGCTTACACTACATGCACAACATAAACACTATTTCCAAGTCATGTGATGTATATTTGTCCCGTCAAAGTAAAAGCCTCTTTATAACTACACTATTAAGTGCAGATGCTGTATTGCAGCCCTTTGAATGCACTGACATAAAGTAATTGTTATTATGCAGTACAGGGTCATAGAAAAGTCTGAAATGCAAACAAGAAATAATTTGATAAGAAATGTAATTATATATAATAGAACAAAATTATATGAAGAAATTAAATATTAAAACAGTCATTTTCCACTGTGGAGACTGGATGGTATTTTGGATGTTTCCTTAGCAGAGCAAGTCTCCGAGCAGAGTGTTTTAGTAAGATGCCAATATCTGATCGCGCTCCACTTGCCAAATCCATATTGTTTGATATGTGACATGTAACCCCAATATGTGAGGAATTATTGTTTCATCTTTGGGCTGCTGAGGATGGCAGGGCGGGACGGTTCAGGAGCCCCGAGGGAGAGAGCGACTGAGAGAGCGAATCTGTGTTCTGGGAACCAAGACAGCTTTTGTACGGCGGTTTTGATCAGCCCTCAGGCTGGATAGAGCCGAGATGTTAGTGTGTGTGTGCGGACCGAGAAAGTGTATTTGAGGAAATGAGCAGGTGGTGGGCAGGTGTGTGCCCCCCCCCCCCCCCCACCACCACCACTCAATGCTTACATTTACATCTAGGCTTATTTAAGCCATATGTGTGTGTGGACTTCATACTTCATGTGTGGAGCAGGCAGGTTGTGTGAGGTGCTGTTTGCATATTGTGAGAGGCTCCTGAAAAGGAAATGGGCTTGTCTGAACGCTCACTTGAAGGTGACAGCCTGTAGAGAGGGAGCGTGTCACCGCCGCGTTTGCACAACCAGGGTCAGACTGCGGTTATAGACACAGGAGAATTAACGCTTCGAGTTCAAAGGTTCAGACATGCCCAGTGGTGCTCAGAGCCAAGAAGCCAACACAGACACGGGAAATTGAATTTTACGACGCAAAATGTAGTTTGATGTATTCATTTTCCCCCAGTGCCTTATAAACACAGTTATGTGCAAAATCTTATAACAGGAAGAGGCAGCTCGGGGCCCACAGGTTAGGTTATCAGTTAGGTTATCAGTTCTTTCCTCATCTGCATCACAGTTAGTTATTTCATGAAGGAGCTCCTAAAGCAGCAAAGGGACAAAAGAAAAGAGATATTTAGTAACAAAAGATCCTTTAATTTAGGTCATAAAAAAGAGACAATTTAACCATCTTAAGAATATATTTTAGCATAATTTAAAGAGGTTATAAAAATATGCAAAAAGAAAAATGCATGAAAGTACATCTGTCTGATGTATTAATTACATATAATGGCATCTAGGAGCTATTTAAAAAAATCCCAACTAAGTAATTCTAATGTGCAGGTAATCCCCGGTAGGCACCATGATGCTTTCCAGCCATTCATTTGTTCACATCTAATTGCCTTTAAAATCCAATTTAAATGTCTCAGTTCCCTAATGAGTGAATGAGCAGATAAATTAACTGAATATTTGGGTGAAGCATTCAGTTTTGTGGCTGTTTAACAAAACCCAGCAAACTATGTCGCCCTTATTTCTCACCCAGCCATGTGATGTCTACAATAAATATAGACCCACTGTTAGTGCCCTTTTACTCGGCCCACACACGAGTCTTTTAAAGCCTTCCCTGCATTTGCCATTACAGACAGAAAGATCCGTTGTTTGACCAAACACAAACAGCGATCAGTCACTTGTGAAGCGGCTATAAAGGTGACAGCGTCATAGCTTATGAAGGCTAAAGTAACCGGCGCCATGCTGGGCTGGTCATTCTCTGGATGTGGACCAGCGCCCATTAACGCAGCAGGAGACAAACAAAGAGCCAGGGCACCGTCTGATAATCTTCTGGCAGCTCCTTTATATGAGAACACTCTCTGCTCATCAGATTTGTTGAATATAAGTTAAGAATAAATTCTGTTTTAACCATTAAGGATTTTTACACGCAACGATGTTGGCTATTGATCTGAAAGCTCATTATTTTGTAGAGCTTTTATTTTAATGGCTCCTTGCTTGCCATTTTAATTTAGGCTCAAAGACGGCAGAGTTTTGCTAAGTGGCGCCTTGAGACAGAGAGTGTTTGAAGATGTTGCAGTGGAAAATTCATTTAACACCTTTTTATACTTTGGTGAACTTTGGGCTTCAAATACTTTGAGTCTGAGCAAATCCGCTGGTGATGCAGAGACACGCACGGGGTGCTCTTTGGCATCGGGCCTTGATGTGCCGGCTGTGGCTGTACTGGATTGCAACAGATCGTAGTTCTAATTTGAAAAGCAAGAGTTACACTGGAACTTTCTGACACCTGTGACAGTTTTATTTTAGCATGATCAGTCTCATCAGTGATGTTTCAGGCAGCAGGCACCTGTGTCCAAGGTAAAAACATGAATATAGGATCAGGGCTGCCGATGCTCCGATATGCTGTTTATGTACAAATGCATCAGCCATAACTGCTTCTATGCCAAGGAGTTGTTTAGAGCATTTCTGTGCTGGAACAAAGGAGAGAGAAAGAAATGGTTTAAACATCGATACTGAGACAAATCAAATATCTTGCAAACGGCATTGGGCAAACATACTAAAAGTAAACATGTCACAGTTTTTTTGATTTCTTATTTCTTTGTATCAAATGTCACTGCAGATTGCTGCAATAGTAGACGAGCAGGTATACGTGATTCAGGGACGCTTAGCAGACTTAATAATTTTGCAAAAGTTTGAAGCGTCCAATGTCTAAGGTGGCTGCATTCAGGTTTGCCGAATGCGCAAGTTTCAAATGAAATCTACTAGAAGACATTTTAGCTGCGAGTTTGTGTCTCGGACGTGTAGCACTTATCCACGATGATGAATCAGTTTTATATTCCCACCGTCAAAGCAATCGCTTCACGGGCTCGGATCCCACTGACGTCTACTGTTGGCTATATTTATTGTTAGTGTAACGGGGAATCTTATGGGATCCATTCAGTTCGCATGGGCTTTAAATCTGCTTCTCCGTCTCACTCTGGTCTCTACTCGATGCGTTGCCTTTTTAAATCTCTGTGCTTTCAAGTGTAAACAGTATATATGCGATTTGAGATTTGTATCCAGCTGATCAATACATCACAGTAACAGAGAGAGGATACATTTAAAGTAAATGACTGAAAATCTCAATAATGCACAGACGATTGATTTAAGGACACGGGCTGACTGCCTTTTTCATCTGCCGTGGGTATATTACGAGACTACTCTGAGTGCTCCAAAAAGGACGTTCAGAAAGGTTGTAAACAATTGCAGAAGCTGCAACATATTTCCCAACAATCAGACCTCAAATTCAGGCAATTTGACACGTCTCGACTGCCATGTCGCGCTGATGAATGGAAAGGATCTCGCCGAATAGCCGAGAACAGGAAAGCTTCACTTACTGTTCTGATTATTAGAGGGCTCCTGATCAAATTTATGACTGTAATTTTGTCTGGACATGCTTGTGTTTTCCATTTACATATGGTTTATAGAGCTGTGATTTCATTTGCATAATAGCAGCTCAAAGTGATATGCTGATGAAAGCAGAAGGGAGGGCTCTCAGTAAAGTTTTTATGGGCTGCAGTTAAAAGGGGAGAAAGCAAATACCACGCTTCACATTGAAGGTGTGCATGTGTATCGTTCTATTTTCTTCTTGTAATAAACACAGTACGCGTGCACACAGACACACGTATGATGGGGAATAAATATCAGGATTCTAGGTTCTGTAGTCACCTTCAGTCTCTGTGAACAGTGAGAATCATTTTCCTCCAAACAGCAAAGAAAACAGCCATGAGCCGATATGTTCTCTATGCACAGCTGACGCTAAAAAACAGGCTAAAGAACAAAAATGACTGCCTCATATCTGAGACATTTAAAAAAAATGCTATATTAATGAACTTAGTTAACTTGAAATGGGCCCATCATGGCCTGTTTTCCTTATTTACTCCCATATATATCTATATCTATATCTATATCTATATCTATATCTATATCTATATCTATATCTATATCTATATCTATATCGATCAATCACAGCAAGCTTCAGTGAATGATGTCAGCACATGTACAAGCTATCCTTCTGAGCCAAAAGCTCAAAGCCCCCAAAAAACAAAACACTGAAAACAGTCTAAAACTTCTGTAACGTCATAGAGAGCAGCTGTAAGCTAAGAAGCCCCGCCCATCTGCAGTTCAAACCTTCTGTTTGTGACTGGCAGCCAATCAGAAGAAAACCAGATTAAAGGAACTGCAGTAAGATGAACTCACGGGCTTCGCCAAAGCCCAGTAATAAAGTATAAACTGTCTCTTGGGCAAAGCTACAACTCCGAGAATAGAAATATGGAGCTGGAATAGAGAATGAATAATAGGTGCCCTTTAAAGTAGGTACTGAGGACATTTTGCTGATGCATCTGTAAAACCTGAACATAAAGTATGCAGTTCCAGAGTGAGGCTACAAGGGTATATACTCCCAGCATCAAATACAATAAAACCACCAATAACCACAGCATATGAAACCCTGCACAATTTGCTTAATGTGGACGCTGCTCTGCTTGATCAATTCTGAGAGTAACCTTAGTACGGAGATTAACTGGATCATCAGCTGGGAAGCCTCAGTCTAATAGCTTTCATTGCTCTTCGTGCTGTATGCAATGCACAATTAATAGCTTTTTCTCAAAGCAATCTTTCAATTAAAATCTGTCATTTTCTTTCCTAGACGGTGTCCAAAGTCACAGGTCTTGCAGGTGAATCATGCATTCATTTGATGTTATGGGTGGCAGGAGCTCTGGGAACACTGCACCTGGGTAAAAGAGTGAAAGGTGCATTTGTGACCTGCAGCTTTAGATCAAACAGGCAAAAATTGAACACCGAGGTCAATGCATGTGTTTCATGTAACGGCGTGGTATGAAGTACTTTTGAACCCCCACTAAGTGATTAACAATGCAGGTTTTTTCTTCTTTCACAGATATTTATTGAAAGATGAAGTTTGCCGTTGTCAGAGTTCTGAAAGTTCAGACTGCAAAACAAATCATCTCATCACACGATAGTTGATGCTTTCATGTGTGGCTTGGTTTTGATCTGCTGCTGCCTCGGGGCTCCGACAGGGGGGGAGACGCTCCCCACCGATGTGTGGTTTCTTCAACCATTTCCCCTTTCTATTCTGCATGAATTTCATAATTCATTACATGTGGTTTAACTTTTAAAACACAATTTTAATAATGTAAAAAAAATGATAAAAGGATAATTTAGTCAGGATAAGCCGCACTGAGACAGAAGATGTGCCTTCATGGATACGTGACTTTCTGAAGAAGCTCAGTGCAGACATGTGAAGAGGAAAGCGCTGCATTGGTCTTCTTCAACCTTCACTTCTCCCCTTACTCTTTTTAAAGGCGCCCTCAAAGCACAGACTGCTACAGTGGAGTTGCATTGTGGGTAACGTGGTTAATCTATTTTTGAACTTTAGAAAAAACAAAAACAACTATGTGTTGTGAGTGGAAAGTAGTGCAAAGCCAACAGGATACTCTTACAAAGCCACAGTGGCAATTTACCTACAGAACAGATATTACTGCTTAAACTACATGCACTTCTTATTGTTTTTGACTTGCATGCCTGAGATAATTGGTGAAAAGTTTTGCAGACCAGCATCTCCACCCTGGATCTACTCCATCATTAGCTGGAAAACAACTTATTCAAAGGGCTCGGGTAGGGGGAAGCCTCTCTCGTCCAAACAGGGCATGAAGAAGAAGGAGCTGCTTTCGAGCTAGCCCAGTGATAGAACAGAAACGATAAATGATGCTCTGCATTGTGCGTGCATAATTAGGAACAGTAGCAGCTGAAAGAGTGTGTTCAACTGACAGTTGATGGGGTTGTAGATTAGGCAAACCTTGTCTAATGTCACTGCAGCATTACATGCTCCTCTGAGGGGGAGAGCTGCAGCATGTAAAGAGTGATGCCGCCCCTCTTCCCTTCCACCAGTCTCTCTCTCCATCTCTGGTATCTTGCCGGTTGTCCATGGCCATCCATCTGCACCAGTGATCAGGGGGTTTCAAACCATGGCTTCGACAAGCAGGTGTGGCTCTTTCAAGGTGCTTTTTGTGTAATGTTGGAGATGGGGGCAGGAGGTTGAGAGAAGAGCACGTGTATATGTGTATATACGTGTATCCCTGTGTGCAGCAGGGAATATTGTTGCCAAGTTTGCCCTTCCCTGGAGTGCTTTGGGTCCAGACTGTCTGCTGTCTCTCAAGCGCGCTTGTAGTCTGCCAAGTGCGGCTGGTGAGGTTACGTGTTTTGACCCTCCTGCAAAGTGTGATTAGAAGTGACAGCCTTCCAAATACTGACCCTTTATGTCTCTTAAAAAGTTATTTTTTTACTAAAGCCTCTGTTGTGGATCAGTGGTGAAAGAATCCAGTGTTATGTGATCTACATGCAGCTGAACATTAACATTCATATGATTACGCACAGTTTCAGTTCATTTGGAGCTTTTATGCCACGATAAACTGTATTACAACATTAGGACATAAGATTTATATACTGTTCATTAGATCATTTCTGTCATAATTGCAGGAAACTTATTGCTAAGTCTTTTAACTTTAAGATATTTATCTGCAGTTTTGGCAGAGCAAACTATTCCACAGATCACTGAGAAAATTATCTCGCTGACAGCTGCTTTAGGATAATGTTTTCTAATGTGCGCCGTCATATTTTTCTCGAGCACCTTTCCTATTAGTGAGTGACAGTTCCTCAAACCTTCTGTGTATACTACTCGTCCCTGGTATTTACCCACGAACAAAGCAGAACCAGTAGCCTTGCTTGGGCTTTTTTAATGATCACTGATTGTGCGAACTCCTCACATGGTTGATGATTGAATGGGACTTGTACAACAGTGAGCGGCAATAAATGAAGAAAAACAGATTTTCAATTAAAATATTAAAATGTTTCTGCAATAGGAACAATAAATGGATTCAATTACTGAGGATATCTTGTAGAACGACACATGAAACATTCTGTGAAATTGTTGAAATACCAGAAGCTCCTTTGTGTCCACTTTGTGTAACACATACACAAACTCTTAAACATCGACATGTAACCGAGTCAAAGAACTAAAGCGGCGACAGAAACAAAACATTTATAATGACGCTAACACGCACTCGGCTACCAGATCACCACATTGTGCAGCTCTTGTACAGTTAAGTTCACAATTTGCTGGACGATAACACATCTTCTGATAATGTGACTGAAGTACAGACTCTCAGCTTTATTCCAAGTTGTCTTACATAATTTCTTGCATTGTTTAGGAATGTATTCACAGTCCTCAGTTTCGGAGGCTAAACATTAATTGGACAAACAAACATAAGTATTCAAACACTTTTAGTACTTGAACGAAATTTTGAAATTTGTATGTCAGCTTGCAGCTTACCTGCGTGTGTGGAATCGCTGGTGTTTGTACTCCTGTTTTCCTCTTAGTAAACCTGTTGAAGGGGCTGCTGATCATAGTTCACTGCTAACCTGCCTGACCCACCTCAGCCCTCCAGCTTTCCCTGCTTGTCTGCACAGAACTGGACCTCAGCCCAGGAGACAGAGAGAAGTTTCAGTTACTGTTTGCTAACAGACCTAAAGACATGTACTTGCCTGTCCTTAAAGTTTCTGTGCTGTGATCGTTGCTGTTTTACTGAAGTTTGTGTTTGTTAAATGTTCCAGCCGTGTGCATCTCCACAGTATAGCCTTGCATATTTCAGAATTCATCCTGCTGCTTTGATCAGAATGACATCCTCAACAAACACTAGTGCCTGGTTCCACTTGTCAGGGTCCCTGTGTTTGCCGGCGGCCCCATGAGTTGACATTTGTTACGGTTGATTTCTCTCCCCCTTGTCGCTCTGCCTGGGCGGAGCTAACTGCGGGCACCTGCCTTTGGCCCACGCACCTGGCTCTAATTGCTCAGCTGATTACGCCATGGCTATTTAACGCTGGGGCTCGGCTCCTGTCGTTGCTGGATGATTGCGTGAGACACGTTAGTGTTAGTTCCTAGCTTTCGTGATATTTCGGGAGTGAGTTTGCCTTTTGAGAGTTGTCACTCTTTGTGATAGTTGCCCACTTTCCTGCTTTGGATTACGAGCGTGCTGGTGTGTGGATTTGTGTGGCGGAGCGCAAGTGTGTGAGAGGACCTTTCCCTTCCCGAATCACCCCTCGACTCCCTGGATTTCCCCCCTACATGTATATATTGGTATAAATAAACTGTCGTATTGAACTTTGAATTCCTTACTTTGGAGTCCTCTCCCTACCCGTGACACCACTATTAGCCATAATATCCCCCCCACTGTGCTTTTCCCTTGCCATCATTCTGCTGCTACTGGTTTCATCTGTGTGAGGTTTTCTTTTCCAGATCTGAAAGTGTAATCTGGCCTTCCTGTTCTTCAGTGTAACCAGTGGTTTGCACTTTGTTGTCAACTCTGTATTTCCACTCAGGCGCGTGTATTTTGGTGGGACAATAATAAGCCTACTTCCTTGAGAGTGTACTTCACTTGGTTACATGTTTGGCAGTTTTTAGGGTTTTTTGGGCCACTGTAATTGTCTCATGCAGTCTTTCAGACTTTTAATGTTGAAATTTAAAGAAGAGATATTTTCTTTATCTACTTCTAAAATGTATGCTATCGCTCCGATAGGATCATTTTACATTTTTCACTCAAATGAATGGGTTGCTGTACTTGCACGGCCATCACTTTGAACATCGTATTAAAAATTACAGTGAAAACGTATAAAAGAAAAATTGACACTTTGAATCAACTTCAGATCTTTTTGCTTCCCAGTTACTGTTCCTGTTATGTTTTTTCTTTAAAAGAAAAAAAGGCTGGTTGAGGAGAGCGCTGACAGAAAAGTAAACTCCTGATCCGTCTTTGTTACTGCCTGAGAAATGGTGAATTTACATAAAATTTCACACGCATTCAAACTAAAATAAACCAGCAAGAACAGTTTAAGAATATTTCTATTGGTGTCTTCAGTTGTTACCGTTTCTCTGTGCAAGAATGATTTCTTTTTCATATGGGGGAAAGCGGGGGAGTGGTTCAAAGCCCAAGTTTCTGACAGATGGTACGGGCCCGTGCCAACGTAGGCCTGGGCGATAGGCCGCGTACAAGGTGGGCCCAAGTGAGAGACAAACCACACACAGCTAATCTGGCACACCATCAAACCACTTGGCAGCTCTCCGAGGGTAACAATTACCGAAGCAAGGTGCTGTACAGCCACCGCTTTGAAAATGAAATGAAATGAGTTTTTCCCTCCGCAGCTACAACCAGTAAAGAAATGCTGATTACCTTTCAAACACTTTCCTTTGTTCCCACTCCACTGAGAAATTTAAAGCAGATTCAGCAGACAGACATACAGAGAAAGGAGGGCTTTGTGATGCGGCTCAGCACACTGAACATTTACTTACACCAAATCTCTCCCTCAAAGAGGCAACGGTATATTTGGTTCAAGAGCTCGAAGAAAGACAGAAGTGTCCAGTGAAAAACATGGGGAGGGGACAGGCATGGCTGACTGTAATGAGGCATCAAGGGGCCCTGTCAGACTGGAGATAAAAGCCCCCCTCCCTCAACTTCTTCACACTCACAGGGTAGAAGTACAATTCCTCTGTCCTCTCCCTTTGGGCTTGACACTCTGAGTGGCTCCGTTCTACTCTTAGCTACTGATCAATACATCCTGTTCTCCTCTTCTCTGGCCAGCTAGTCACTGAGCCCTTGGGGAAATGTGAAGAAATGGCAGAGATCCATAAAGCAGCTGCGGTCCAACATCAGCTGCCAGGCACTGCTTCTGAACGTCTGTTTTTGTGGGAGCTGATATCGCCTACGAGGGAACGACAGGAAACCAAGTGCGACTGCTGTGTGAACAGCAGGTATATCTTCATAAGCATGGAGCTCTGTTCAAATTTGGCCTCAAATTCTGTCTCAGCTAATTCATCGAACAGTTCATCAAAACAAAAGCACATTTTTCACTCGGAATACTGAAAAACAGGAGAAACTGGATTAATATACACAAGATGTTAAAATCTAATGACTAAAGCTGCACTTGCAGCTTAATTGATTTTTGGCCATGTTAGTGGTGTTGATGTCAGTCTGCTGGTCCTTGGCTTTGGTCCAGGCTGTAATATGTCAATAAGTAGATGCATTAGATGGATTTTACTCCCTTGA
Source organism: Haplochromis burtoni (assembly GCF_018398535.1). Taxonomy (NCBI): domain Eukaryota; kingdom Metazoa; phylum Chordata; class Actinopteri; order Cichliformes; family Cichlidae; genus Haplochromis; species Haplochromis burtoni. The sequence continues at coordinate 1,636,568 of NW_024582383.1, read as the reverse complement.
GAAGAAATCCTTGTGACTTTCACGATCCATATTATTTATCAAGCTATTTCATTGAAAATACACAAAAAGGCACAAAAAGGGCCAGCAATTAGCAGCAATCGGCAAATAATTCATTCACACAAAAGAGCGTTTGTAGAGTTCAGCAAGAGCAACGAAGTTGTGACTTTCAAACGGCTCCTTCGCAGGTCTGCGGACGCTGCCGTCAGTTTGTGATTAAACGCATTACATCGTCTGTGAGAAATAGCCTCAAATCTGTTTCTGTCTGTTGTCAGTTTGCTGCTGTCTGCATACACAATGTTCACCGATATAAACTGAAACTGATTATTTATATTCAGAGACCAGTCAGCACCTCAGGTTTGAAGCAGAACTTCCCTGATAAACTGACGTAGTTGCTGCAGGATGACGATTTAAATGAAAAAAGTGCTCAGCAACTTTGCTTTTATGCAGGAATATAATGCAACCAGTTGGCAATGAGGTGAGTCATGTCTCCAACTGCAAAGTGAAGCTTCATAGCTTTATGAATGACAACTTTCACCAGTCAGTCTGAGAGTGGCTGCAGTCGAGTGGGATCTTGACTTTTTGAAGAAATGCTGTCTCCCACTAATCGCCTTGTGATCAAAAGTTGTCACGTAACTACTTGCAAGTGGTTTCCAAATCACAGGTTTTTACTAGTTGCAAGGAGGTTGCTGGTGTGACAAACCCAAGGGGAGCCCTGACGGTCAGGCTGTTTTTAACATGTGTTTTTACATTTTAGCGCTTCTGCTTGCACCAAACAGCTAATTTGCCAATCACAGAAACGTTTGTGCTGCTGGCTGGTTACCAACAAATTAACACTTTTCAGATTGAATTGCACATGTTCTGTGTCTGAAATATTTTTAGACACAGTGCATGCTGTGCTGCCTTGCTTCTTTTTAACTAACTTTGAATGCTGTAACATTGATCTCGTCTTACCTACTGAACCATGTTTAAGGCTGCACTATCTTTACACCATATACAGAAATTACAAAATAAATAATACATAAAAAACATGGTTTAAAACAAGGACGTAATGTGACAGAACCTGAGCTTTTAAAGCAGGAAACACACATAGGGACATAATCTAAATAAAAAGTGTCCCATAGCACACTACAGGACTGCCTGCTCAACTCTTTCAGTTTTGCTTGTAGTCCCAGACACACTGGGATTCAGTTCATTTGTCTGTGCCAAACAACTGGGACAAGGTTGTGAAGTCTGTACCTGAGGCAAGGTAGCAAACAGCCAGCTGCACAGCCAAGTTTATACATTTCTTTTCTTTTCCTTTTTGCTCTCTTTGCATTGTTTAAAAAAGAATAGCAAATATTCTCATATACACTTTGGAAATATTCGAGAGTCTGATCAGAATCAAACACGTGGGAACAGAACCGCAGCCACATAACTCATGCATTACTTCTTGACCGTGAAAGCAGAGAAGGACAGTGCTGTTCATCATCATCTCATCTCAGCTGCATCATTCGATCTAATTATCTCACAGCAAGTGAAAAACAAAATGTGCCAGAGGTGTGAGATTTCATTTGTTTCTCTACATAACACAGGACGACATTGCCGTTATATAATGTCATTGTGAAACACAGATGTCAGCACTATATGAAGCTGCATCATTTCCCTGAACACGATAGGATCCCAAGTGAGTCAGTGTGTCATCATTATTATTATATTAATATTATTGTCATCATTATTTTTCTGCATGCTGGTTTTCCCTGATTCAGGTCCACAGTTTAATTCAGTGTAATAATGTTTGTGGTGCTGTCGTTTTGTGCAATCCTTTTTCCTGATAAAAGTTTCCTCTGTTCGTGAAATGTGATGTGTAATTAAAAATTTATTTTAATGGACTTTAGTAGAGAACAATATGGTGGCCCTGCAAGGTGAAATGGAACTCAGGAAATCACCAGCAAGAAGAAAAAATGCTGCAGAAGGACACAAAACACGCAGGAAAAATGAACCGAATGCAAAGGATAAAGACGAACTCGACAACTGAAATTTAAAAATAAATCTTTTTCTTCCTCACAACACGATGAACTTCTTTTAAGTGTGTCTAAATACAATTTGCATGTTTTGGCTTATGTGGTGCCTTTTTTCCATTTCCCTTGTGTTTTGTGCTTTTGCAGCAATTTTCTATTTGCTCGTCTTTTCTTAAGTTGCAGTCCATTTGACCAATTCCAAAGAAAAAGGGAAAATTATTGTGAAATTTCTTAAGCACCCTGTGATGATGTGCAATTCCCTTTGCAAAAGTGGTCTTGAGCATACTTGCCAACCTTGACACCTCAGAATTAGGGAGACATCCAAAAGGGAGGGGGGGGGGGGGGCTTTGCGGCCAATGTGGGACCCGGCCCACATTGACCACCGGAAGTGAGCGACTGTGACGGTCTAGCCTTCAGAATTATGTCACGAGCTCGCTCATTGGAGTGTAACTCAGCCGTCTGCTCCTTGCTATCTAAAACAGCGGTCCCCAACCCCCGGGCCTCGGACCGGTACCGGTCCGTGAGTCATTTGGTACCGGGCCGCAAGAGTTGAGGCTCAGGTGTGAAATGTTTAGTTTTCAGGGTTTTTATCAGTTTTCAGCGTTATTTTGTTATCGTTTTTATCGTTAACTCGGTTTTCGTGTGTTTTGAATATGAGTAAATCTTCTTTTTTTCGGTACCGGTTTGATTTTGTTGTATTTATCCGCGACACCTTAAAGGCCGGTCCATGAAAATATTGTCGGGCATAAACCGGTCCGTGGCGCAAAAAAGGTTGGAGACCGCTGATCTAAAATATAACAGGACGCTGGAGTAAACTCTCGACCGTCTCACAGTTTTCTGTTTGACGTTTATTCAGCTGTGTGAAAACTAGAACTTTAATCTCAGCCAAACGATTTACTCGGGAACAAATAAAACACTGAAAAAAGCCAAACAATAACATTTTTAAGTTATCTAAGTGACTTATATATCACGTATATATAGACCGCGGGGGTTTGAAAACGATGTGCCGGGAGTTCGCTGTTCTTGCCGGCTCAGATGTTTGAAGTTTACTCAGCTACATTCTCGCCTGAAAATATGCTAAAAGTTCATTTTGCGACCCAGAAAGATTAATAAGAGCAATATTAAAACTAAGTAGCTGCTGCCATTGTTGGAAACTGGAATTGGCTGGGCCGCGCTATGAATTCTGGGATATGGTTTTTCATTTTGTATGGTCTTCAGTGAAAGTTCTTCAGGATTTCTGAAGTTTTTTTCCAAGTTCCTCTTCGGACATTTGCTGCTTTTCTCACTTTCAGTTGCACATGACCATTTTCAGAGGAATGACTTTTATTTGTTAAGCCACTTCTTACTAAACACTGGGCGCCGGTTAGTGCAGATCGTGGGTGTATTGGCTTTACACGATGTCCAAACTTGGTCCACAATTGGACAGCAATATGAAGTTCATATGGGTAGTTTTTTGGACGTCTATGGCAGGTGCAGAAAATTTACATGATTATTAAATGTAATATTTTTTCATTTACAAACATCAGTGTTGTTGTTATCAATGCGATACATACAGATTATTTATGTAACATGATTTGTTCAGTATATGTTGTTTTTTTTAATTATTTTACATTTTTGTTACATTTTAAAATTATTTTGGAATTCCTTTTAAATACAATGTATTTCATCCATTTAAAAGAGCGTTTGGACTATATATGATTTATTTTTACAAGCATCCTGTTGTATTGTGACGAGAGCTGTAGGAGCGAGTGAACGTGGTCGTGATCGGTAGCAGGACTGAGAGAAGTTGCGACAGTAAGAACGACAAATTTGTGCAGTTGTGTATGTATGAACTGCAGTATCTGCTCGACAGTCTTTGTCGATGTGCACGTTTTCAAACTGTCTGTGAGAAGCTGGGGAGATTTCTCTGTGCAAAATCCACCGAGCAGCTGCTCACTTTCGTTTTAGCTCAGGAGCCCACAGCATCTTGGAGATGTCAGCTGATCACTCTGCATTTCTTCACACATAACTGATTCTGTACAGAAAACATTTCCTCCACCCTCTGGAAACATGAGACTACAGGGCCTATAGAAGCAGTATAAAAACAACGTCTGTAACGAGTCGAAGTTTGACATCAGCAACCACACTGTGGCCTGTACACGGAGGTCGCATGGAGGACAACGGCAGACGTTCAGTAGTCACCTGGTGTTACAAAACATCCCCTTCAGTGGAGCGAAATCCGACGTCCAAAGAATGACAAATAAAAGAAGCCACCCCGACGGCACTTTTCAATGGGTTAACCCTGACTTATGAACTGTTCATGCACAAAATGCACCTAATTCAACTCAGTGTTGTGTCTGCGTAAGAACTTAGCAATGAACCAGTGTTAATTGTGTCTTTAGGCACTTTGTCACTGCCATCTGTCGCAAAAACACATCATTTGCTCCCATGAAAATGCCAAATATAACACAAATATATATATTTATATATAGAGAGATATTTATATATATTAACACATTTTAATATTAAAGTCTAGAGTACTACAAGTCCTTCTACTCTGCAGAATTGTTTGTTGACCTGATAGTTCAGGTCATGCAGGTCTTGCAGCAGTGAAGCTCGCCTGAATCGGCATCTGTGTCAACGCCGGTCAAATGTTCCATTTTTGCAGTTCAATGTTAAAGCCTAGCAGGGTCTTTTTCCCCGTCTCACTTTACAGAAAGTGGTAAACCATGAGCCGAGGTAGATCTGGAAAAGAAATAAATAAACGGTCCTGTTGAGAAAGAGCGTTAAAAATACTCCTCTGTCCTCCCTCGGCTGCAGTCAGATGGATATGTGGAGAGAGGAGACACAGGAAGAAGACAGAAGACCTGAAATAGCTGCCTGAAATAGCCTAAAGCAACCAGGGAAAGAGACCTGCCTCCGCCTTCTGCTAATTCCCCTCTGTCCTTGTATGTGTGTGTGTGTGTGTGTGTGTGTGTGTGTGTGTGTGTGTGTGTGTGTGTGTGTGTGTGTGTGTGTGTGTGTGTGTGTGTGTGTGTGGTCATGTGAGATTGTATAGAACTAGATGCATGCGTGTTTACTCTCTCCCATAATTTCTTATCCTTCCATTTCCTCGCTTCCTCCCAATTTGATTTAAATAAAAGCCACCCAGTTAAATTGAAGTGTCAGAATGAAAATCCAAAATGTGTTTAAGTGAAACAGGATTTTTATGAGTAAACATTTTGTCCCCGCACCCTCTCACTCATGTTTATTCATTTATGGCGCTGCTATGAAGTAATGTTTCGTTTTGGTTGCTTGCACTATTCATTAGCCAGCGTATTGCCCGAGGTGTAGCCACTTATAATAGTCGTGGAGCTGTGTTGGCAGCTATGATATTGACAGAAGCATATGGATTTCATTTCGTATTCATCTCGCCGACCCCGGAGAAAAAAGATCCGCGAGAGAGCGTGTCTTCATGGGGCGCTGAGACAAAATCATGTTTCCGTGAGAGAAAGTAAGTAAGAAGGAGGGGAAACAATGAGGTGGACAGTGTGGAGGTGTGTGCGTCTGCGTCTTAGATCTCTATTCCATCCTATCTGTTTTGTGAGAAATTGTTTCAGAGACAGCACCATTTCTGGACGCTATCATCACTCAAGCTGCCCAAGGTCTCGGGTGTGAGATGTTGCCATACATCAAGGTATTGTTGATCAATATTGATTGATCTGTGTAACTCCGGGGAATATCGGTGCCCATCTCTGCCTCTCACCCGACTCCGTTTATGTAATTAATATGGAAGACGAGTAGCAAGTCAGCCATAACTTTTTCACCTTGCAGAAAGCCCCAATAAATCACAAGCGGGGGACACGAGACGAAGCGAGCAGGCGGGTTGTTGTAGTCTTGCTCCGAGCTGCGTGAGAACAAGCTCACATTTTCCCAGATCATGTTTGGGTCACGTCAGTCTGTTCACCACACATTTTTCAAAGCAGGGAGGCCGGCTATGTTTCCATGTGAAGGAATGTGGTCAAGGTCCTGTTTGGTTTGAGGTTCTGGCGAGGATCTCGTCCGCTCGGCATTTGCCATCAGACAAATCAATTATAATCACAATTCTCTCGGTTACACAACTCTGTTTGACTTTGCTCAATATAACCCAACAACAACCAAACCTCGACCTTCCCCACACAATAGCGCTGAGGCTGCCAGTATGCTTTCATCAAAACTGCTTGTCGGATGATGTTGTGTGATGGTGGCAAAGTCAGCAGGGTTTGAACGTACACAACTGTTACACAGCTATTTTGTTTGTACACTTCCTACACACTATTTTACTCGAACTTGAGTGTTCTGGGGCCTGATCCACAGAAGCAATTTACAAACCCTCACAAATTGTGCCAACTTCCAATTCACGAGCGATGCCTCTTGCAGATTGTGGATTAATTCACGAGTTCCTCACTCAGCTCCTTTTGATCATTTAAAAGTGCCAAAGTTAACACGAGAGAAGGCGATCTCTGTAGCCAAAACCATTCTTTTCCACTCATCTTCGCCCTTAAAGGATGTTGTGCTGCTTATTTTATTATCATTAAGCACAGCTACGAGGCTTCATCTGTAACTCTTGTCACGGCTGAGCAGCTGGTGGGTTTGTGGAGCGGACCGGACACAGGAGAGACGAACTGAGGTTTAAACAAAAGCGGCTGATACAAAAAACCCAGAAAGACAAGGCGAGGCGAAATGAAACTAAAGTAAAACCTAAACTGAGACTGAACTAACTTAATTATGAAAAACACGACGTGACACATAACATGAAAACTTAACAGGAGCATGTAAAACCTTGAAAGTGACGTAACTTTAACCTGACATGAGCCTGAACCTGAACAGTTTAAAGCAAAACCTCTGAGAAGTAAACAGACAGAGACTTAAATACACAGCAGGGTGATGAGAGGAGTGGAAACACCCGGAAACACAGCTGACACGAATGAACCCGACGCCACAGGGGAAGTAAAACTAAACACACTGAACATGGAGACACCAGAACTTTCACAATAAAACAGGAAACATGGAGAGATGTAGACATGACAACACAAGCTGGACAACAGGATGTGGAACAGACAGCCTGTGAACACAAGCAGAGACATGGGAACAGATAAGGGAGTAAAACAAAGACAAGACTTACACAGAAGACAGGAAAGACTCATAAATCAGACTAAAACGACTCCAGACAAACTAATACTAACACTACAACTTAACATTATCTCATAGTAAATCAAAAAATACAAAATAACTCAACTACCCCCTTAACTAAGAATAACACACGAACCTTACATAACTTTAACATAAGAAATCAAAAATAGAGAATAAATAGAAAATAAACTGAAGACTCCCTGACATCTCACACGTCCATGGACAAACACGGTTTTGTTTCCTGCAAATAAAATCAAAATTCTTTTGATTTCTTCATAATATGCAAGAAGATGTTATTATCTTCAAGTGGACACGATATAAAACACTACATGTATCAAACATGTACGTGTAATATGCATAATTGATAAATGCACATGTATGTGTCATTGTGAAGTCATATTATGTTGTATCTCTCCGTGCCCTTTCCTCAGGTGCAATGAAACTTAGATATATTATTGTGAAGTTTGTGGGTGATATAATATTTTTAAAGAATGTCACATTTGGTATGTCCTTGACATGATTTTGACCACATTTAAATCTGCTGTTTGTGGTATCGACCTTCACAAAGTTTGAACATGATACCTTGGATGCTACACTGCTAACAAACAGGCAGATGCTACATATAAACATGCTGCATTGGTGGGAGAGAATAACTCAATGGAAACACAAGAAAGCTAAAACTAAAGAGCAGCTTAAGCAGAGTTTGCTTTTTGTTTTGCAAGTGATGCAATCAGCTGGCAGAGCGTTTGTCCACGAGATGCGATCAGCATTATTTTACGTAAAAGCTGACTGAGCGGCTCACTCTAGATCCCCGACCTTGTCTGGGTAATTCGTTAAGTCTGTTGCTGTACTTGTTTTGCTTTTTATTTCTCAAAAAGTCAACAAAGGACATGTCGCCATCCAACATAGGCTCAAGACCACATAATCATAACAGCTTCATCTCACACATCCAGCCAAACCCTATAACAGCAGCTGTTTATTGACTAAAACTCATCAGAGCTTAAAACGTGTTATTTTATAGCAGTTTTGAGCTGGTTGTTTAGCTTAAGTGAAGTTCTCGTAGCAGCTGCTGTATTTCATCTAAAGAGGTCAGTGACTTGGAACTAAATAGTTTTGGTGTAGAAGATACGTGACCGGTCACAGAAGTGTTATTTCAGGCTATATCTGACCAATATCCTGTTACGTCTTGGACTTCACTTATTGTTGAAGACTTTAGCAGAAAGCAAGCATTTTTCAAAACATCATGTATGTACATATGTCATGGACAAATGTGGCTGAAAAGTTGCATTATGGGAAATGTAAGATGCGGGTTTTTAAAAGCTAGTAGGCAGTCCTTCTGCGTGTGTGTGTGTGTGCTCCTGCTGAGCTAAAATATTCTCATTTCAAGCCTTAAAAGCAGAAACTCTGTTTTCCTAAAGTAGTAAAAAAATCTAATGTTTCTTTTTTCTTCAGTCTTCGGTTTGTGAAGGTGATCTTTTATCAAGTTCACCCTGATGTCAGGAAAGTATTTAATAATTCAATTATTCTCCTGCAAATTTTATGCTGCCTAATGCAAAGTGTGGATATGCTAAGTATGAATGGATCCTGTCTGATATAATTCCAACAGCACCTGTTTAGCTGCTGAATCAGCCCAATGCCAGCAGTCATCGCTTCTCTAAGTACAGCTGCAAACCGTTCTGACTGAATCACGTACTGGTGGTCGATGTTAAGTCTGCATCTATTCATCTCTTTACTCAGTCTTAAGAACCTATTATGAAACAGTCAAATTGTGGAGACAGTAATCGTGTGTAAATAATACTTATGCTTCTGAAATCTGATACATTTCCTGATTATGGCTACTGTGTTAATAAAGTCTACTTGTATACATCAAAGACTGGGCTGAATGCACAATCTCATTTTTTAAAGGTAAACGTCAGGTTAGGTGTAAATGTTTGTCACATTTCTGGACGATGCCTGCTTGACATGTCTTTGACCGCCATGATGCAAATGTGACACGTAGTCCAAAGCAATAACATGCCTCACATTTGCATTGCTGACATGCAAGCTTGCGAAAAGATGTTGACTACAATAATAAATAATCCATGATTGCAGTTTACATCCACCCAGTAAAATATAAATGAACTCGAGCACGTACTCCAAAGCTGCCGTTTCAAATCATGCAGAATGTCTTCAAACGCATCGTGTTACATATTCAAATGTGTGGATTTTGTATGTTTGTTGTTGTAGCTCAGGACTACTTGATCAAGGATCTGAATTTTTTTTGCACTCAGTTGAAGCTCTGACCTCTTTTCTGTGTGGAAGTGAGAAAGGAACTGGCTCGTGGATTCCTCCTTTGGGCTCTAAATTCACTATATTATTATTTCTTACTTTGCGATTTGCTTAAAAATCTCATGTAAATAGCACGTAAATCCGATTCATATTACAATGAATGTTCATGCAACCTTCTGCTGGTAAACCTTGAGGCCTGACTTGTGTGTGGATGTTATTTTGACACCTAAGCAGTGCTGTGGACCAAGAGCAGCACTCGAATGTATCTGCTAGCAGAGCAGGACTTGAATCACACGGCCTGTTGTCTCTAACGTATTTGAAAAGATACCGTTTATTTCACTGGTGCAAATCAGAAACTCCACAGGGCTCTGCTAAGCTATTTGATAGTGTTTCCATCTGATAAAACATGAGTCAGTGTGTGATAAAGACTAAGTACATCTCCCTCGTGACTTTCACTCTTATGTTGTAGCTCCAATGTCAGGTTCAGGTCTGTTTACTACTACAGTGGCAGAGCTAACCCAGGGGGTCAAATATGAACTTTAAAAATAGTCGCAGCTCCCACCTACTGGGACACCTCATCAGACCGGTACTTACATATAGCGCCTTGCATTTCTAACTGAGCACTTTTTCACTACAAGCCACATTCAGCCTTTCATACAGCCGTTTCATGATGTGCCTTTAAATCCTCTCTTACGCCTTTTCTATCACCCACACAATCCTGTGCATGCAGGAGGAGAAATTTGCAGTTTAGTGTCTTGGCTAAGGTCACATAACCCGTTAAACCCTGAAACCATTAAAAAATAAATAATAATAACCTTCTCATAAGTAAAAAAAAAAAGAAGAATTAAATTTGAAGTTGCATATATGAGTTTGAATTTATGTCATACTTGGTGAATTTATTGCCTAAACACCTAAATTGTGCAGTTTATTTAGGTTTTTTGATGTAAACAAGAGGACTGGAGGAGCTGGGAATCAAACCACCAACCTTGTGATCATAGCAGACCCGCCTCCTGAGCCACAGCTGCTGTAGATGCAGATGTTGCCTATCAGCTTTGCTTCATGTGAAAATAAAGTGCTTGTACAATTAAAATCACGCAGTAACGTTATCACAGAAGATCGTTTTAACGACTTTGTTTGACGTGTACTTTTATTCAGACTCTTGTCTCTTCGTTGGCACCATCTGTTTTGCACGTCATGCTGAAAGTCACTTTCAACAAATTTGTCAGCATGAATTTAATATTTTGTTACATTCTTTGGCCTTTAAGTGGAAACAAGTTTGCACTTGTTCCTTTAAAACCAGCTCTTACAGACACATTGTTATTGGGGGCAGAAGGTCCAAGTTCTCCACTTTTGCTCTTCAGGGTCTCACTGAACAAAATCCACGGGAGGTAAGAAAGGAGGAGCCAGACATTTATAACCTTATTTGACACCTTCTGGTAGCATCCAGTGAGCTTCTTTGCCCCGGGCTTTGCCTCATGGGCTATATGCACATTACCCTCTACTGCCAGGGGTTGTTGGGGCCCTACGGCACATCGTGACATGTTGTTGTTCTCTGGCAGTTTTGAAAAACAAATATTTTTTATGTCCAGTCTTTGTCTTCAGTTAAATAACTTTAGTTTTACGTCTTTTATGTATTCATTTACTGTCGCTCGGGGTTGTTTTGTGACTGTTTTCCTGACTGCCGGTGTCAGACAGGTAGCTCATGTATCTCGACACATGGTGTGGGTGTGGAAATATTAGCAAGCTTTCTGTGAGTAGGAAACACGATACCCTGGAAACAAGAACATCCACGGTGATCATTTTTTCCAGAAATCAATCTGAAAACCACTGAACTGCATCAACCGGTTAGCTAATCGTGCTTTGATATGGAGATCCTCTTGCTCGGTAGCTACCACAATAAACACACCATGATTTGCATGTATAGATTTTCTCCCAGCACTGTGACGGTCGTGTCTCATGTTCTTGTTCGGGGGAAGAAAGAAAAAGAAGACTATTCATAGCAGCCTCATGGTTTTCGTCTATCACAAAGCTCTAGGGAGGCTGTTCGCGGCATTTAGGCTTTGGGGAGTTGGAAAAAGGGTCTCAAGTGAGGATGATGCATTGGATGAAAAGCAAAAACAAAAAGTGGCCATGTGCTTCAAAAGACAAAGAGGTCATATACAGTTTATAATTAACAGCTACTTGACATTTGAAGATTTGAATCCAGCACTGCCACTTCATCCCTTACACCCACAGTCAGACACATCGAGGATTTATCTAATAACACTTCCAATTTGTGATGATTTATTTGCTGTCACACGAGAGACAGTTGTGGGTGAGTCATCTAATTTTAAGTTGTAATATTTTCCTCCCAACGGTTCTGATAAAAAATTGAAGCACCTATGTGAGATAATAAAGCCACAGTTGTTGTCTTCAGTGTGTGGCTACCTCCTAACTCAGTGTTCAGAACAATACCAAAAAAAAAAGACACGACAGGCAGCAAGTAAATAAATAAATATCATCCAAGAATAAGTAAATCAACTTTAAGGTGTTTGCCAGAAATCAATGCAGCACCCACTCGTCCCCTCGTGAACCAACGAGCTTGTTGATGTGCAGTTCCTCGTGTCCTGCAGCCACCACGGTGCATCTGAAACACCCATTTGCATTTATGGATTTTCTGTGAGTGCCCTGTATCTGTGTGTGTCATGCTCTAACTTGGGGAAAATGGAATCTCTATTCATAGTCTTTATCCATTTCATCTCCACCTCGGTCTTGTCTGAGGGCCTTCGGAGTCGGTCTCCCTCACGCCGAAATGACTCCTATGTGCAGGCATCGCTCAGGGCGCTTTAAACGTGACTTTAAACCCTGCGATTTAATTTAATTTAGCGCTTTACGTTCGTACTTAAAGGGTTAAACTGAGTAGATTTGCAGTAAATTGACAGTGTGAATAATATGCAAATAATATTATGCAAAATTATTATCAAGCAGCAGATGAAATGATTACAATATTTTGAATGAATTCTGCTGTTTACCTCAACACTTCCATTAACTCTGGTAGAATAAATTATATCTGGTGATATAGAGGTGATGCTAGTTAAACACAGATAAATCCTTGAAGCCTTAACGCCTTTACACAAATCAAAGTATGAATAGTTAAAAATACTTTTTGGACTCAGCTACTGTATTGTTAACGCAGACATTCACACTGAAGGCGTCATTATGCAGGATGAATTTATGGCTTTCATTTCAAAAAGTTAAAGTTCTGAGCACTTAGCTCACATAAATACTGAATAAATGTAAGAGAGTGGAAACTGTAGGTAAGGACAACAACAGTATGGTTTCACTCAAGAGCTTGGGACTGAAATTACGACGTTTGACCAAAACATAACTACTGACAGACGTTTACCTCACTGGCACAAAATACAAGACAGCTCTGATCATACAGAGACTTTTCCTGACTTCTGTGAACTTTGTGAACGGAGCTTTTTCTCTCGTAAAAGCAAAATATGAAAACACTCAACACTCAAAAAAGCCTCAGGCTATTAGAAGTAATCTTTAGCAATTATCATTTATCTGATGGTAATGTTACATCTAAACTTTGTATGGAAGGAGGATCTCAGTAAAGGCTCCCGCCCCTGACTGCCAACCAACCCACAACAACAAACCCGTGCAGCCCCTCCAGCATGGGATGGGCCCCACAGGAGGCTCAGTCAGCCCATGGGACTGGGCTGGGGCTCCAGGCAGGCTCCAGAGTGGGACCCTGATAATCCTGTCCTCGGCAGGGTGAACTTGTCCTTTGTCTACATAAGTCTACACAATGCTGCCCTTTGACCCGAACAGTGGAAAAAATGGATGGACTGATGGAAGGAAATCAATGAGAGTGACCAGAAGTGCTTTTGTAGACCAATAATTTATTTTTTCTATGGCAACAAAGCATGTGTACATAAGCCTTTAGACACTGATATAATACCAAATCATAAAGCACACATCTTGGCAGGTACTGGCACTTGTTTAATGACGGACTTGTTACTGATGGCAACATTTTCATTCTACTTTCTCTCTTACAGAACAACAGTATTAGCTACCCCTGATGGATAGCAGCACTCTTATTAAACATGCAATTTTCCCAGTTATTAGCAGAGGGCAAAACATGTAGGTGCTATGTAACATGTGGTTATCACTTGATGAAATAACTTGCCTAACATCAAACTTTAGCCAGTTTACAAGGACTTTGCAGCTAGCTAGAAGTGGACGTTTCATGCCTACCTGTGGTGATGACACCTTGAATGAAACCTTCAAACCAGGAGTTTGTGTTTATTCCATGTGGTTAGTGAAGTGCGTCACATGCTCACAGGCTTGGTTCCACTTTATCAAGACAAAATAATTATATAAGGTCAAGTAGTCTACTTTTTATCTTACCTGATCCACACTAGGTGTAATTAAATTTTTCATATGTAATCCAAATCCAACTCTTCTGACTACTCGTCTACAGAAAACAAACAAAAAACACCTAATACAACATTTATATACATGCTTACACCGACACCACATGTGCAGTTTTCAAACCAGCACTTACTTTGTGTCATATTTTGAGCCCCGAGCTTCTGCTACTGTTCCAGTAGCTTTCAAGAGTGAAAAACAAAAATTGCCTGATTATTGAGTAAACAGCATGCGAGTTTACTCGAAACAGTTTTTAGGTCAGAAACATAGTGTTTAGAGCGCTCATGAAGGCAGGGACACACGGCCCACGTTCATCATGTAGCTTTAAGACTGTTTTCAGAAATAGGGAAAAACGAGTTGAATTTTTCTCTTTCATGTCTCATACACTGCTCCAGCTACAATTCTGAGGCAAATAGGAAGACTTCCCAAAGTGTCGTGTGAAAATATAGGACAAGTGTGTCTGTGCATGTCCGACTGAAAGAATCACCAGCTTGATGGACGCGAGCTACGTGAACAGATGTGCTTTTTAACATGGAAGAACAAAAAAGCCATTTGCTGCTTGATGTAGGCCTATTGATGCATCACACGAGGTTTGATTTTGGCATGTGTGCACATTTGAAAAGTGTGGAAGAAGCTGTAATTTCATGCAATTATTCAGCACATGTGAGAGTCACTTGGCAGCATTAGGAAATGTGGAAGAAAGTGTCCTCAACCAAATTGGTGTCAAGGTATTAATTTGACTCTGCAGCACACTTTTACTCTGAAGTGCATTTGTGACGAATTGCAAAGTGCAGCATTTGGAATCCATCAATAATTTGCTACTATGGGTGCTTTTCTCTTTTGGGTTTGAAACCCTGCTCACATAAGGAAACTTGTCTATAAAGAGTGTGTGCAAGTGTTATAAAGTGGGGATGGGGTAGTTCTCGTCAATGCAAATCACTCCCCGCCTGCCATCTAGCTCCAGCTGGCGTGATGCTCTGGCATATTGGCAAGTGAGGCGGGCGGGTCGATAAGGATTTTAACCGCATCTTAAAACGGGTAATGGTGGCCTTTATGTGTGTCATTGTCACTTACCCAAAAGTCACGGCTCCTAAGCGCCACCATCCATCACCTGCCTGCCTGCCACATGCCTCTTTCTGCCTAACTGATTCACTTAAGCTCTGTTTGTTTGTTTGCTCTCAAAGTCACTTTCATTTATGATCGAGCTGGGCATGGGTTACGATTGCTCGCAGTACTTTATGGCACAGAAATAGACAGACAGGGGCGGGTAACTTGCTCCGAAATTGCTCACCCGCGCTAAAGCCTGTCACATTGGATATTACGCTTGTATGAAACTATTTTTGTACCCTTTCTTCCCAACAAAAAGGTGAAAAAAACCGATGTTGTCTCTGAAGCTAGCTTGCTTCAGTCTGACTCTTAAGCCTGCAGTGAATCTAAGCTAACATGAAAGGATTCAGCTGGAATGCTTTTATAAATAAAACAACTTTAACATGAACAACTCAGCTAAGGGAAATACGATCTAAGAGTGATTCACAGTCACTCACTTTACTTCTCTGGGCAGTTTTTTACCCCCTCACTTTCTTTCTTTTTTTTAAACCACAGACATTTAAGCATATTTTAATGATCTGTGCCGTGGAAGAACAAGGAGTCGAGTCTAAGCTAACACTGTAAGGATTGGGCTTTTGAAATGAATTCATGCTGTTGGTCCTTGATTAAAAAAATATGTTGCTGTTCGGGTACTTTGCCTTCTAGGTGAGACCCAGCATGCATTGTCAGTGCCAAGTGGCTGCCCTTGAAATACTGCAGAGTGTGCTTCACCTGTTCAACAAAAGTTGCAAATATATGTGTTTTCACTGCATAATAGCTACAGGCTTTGGGAATGGGGATGATAACAACAAAAAATCTGATTTTAATTGACTCTTGCTACACTGTAACACATTTCCACACAGAATTTATAGCTACATCTATAACTAGTGTAAGGACTCTTTTACTTGTGTGTCGGCTTCGAGACTATTGGACAATCAGTTGCCATAAACTTGGCAGCGGTGCCAAGATGGGATCACAAAACGTTAAAGTCCTCCTGGGTTTGTTCCATCCATTCGTTTTCTTCCACTTATCCAATTCCCAGCTGCCTTTGGGCTAGCGTGCACGCTGGACTAGTGCAGTCGCAGGGCCAAAACACAGAGGCAGGCGACCATTCACCGATTAGCTGAACATTTATGAAATTTGCAAAATGTTTACATGTATGTAAAAGAAGTTGGCACTGTGTATTCTAAGGGATGCATGCACGCTGGGTCCAAAATGCTCCATTTGTCCCATAACGACGAGACTTGACGTCGCCTGCACGATTAATGAGGGATTTCGAGACCTCTGCGTAGATCAATAAAGAAGTGGTTTGCGTTTCTCTAAGAACATGGTGAGTAGACACTTCATTTTTTAGCACATCAGAATGAAATTGTGCTGATAAGGTAACACAGGTAAGGCCCCAGTGAGGATCGAACTCACGACCCCTGCTTTACAAGACCAGTGCTCTAGCCGCTGAGCTATGGAGCCTACACTCTGATGAAGAGGTGGACCAAAGATCTCTGTGAGGACCAATATGCACAGGTAAAAGCTGCATGAGCAGAGACCACCGACGTCTGATGCACATCCAGTCACTGTGTTCTATAGTCAAAGCTGAAATATGACAGAAACCGCTCAGTTTCAGAAAAGAGCTTCACGGGTTCCTCGTGGCAGGCGGAGTTGGAGGATATCCAACAGTGAACAGCAGCTTGACATTTTCAACACTTCAATTTGTCATTTTTAACCTCAGACTTGACATTTGTCAAAATAAAAAATATATGAAATGTGAATTTGCACCATTAACTAAAATGTTCTTACAATGAACCTTTAAATATTTTTCAGTTACATTTAGATAATTTCTGCCTTTTTGTGTGTATGTAAAGTATTTAGTATTTTGTAATGTTGTTGAGTACTATGGCTTCATCATTGTTATTATAATTACTATCAATATAAAATGTATAACAGTCACAAATGGTAATTAAACAGCCAGCAAAAGCCTTATAGCTCATTATTAGCCTAGCCATCGTCCTGTCACATAGACATGTAGCATTAGCAGGCTAGCAGCAAGTGCTGGATCCTAAGACTTCTTGTTTCACTGTGACGAGGCAGCTGGTAAATGCAAAACACCCAAATAAATAAAAATGCAGGGCTACAAAGCGATATATTAAATACTGCTGTAGATACAAAAGAGGCGCCTGCTTTCCCTTTCAGTTATACTCAGAGAATATAAAAGAGACAAATTGTTAAAACGTTCCAGTAAAAACTTTGCATGTCAGCTGTGCGCAGGATTCAGCGTCCTACATATGTGCAGGATATTCACTACAGTGACTACGGCTCACTGAAGTACTTGGTTGTGTACTTCTGTACTGCCACGTATACAGTGACCCGTGCATTATATAAACTACAGTAAAAATATCCACAAGTTGCTTTGCAAATCTTCACGGTTGGATTAACGAGGTGTCACTCTGTGATTCCTGATGGAGAGAGAAGAGAGCAGCCTGTTGGAGGGTGATGGATGCTCACCACAGCAACCCCACTGAGGAGCTGTAACCAAACCACGGTGGAAAAAACACATTTTAATGCTACTATTAATGCCACCATCACGAGAAAATAAAAGAGTGTAGCTCACACAGGAGTTAAACTGATGTATATGATTTTGGGCCTCATAAACAGGCTTTAGCCAGGCCTTGCTATTAAATGTGTTACACCAGTCTGGCTCGTGACTCACTGTCATTATTCTTACTGGATATCATAAAAAGTCTTGAAGTAAAGCATTATTCAGAGGTCAAACACATGTTGGGCAGCTGTGCAAATGTGTGTCATTCAGGACAGAAAGGCTCCATTACAAAAAGTTAGCATGAAATATCCTTCATTAGAGCTTCATTCCCAGTGTACCAGAAGGAAGTTGGCAGAGCTGTTTCATCTTCATGTATATTTACAAAGCTTTGGCAAGCTTCCCACTCATTTTAGTGGCTAGCTGGCAAATATGTTGAGTTGCCCTGAGCAACTGTGAGAAGCTCAAGAGAATGGATGGCAGACTTTAGTCGGGGAAGAAATGCTCGTTAAGCCAAACTATGTTGTCATGGTTAATTAAATACCCACTCATTTTTGAAGTTTGTTTTTCCTTGCGGTTCGACCCTTCCTGTCATGAAGACGCCACAGCGGTGAGAGCCGGACCGGGGTCATCGCTGCCGTTCTCTTCACTCTGACTGATGTATTTGATTAACTGGCATTACCTTCAGACTTTCTCAGGTCAGTGGTAAACCTCGGAGGGGTGGGGTCGAACAAACAAAGGTTCTGGCTTTCATCTCTTGTCCCAATATTGTGATGGAAAGCTTAAAGGCTCGCTTTGAATAAGCGCGTGTGAGGCAGAGCAAAAACAGATCCAAACCACCTGGTGATTTTCAGGATATTAACAGCCTGGCAAACACAATGTCTAATTCAATTGTTTCTGAGTCAGTGTGAAGTGCGAGGAAAAGGAAAACAAGAGAAAAGCACTTGAATGGTGGAGGACGACGCAGTCACCTCGCGTCCAGCCTGCTGGAGGAAAGAACTTCACGAGTATTTTGTTTTCATCTAAGGCAGAGCACTGTCATAGTCACTTGGTAGACGCGCGTGCATGTGCGTGCGTTCTTCAGCTAGGATTTCAATGTGTGTGTGCGTGAAGACGTGCTTGTTACAAGGCACTCTCATTTACATATAGAGCACCGGGCCCTCAGGAGCTAAGTGGACTTTAACAGTGAGATAGCTTTGCTATTTATTGCTTTTCATGCTGCAGTGAATACCTGAGAGCCGCAACTTCTCAAACGTGGCAGTGAAATCCATACACAAATGACCAACAGCCATCACTGTTCTCCAGTAAGTGCCTCTACACTCTGAAAAAGACAGCAAGGAAGCTGTTAGACATACAGTTCACCAATATCTATAAGCTGCATCCCCGCTACTGCCCGAGCCACGGGATGAGTCACTCTATGCGAAGACGTGGAAATAGCAAACACCAAAGTTTGCCCTCCAAACTTTTTCACTCAGACTTAATAAAAATTTGAAAATCTGACAATCTGAGTTGATTTTTATTCCCACAAACCACTGATGAAGCAGCCCACCCACACAATAAACTAACGTCAAATTGTCAGCCTGTCAACAAAAAAAAAGTCAGTTTGCATTTTGAGAGAATGATGATGCAATCCATCAATGTCAGGCTAATCTGAATTGGAAATTATATTACAAACCCCCAGAATAAACTTGTGTTTTTGTCCAGTCCAGTCAGCACCATGGAAGATTTATAGCTATGTCATTATTCTCAACATAATCTTAGTTCTGCTGTGTGATTTACCGGTGATTTATAGTCATTCCATTTACTTGTAAACCATGGCAGGAACTGGCAGAAAAGGACAGCCTAATATGCTAACAGCCGCTGTACTGCTGATATGAAAATACAGCTGGGCGAGGAAGCTTTGAGCTACGCAAGGACGTCATCTTTCTCTGCAGCTGCACGCCTGTCATCAGCCCCCAGCCTGGCAACCCCGATTGCATCAAAACATTGAAATCGTTGCTTAGAAAACCATGATGATGCTCCTGTCCTAATCACCTCTCTAATGTCATCATTATTCATATAATCAACATCATAATTAGTTAGCCTTCCTTGACACATTTTTAAGACTCTTGAGCTGAGGGCGATAGCATTGCTACTGTTACAAGTGCCACCAATAGCATAGTTAGGATGTTAGCATTCTAGTGGTGGTCGAAACTTTAGAAGTACAGCTCAGACTAACTTTTTAAGAACAGGAAGTCATTTTCAAACATGGTTTTGAAACAGACTTGGGCGATCAGAAGTAAGAATAAGCTGCTGGCATTCAAAATGAAGTCAACCAGAATATGCAAATTAGTGACATTTGGAGCTGAGAAGCTGTGCATGTGTATTCTACAATAGTACACACAACTGAGCATTACAAACATACCTGCTAACATTAATCATGCACAGCTGTGCACATAACTGCATACAGCTTCGTTATATATAAGGCTGTTTTCTGTTATAGCATTCTTTTGCTATTTTCTTGCTAGCAGAACAAATATAGAACAAATGTACTTACACCATCTTCAGAGAGCTGTTCACTAACTTGGAAATGAGCCGTGCTCAGTGATGCGCCGCTAGCTATAAAATGCACTATTTAAGTTCTCTATATATAACAGATAAGCATTCGACTTCTCTTCTATTCCTAATGTATTTGCATCTTGCTGTTCACTCCAGTTTCTTTACCGTGATCCTATACACAGTATAAAAGATGGCTTTAGCTATCATGATCGAGATGAGCATTTCATTTCCAAAAAACTGACCTAACAAGGAGCAAGAAAGTGTGCACTTATTGGCCAAAACAGGCTTTTTTCTAATATTAGCCAAACTACTGAACTAAGGCCATAAACTAAACAGAGCTCACAACAGAAGCCCTCTTATTGCAGACTTCTATAGCAGCGGTCCCAACCCCCGGGCCATGGACCGGTACAGGTCCGTGAGTTGTTTGGTACCGGGCCGCGAGAGTTGAGGCTCGGGTGTGAAATTCATGTTTTTTATCATTATTTATTTATTTATTTTATTGTTAACTGGGTTTCCCTGGGTCTTTTCCTGTGTGTTATGAATAAATCTTCTTTTTTTGGTACCGATACCTGTTTTATTTTGTTGTATTTATCCGCAACACCTTAAACCTTCCTCTTTTTAATGTACACATTATACTGTAGTTTTCATGGCCTCCATATATTTCTCAGTCATATTTATACCTATAGTGTCTATGAGCCCTTTAGTAGTCCAGAGCTTTGTGCAAAAGGCAAAGAAGTGAAGAGATCATTGCTTTCATCACAGCAGATTGATGGAAAGGACCCTGGAACCCAGAGCTGTATTGTAAAAAGTCTTGAAGGTCCCTCTTCTTATTAAGGCTGAGCTCTGGAGAAGCATGGTGGCCATTGACTGAGGTGGAGTCACTCAACCAAATTAGCCTTTAGCCTTGGAAGAATTCACCCTGTACCTTTGACTAGTTATTGCTTCCTTCTTTACAGATCATACATCTATGCTATTGATTGGCCTTGCCTGCTCCACAGCTCTAATTGTTGTCCGGGCCTTGCATTTCACAGACAGTAATAGGTTACACAGAAGAATAAAGATGCAGTCGCTGGATATCGATCACGAGGAATCCACACCTCTGGCGAAATTAATGAGACAATGCATATGGATCGATGCTGACCCCCCTCACCGCCACCACCCCTTGGCAAAAGCTTCTTTTTTTCCACTTCTTCTTCCTCTGAGCCGGCGCCTGCAATCCAAGGAAAAGTGCTGATTTGAGCTCATCTTTTCCAAAGCATCTCATTAAAGTTCATCATGGAGTATCAATGGCAAAACAGCCAGGAATCTCATTATGGATTGTGCCGGGGTGGTGCAGCTGGGGGACCAGGAGGCGTGGGCACGACTCAGTTGTTTAAGTGTAACTGAGACGGCTGGTTTGGTTGTTGTGCTGTAAATGATTGGGCTGCGTTTGTGCGTCAGCAAATATGACTTTCCAATACGGGAGGACGGACTCGGACCGCATCCTGTCCTCGTTCAGAAGTAGCGCACGAGTTTGTTGTTGTTGAGGACTGCAGAAGATTAATGGACCAGTATGTTCACTGTGTATACTGTGGCTATCGCAGCCTTTTAACCCACAGAAACTCATCCCATTTGTTAAAACACGAGCGCAACCCACAAGGATGTTACAGCACACGAAAATCAATTCTCGATTCCCATAATTAGCACGCCTGAGAGACATATTGGAACAATATGAGAGTGTGGTTTTGCAGTGTGTGCCTGAGAGACTGTGCAGCTCTGTGTGGGGAGATAATTATGACGGGGATTCTTAGAAGCTACAGGGCAGCAAAGTACTCACACATGTAATTACTCACACTCGATGCAGTGCCCTCCTGTGGTGGGACCCGGCGCATGGGTTTCGGGTGTCAAGGATCCCGCTGCCTGTTTTCTCTCTGCGTGCTTACCAACAGAAAGGAATCGTTTCATCACTTTCTACTTTAATCTGACACGGACACACACGCCTCCACAGATACACACACAGAAGCTGAACGTTTTGGTTGTCAACTCTATGCTTTTCCAACCCTGGAGAGCACAGGGTCTCTTAATAGAGAGGTGAGAGAGGGCGAACTTTCCACAGCAGCTAATTAAGGAGCAGAAAATAGCATAAAAAAAGTGCTTAAAGTTTGTGTCCATGAGCACAGGCTGAAAGAGATGTTTAGGTTTGGGTTACAGCAGAAAAATATAAATATGCTAATTCAGTATTACTTATACTGCTGGAGGTGCTTTCAAAAGGTTTTCAGAACCTCCACAGTTTCACACACACACACACACACACACACACACACACACACACACAC